>NC_071286.1:75424940-75725304 GCF_943735745.2 Anopheles bellator | reverse complement strand
CAACGGGAATCCCCAATTGAACATCTCCAGCTCTGAAGCAGCTCGGCCGCGCTATTATAGGCCCAGGATCGCACGCCAACTAAGTAAGTAAGTGAGGGCAGCTCTATTTTCGCTTTATCTATCATACTGCGCCACTCACGTCTCACGCACTGGTTCATGGCACCGAA
Organism: Anopheles bellator; assembly: GCF_943735745.2. Taxonomy (NCBI): domain Eukaryota; kingdom Metazoa; phylum Arthropoda; class Insecta; order Diptera; family Culicidae; genus Anopheles; species Anopheles bellator. The sequence continues at coordinate 75,725,137 of NC_071286.1, read as the reverse complement.
CCGTTATCGCGCCTTCCTGAGCCCCGCGTAATTGGGCCAAACGATGCAGCGTCGTCATTGAACGACAAAAAAAGGGGACAACAAAAAAAGTAACATAAGTAACGCGGTTTAAAAGTAAATGAATTTTGCCACAAAATCGAAACGCACTGGCCCGACCCACTAATCTGCCAGTCTGATTAGTAATTAATCAAATGCGGCTCCACATAAAGGGCCCGTAATGATAAAGTGTCATCGGCACAGCAAGAAACACGTATCACCGATGATGGATCGGGTCCGGTGGCACTCTGTCCGATTTTTGGCTTCAAACCCGGAGCGACCTACAATCGGTCGTAATTTATTGGTGGGTTTTAAAGGATGCCGCCCCCCAGGTGCCTTCGCCCCCGATCAAAGATTATCAGGTGAAGACCGGTAGCAACAGCTTTCCCGAGGGGGTCACTTTTGATTTCTAGTCTCCTTATCGCTGCGGCTGCTGGACGTGATTTACCACCAATAAATATGCGAACCCGTGTTCGGTCGCGGTTCGACTGGTGTCCGAACTGTCATGTTGCAAAAACGTAGCACAACATGAGGCGCCATAGGGCTTCGGACGTTTCCGAGTGTCCGGTCCGTGTTCTCGAGTTCCAAATTAGTGGGCGATAACGATTCGATCCGGTTTTCGGGGCCCAGGCACTGGTACTATCAGCTGAGAACTGACCACCGGCGCGTTATGAATGGAGCAGCGAAATGCGCATTGCGCGTATGCTGCTGCCGTGGCCCCCGGGGTCCACTTGAGAGATTCGAGAGGATCGGCCTATCGAAAGTGTCTTTATTGTAGCGATCGCCACTGGTGGTGTGGTGACACGTAAAAATACGTATTTGAGTGTGCGGAGTTTGTGGTCATGTCCTTCACGCCGGGCACAACAACAGTCTGTGTGCGGCAGGAACCGTGAAAACCCCCCAAAAAATCGTACGCCCGCGCGCGCGCCAAACGCAATCGCAAGAAAAATGGTTTCACAGTCGTTCATAATGGTTTCGGTGGATAAAATTATCTTTCGTAGCTCCGTTGTCCGTCGTGTGTCTTCGTCCTCGTCTTCGATCGGACGGTCACATGGCGACCGTGCGAAGAATTACGAGCTCGCCCAAAGAAAATTAGCCACCTGACAAACGGTTTTCGTAGGTAAGTGGTTAAGCTGTTCGAGTTTTAGAAAATCGTCAGACGTCTGTCAGACGAGCACACCCTGGGCACCGTTTGCGTTGAACTATATTTGCAACACTTTGCACGATCGGCTGGAGATCGGCACCGCGCGATCATCACTTCAGTGCACTTTTCACTCAACACATTGTGAATAATAATATTTATCACGGTTGAACGGCGCGCTGTAACGATGGCTTTCATCAAATCTATCATCACGTCATGCCGGGCCGCAGTTTCGGTTGCGCACTATCCTTTCGCTGGCGCACCAAAGGACACACACCGGTCGATCACTCGAACGGTTAGCCGTTACCGTTTTCGCTAGCGGTTTTTGTCGAAGTTTTTCGCGCAATTACTGACGCGCGCGCGCACACGGCCAACGGTCACTGCTGGTGGTGCGCGACCGAGCGTTCGTGAAGGACTACAGACCGTCCCGGGAGGAGTGAATCCGGCACACAGTGAATAGTGACCAAACAATCCGCCCGAGAAGTCGGTTCTCTCTCTCTCTCTCTCTCTGTCGTTCTCTGCCTGATAACGAGTCGAGCCGGGTGGTTGGACTGGGACAGCAGATCAATGAAACCTTGGCACGATCGAGAGATAGCACGAGATAGCGGGGCAGTGATAGAGACAGAGCGTCGAGGGAGCGAGAGAGACAGGAAAGCTCAACACAGAGAGCATGATGTTGGAGGCAGATCTTAATGCTGCTCACACTACTACTACAGGCCACCGATCATCATCCGCCGCTGATCGGTTACGATTAGATTGTCCTGCTCTGTACGGTAGAGCGCTTGAATGGTTTTCCGCCTTTTTTCACCGACCAAGCGGATTGACAACCGGCCACTAACAGTGGATCACTAACACCAGCGCAACCGGGGGATGTTAGTCACAGCAGCAGTCAGCATGAGGAACTGCTTTATTCCATAGTGCCACTGATGATGTCACAGCGAGAGCAAAACACGGCTTGACAGTCTTGGCCCGAGACCAGAGAGTGTGGCCACGGTGTAGTGATGGAAAATTATTAAAACAAAAATAACACACCAGCGTGGCCACCGGCAACCCGTGAGAAGGATGAGAAGATAAGCGGACTTCGACCGAGAGCCGGTAATGACGATGGAGAACGCAGTCGGTGGTTGAAACGTAGAGAGAAAGAGTTACTACACCCACAATGAAGTGAGAAATATTTTTGGAAAATTAATAATTGAATGGCCAAACACATGCGAATGCCATCGCCACAGGCAGCGTCTTCTGTGCCATTCATTTACCAATTGTTATTTTTGTCTCCCAGAAAATGTATTTTAAATTCAAAGGTGCCACAAAAATATCCCAAATGTTTAAGAATGAAGGACACGTAACGTAAGATTGCACCACGAACGGTGCTCTACACACATAGTTACTACTCTTTTTCTTAACATGGCCACAGATGCAAATGGGCGAACCAGATTGACGTGTCTTGTCAGGCGCTCGTCTGCTCTGTCGCTCTCTCTCGGTGGATGGCGGGATTTAGTGAACGGCATTCAGTGTCGACCGTTTTCTCCTTCGCGCCCACTGACCAACCAGCATACATATGCAACCGGAGCATCGTCCGGAGCATGATGATTGGTGAGCATAATGGAGGGCTATTTTTGGACCTCAAATTGAAGCGAAGAACTAAGTTCTGGACACACCGATAAAATAGTGATGGAGTTGTCAGGACTGGTCTAAAGAAATGATTTGGGTGCATTTCGACACGCAGTTATTAGTTGCAACACGATTCGCATTTAAATGTCCATGTCGCAGCTGGTCAGCCGGTGGCACCTAATTGCACAAATGGGCGAGTTGCATTCCTCCGAAATGCCAGACACCGAAAGACCCGTCGGGCGTTCGGTTTGCGAACCGGTTTGTGGGGCTAACGCACTGACCATCCGCAACATTGACAAACTTGCAGCAGCCACCAGTACTCCGGGCGAACCGGCTTCGGAGTGGTTTGTTGACCTCCCAATTCCCTGATGCCCCTACCTTTTCCTCCATTCACCGTTCGAGAACACGTATGTTACTTCCATCTGCGGCATTGTGACTCAATTTTTACACTAAACACACACGTAATGCGAATTCCACGAACCCGAGCACGGTTCACATAATCCTTCACCGGCACGGCACGTGCGGCAGCTTTGTGGGGACCACTTCAGAGCGATGAGTTACGGGCCGAATGGAAGCCACCAATATGAGTCAATCACACTCGACACCAACTTGCGGCCACGCTCGATAAGATCGCGCTGGCCACTGTTTCCAGTGGCCCGAGCGGCCGGAATGGAAATATCGGTGGTATCTTTCGGCCCACCGGCTTCCGTTATCTTTTCGGAACGATTTTCCCGACAGCACGGCACGTTTTTGAACGCTATCGGACCCGTGGCTTGAGGACATCGGACATCGGGCCAGGAAATTAGTATCGAAGTCGCGCCGGTTTGCGCTTGCAGTCACGAGACGAGGTCCATTTGTTTTGACAATGTTTCGAATTTGACGGAGAAATCTACTCTAATCCCCCGTCACCGGGTTCCAGTTAAAAAGCCTTACGCGGATCGCGGGCGGCACGCAGCACGTGTTGGGGAAGCGACCATGCGACACGCTATCTGTTTAGACCCCGCAAGATAAGCAAGCGAATATTAATCCGTGGCCACGACGACCCTGAAGCCAGGATTTACGACCCCAACAGATGGGGTCCCGGTGGACACCGAAGCCTGTGTCTGTTTTGCGCTGTGTCAAGGGCTTCTAATTTTAGGCCCAGTGCGAAAGCATAACCGTATCGGGCTAGTAAGCCGGCATTAAGATGTCCGATAAATCAATTCACCCGCGGATTGCATCATCTTTTTGCCGACTCTCGACGTCACTGCCGTTTGTTTGCCGGAAGGGAAGCGGAATCTTGGCCTTGGCCCGGCTGCGTAGTGGCCTAAGACGCTGGACGGGCCGGCATAAGCCGTTAAACACCTTTTCGAGCAGCATTCCTTTTGCATTAATAACATTCGAGTGCGACCACCAGTTGCTGGCGCCCTAATTCTTGTGTCACGCTCTGTAAACACGGCAGTAAGTTCATTACAAGCCGAATGGCGTTTTATTGCACACCTCTCCCTGTAAAGGGTCGCGTGACACGCGACGTGTCGAATAATCGAAATTGCCCCGGTTCCCGCTTCCAAACTCCCGGCGCACGAACACGACAGGCGAACGTGCGAACGAGCGAAAGAAGGGAAGAAAAATCATCAACCTCAGCCCAAGGGCTTGTTGCAAAAAGAATGTTGTTCGCTGAGGTATGTTGGCGTTCAGACAAGCCCTTGTTGTCATGTTCCCCAAAACCTAAAACCGATCGCAGTACCGATGGAGCCGCCTGGTGCGGCATTAACGGGCGAGTTCCTGTTTCGCTCAGTCGATGATCGTGGCGCCCGCAGCGCGTCTACATTTAGGCGCTTCTCTACGGTTCCAGCGTGCGAATTCCTTCTCCTGGCCCGACGGTGTCGACATTGCTTTACACCGCTGGCCATAAGTATGGGACCGAAATTGATTTTAATATCACAAATGAATCCACTGTGTGGTGATGATAAGAAAACAGATAAGGGAAAGGAATTGTTCGCCTTTTCACAGGCGGCCAACAGCACGCGCCGGTTATCTTCTCGGTTCCTTCGTACCGCTCGTGACGTTCGTGACCGTTCGACCGACGGTTTTCACGTCCTTCACCCCACGGGAAAACCGAAGCCAAGGTGGGAGGCCTTTGGGGAAAAAATAAACCTTTCAATAACACCCGTACCCGACCCGATCCGAACGGGAAACGGAGTGCTGATGGAACTTGAAAGGGAAGTTTATTTTTACATATACACAGACACCCACCGGGTGCGATGGCCGTGGTCTAAGAAACGTCTATCGGAGATGGCCCGACGCGCCATCAGGCGAAAGTGAAAATATGTCGATCGATACCCGTAGAGACGGGTGGGTAACCGTTGGGGACCGAACCGAAATTCGGCACCCCGTTCTGGTCAAGGTTAATACGTTTCCTCTATCGCTCGGCTTTTTTTTAGTCGCTTTAGCTCCTTCACACGCCGGCAGCCAATGACGTCACGGGGCGACTTGTTGGTGTGGAGCATTCCGATATGGTTGCGATACGCGCTCGGTCGCTATTACGCTAAAGAGCGCATTAATTACGGTGCCGCACCCGAAGCGGCTTGGGTGGCTGACAAGCGGCTTGGGAAGCAAGGCGAGACAGGACGAGACGGGACGGTAAAAAAAAGATGAAACCGATTGCAGGGCACCGAACAGTGCAATGCTCGGGTTTTTACGAGGCTTTTGAACCGTTCGGTCCCGTGCTCCTTGTTGGCAGAAATATAGCAGACGAGTGTTTGTCAAGCTTCCGAACTAAATTCAGCAAACTCACTTTGCCTCACTTTGAAGTGCTTTTGATTTGATTATCCCATTACAATCAGACAAATGGAATGCCGCGCGTGGTGGGTGTTGATAATGCCACACAACAATCGTTGAGACTGCTCATTGACAAAGCAAACAATTCTTTAGTCAATGAATCACTCATTCATTCATCCAACTTGTGCAAAACCGGGGCCACGGAGCGTAAAGTACGTGCTTTCGAGGTCGGAGCAGAGTGTCCCGTTCCGAGCCTGAAGCTAGATTAATCAACAAAACGGAGAAAAACGCAGCGCAAAAACTTAATTAAAACCCTGTGAGGTCCCCGGTGATAAGATGTACTCGAGACCCCTCGGTACGATGGTCGAATCGAGCTACATTCCAGGATTTTTTCGAGCACTTTCGGCCCTCGGTTCAGAATTGGCGATATTGATTGCAACGCGGATTCGAAGTTACTATTAGAGTAATTGCACAGGTACTTTGTGGTTTTTGCAACGTAATTGGCTAACACGTGTCTCTCGGGTCGGGAGAATGGAAACCCAACTCCAATCGCCGAACGCCGATTCAAAGGCGTTCTTTTGACAATGACGTTCATGAGTTGTTCGATGAACTTTACCACAGAAAACCAATAAAACCTGGGATCCATGGGGCACGTGTTGGCATATGTGTAGGCGCCAAACCACAAAGTACGTCATAAGGGGGCTCTTGCTGTGGTTTTTGCGGTTCCACACTTCGCGCCGGCAGCCTGCGCTCGAAGGTTAATGAGGAAAATGAGCAATCGGTAGGGGGTTATTACTGGGGGCACCCGTTAAAGTCCCTTCGATGATGATGTTAATTTAACGATAGTACCGCACATCCGATAAGATAAGCAACACGATTGTGTGTCGATGATATTGGTTTGCTACACAGCACCGATCTCTGAGAGCTCGGACGACGGAAAAGGACTCCGTTTCAATTGAAGCCAATCATCGACAGTATGGCCAATATCGGACAGCAAACAAACCAAAAGCCAACCCTGGCTAAAAGCCCTGGGAAGTAGCAGACGACTCGCCGTCAAACGAACAACATTGTCAATTGATGTTTCCGTACCGATCGGTCCGGTCCGACATATCACCTTCGATCGAGGGCGACGATCAGCGATGCGTAGCTCGCGTCCGAGTGCTGCCCTCTGGCGGTGGCATCATTACCATCGTGGTGCCCGATCAGGGTCACCTGCCTCCGCCCCGTAGCGGTCAATTTGCATGCCCGGCACGGGTTCGCGGTCGGGGTGCGATCTGTTGATATTCAGGGCGCGGTATCATCCGCAACGGAGCCAAACCAAAAAACACGAACCGTTTTTTTTGGGGGGATTTTATGTTATTTTCCTTTCGTTTTTTGCGACATGCCACACACGCGCGAGACCGTTTTTTATTGCAATCCATGAAAGTCCATTCAACGGCGCGTGATGTGGGAGACGAAAACGGGCCGCTCTCGTTTCGGGCACAGACCAAACTCCACACGGAATGGTTTATGAATTAAGGGAAGCACACAACGACGGGAAGGTAGCTTAGGAAAAAATCTATTTTCTAATGTAAAAAAATGAAATAAAGCATCATGTATTTGAACATACCAACATCAACAAGCTAAAAGAACGTGCAAAACATTTAAAAATCGTACTCAAAACAATTTGGCAACATCAAACGATCAGTAGCAAAGCAAAAAAAATCAATTCCAGCCAACGAAACAATATGCTTCAGCTGCTTATCACTTCGAGTTTGCTGCAAATATTGTTATCCCGCCGGTCTCCGCTTGTCCTTTCCGGTGACAAAAACGCGACGAGCGGAACCGCCGGAACCGAGAGCAAAAAGTATCCCAACAATAACGGGCAACAATGGTAAACTTTTAAGGCATTGACTTTTTTTGGTGTTTTTTTTCCCCCATTTGCGCATCTAATTGGGCGAAAAAAGCAACATTCAGGGCTGCGATTTTCGTTGCGTGTGGCGCGTTTCCTCTTTAAACCCGAACACAGAGGACCGACACGAAACGACACGGCAACGGGCGGAGCGGGCGGCGATGGGGCCACTGTCGCCATGCCGTCTGTCCGAACTTTTGCTACGAATCTGCAGCAAATCTCGCTCGCTGGTCACGCAAACGCGTATCCGCGTCCGTGACACGCTCCGTGCGACCCGTTAATTGGCACAGTTTTGTGATATGATGATGAGTTTACAAGTTTTAGACCATTTTTTTTGGCGTTCGAACTATGCAGAACGAACGGACCGAAGTGCACCGCCAGGCTGGTCGCACTTCGGTTCAGTTTTGTTGGATCAATACCGGTCGAGGTCCTTCCGGCGGGACGCGCGGGCCTGGCGCGTCACGACATAAACCTTGGCAAAATGATATGCTGCGCGGCTCCCGGGTCCGGGTGAGAACCGTTTCACCTTAACCTCGTTTAAAAGCCCGCTTCCAGCCACGGTCCGGATGGTCGGTCCGGGGTGTGGAATTTGATTTGGCCCGGGGAATCCGCTTTTCCTATGCCGCTTGACGAGGACACGGTGCGTACGTGAAATTGGATGCGCCCGTCACGGCGAAAGGAATGTGAGCACCAAGATGTTGTTTGTTGTTGAACGCTGACGAACACTGACGAACGACACTACTCTTTATCAAATGTACTAAAAATAGAGTAACGAGTGCCGGCTGAAGCACCTCCTCTTGAAGTCTCCAATATAAATCTCTGGTAATGGTTCAGCGTTGAAAATAGCATGGAATTACAAGCCTCTTAACTTTCGCTCGACTGTCTGGGCAGTAAGGGCCAGGTGTCCCCAGGGGACCAAAATCCATATGGCACTCGCAATGCAAGCTTAGACATTCGCTTCTGGAAAGCACCTCCAATGGTTAATTAGCCACAAACCGGCCCGGGCAAATCGAAACCCCGTGCACTATTAATTGTTGCCACATTAGAGCCCTTTCCGATAGCAGCCATTCCATTCCTGATTGCGCACTAATGAGATTTAATAGGTGTCAAGCGTTGGCAGCCTAGGCGGTGATGGCCTGCGACCCACCCGCTGGTGACGATTAGGCTACCTTGTTCGTCGTGACTGTGGATTCTGAGTTCACTACTGCGTTTCTATTGCTTTCTGCAATTCCCAGCTGCACAAGGTGTAGCCTGCGTCACACACTCGTTAGATAGTGGCTTTTAGTGCCAGGAAATGAGATTGGAAACTCCCCTTTTCGAGTCTCGGCACACACGAGAGCCTGAGCACTCAATGCCGCCGATTATTAGGTGGCCAGCGAAGATGCGGTCGGGTGATAGTGTGACTTAATAAGGGGCTGTAGGGTCGGGTGCCTGCGAAAGCTGCGCCATGTGCCACACCGCAGCGTACGATCACATCTTGGAGGTTGTTGGAATAAGAATAACATGTTTGTAATGAGATGCAGAGCGAATAAATTAGCCCTTCAGCAGAAGCTCAAACGATCATGAGGCGGTTTCAATTAGTAATTCATTTAAAGATCTTTGTTTATGTAAGAAATAGAATGAAGAAATAAATTCATCGAAAATCCCGTTCAAAAAACAATGAACAAGAAAACCGGTGATAAAGGTGCAAAGTTGATTAATAATATCGATTATCGAATGTGGTTCTGGGTTACGGTGACTAATCGACTCCCGGGCACGAGCCGGTGGCCACCTGCGCACACTGTGTCACCGCTTGACTGACTAATCGCTGCCGGGTTCAGGTGGAGTTGTCATAATTTACATTCCCTCCCCGACACCGGTGCGCTGGCCGAAGTGACGCCATTTTCCGGACATGGCTCGGTTGGCCGGTTGGCCGTGAAAACCGTGCGGTCCCAGAATCTGGACCGACGACGGCGTAGGTTGAGCAACAGCGATAGTCGAGCCCATTCCAGTTGCATGCCAAGACGCGAACGTGAGCATGTAAATTAGTTTCACGATCGAGCGCGATTCTTGCATAATTACCCAATGGAACCCAGGTGAGCACTGTGGTTTGTAACGTTACCTGCCGACCACTCCTGGAGCCTTTCTTAGGAGATCGAGGTACAGAATCAGCTCTACGGTTATCTCAAGGATCTGCCACAGGAAGAAAAAGGGGGAAACGGCAAACGATGATGACGTAGTCGCGTCCCGTACGCGATCAATTGAGATTAACGCATTTTTAATTGAGTGCCGGAGACACATCCCCCTAGGGTCAAACGCGATGATGACAACCTGCGAGCGAGCGGATAGTCAAACACTGTGACTAACGCTGGCTGACCCCTAGGCCTAGGCCGACCAAGGCGCGATCATTCACAATCGGTCGCAGTGGTCGCTCATGGTTCGATTGATTAAAATGGCCACAAAACCCTATCAACGCGCGTGCCGTAGGTCAAACTGACAGCCCAACGGCTAGTGTCGTAGCGAACCGCGGCTCGGACCTCTCCCGGAGGGGTTTGGTAATCGAATGAGCGATCTACCAATATTTCTTTATTATCGTTCTAAGAAGACACCGCCCGGCCGGGGTGGTAGTTCCCGAGAAACCCCCGAGATAGCGGCCTGGGCCCCGGAGGCAGGGGAAGATCATATCTCACTCCTCCAGCTCATCGTGACACGCTCGACAATTGAACGGGACCGGTTGTCCGGCACCATCGATCGTCTCCGTCTCTGGTCTCTCGCTCGTAGGATCGTTTTGCGCATTCCGTGCTTAATTGATTTTTATGTCCAGCGAAACAAATTCATCAACCGGCGGCGGCGACGGCGGCAAGATGTTGATGAAACCGACCCGTACGCGGTGGCGACGAGTTGGCGAACAGTTCCTCGAGGAATTAACGTCAGTTATTGTGACAGTTTTACTGCCGATCGCGCGACAATTAGAGTCAGCGCCGGCCACAACGACGCAGGTTGATCGATCGATCGATTTCAATATTGAAACAGTGGTTGTTGATCATAATTTGATCTAACAAGTTGGTTTTGAACATGCTTACAAGTTGGTTTTGAACAACTTTATGCTTGCTTCAGATTAACATTGACTTAAAGGATCATTCCATAATTCGAACAGTCCGCAACGGATGAGCTCCGTTGCGCCCAACTTCCTCAATCGTCGCCAATTAGTTTTCCCGCTTAGACGCTTTTCATGCGTCACCGCAAAAGACGTAGACTTTGAACGCTATCGACGGTTGTCGAATTGAGCGAATCCACGACCTGGCCGGCAGGCCTTTGGTCTGCTCTCTCTTCAAGGACACCGTGAGGGACCGCGTGCGCGCATAGTTATCCGCTAATCCGCTTGATAAGGCGGTCACATAAATTTCCATCAGCACCTCACGAGACATCTGCCTCGCATAACCAGCAGCCAGTACAACAAATTGGGTCTCTAGGATCCCAGCGAGCCCCGGGTGCCCTCGGTGGCCGTGCGAATTGCGTTTTCGTAAGCAGCCACGTAATGGCGTGTTCGTGGCCCTCGCCGACATTTCAATTCCGTGTGTCCAATTGTGTGCGAGCGCCGCACGTGACACACGCGACGACGATGATCAGGATGACGATGATGGAAAGTTTTTTTGATCGTCTTCGTCAATCAATATGCAGATGGGCAAAGGAAAAAGGAGGCAACACCGAAAAGTGGTGCGTACACGGCCCAGTAACAAGCGGATAATTGTTTACAACAAACATTAGCACCCAATCGCGATGATTTCGCTAATCAAGCGTTACTTTCGAACCGGTTCGCGCAGCGTGGACCCTCCGTCGGGCACGGTGCGATCAGTGCGGCTCGATACTGACGCCCTATCCTCGAGAATGAATTTGATGTTATTTCAAAAATTTAAAGCATCAAAATTGCACCGTAAAATCAAGAAATAAAAACACCTAGAGAAGTACAAAACCTGGGCGATCGTCTGCCATCAATTGCTTCATTCAGTAACGATTCCAGGCCTGATTTGATTTATGCAGAGCATTGGAACTTCATGAAGATGTTTGAAGGCCACTCCAACAGCAATACGAAAGAAATGTTCTCACGAAGATAATTGAATAAATCTAAGCAATTAATGGGACACTACGACGAATGAAAAAAACGAACAAATTCGAACACAAGTGCTTTGTACAGTTTTCCTGATCTCGGTGTGTCAAAATATACTTGTTGCACTGTACGCGCGTGGCTGACGCAGCGAGCCCCCCTAGGAGCAACCGCCCCGGAGGGGAAAAATCAATTATGCTGACCTCGTACCACTTTTGGCCCCTGTATTTCGCAGCAAAACATCTCGACATCGAGTGGAAAGAAAGTGGACCAGGTTCGAATTGCTCATCGAATCGTCGCCCCGTTTCGTCATTGTAATGCGGAAAGCATGCCAATTCCCACGGAACTTTAATTCAAACGAAAGGAAGAAAAACCAATATGTTGACTATAGTAATAAGTTGATCCTATATGCTCCAACAATAAATATGCTTTTAAAGCTGTCCGACCGAATGAGCTGCCACTTGGTCGTAATCCGAAAATCAATCAATCAATTCACACTTGAAGTTAGCACGATCATCTGCCATGTGCTTGGTCGATGAACTAGACCCCAGTAATTTGTTGTACAAACGACACCCCGAGACACCCACTCGGCTCGGAGCATTCCAATCGTTCGATAATTGCTAACATCGCCCGCTGACAGGAAGCTTTTAATCTGTGAGGGGCCGTTCGAGGCGGAAGCTGGACCTCTAGGCAAAAGCTCTGGACTTGTTCGTTGTGAGGATCACACTGGAGGTTACTAGTTGGTACTGGATAACTGGACACCGGGGGAACGTCTCCCCATCGGAAACCTGTTCGTTGGAACGCACGCGCTTAGGGAGAGCAAACCGGGAGACTGGTCCCGCCGAGGGCCCTTCAGCACCGGAGTGGAGCAGTTTCCGACCTTCGAAGTACAGCGTTTTAGGGATACTAGTTGCGGAAGGGCCCTCGAGGAAGAGCTTGACCGGGAGCGGAGGACCATTAACCTGCTGGAAAGGGGTCAGAACTGGTGTTTGTGTTTTTTTTTGACGGGCACTCACTTGGGCTTCGGGTAACTGTCCAGGCTCTGCTTACTGACACGGCGCCGAAATATCCGCTTGGCCGGGGCCTTTACTTTCATCTCCAACGTCGGGCAGTGGCTGATCTTCCGGTTGCGAAAAAGCTGCACCAGCTGGCCGTGGGCCTCTGGAGGAGGTGTTGGTGGGATAAATGTTTCGGTTTTCGGGTTTCGAATTTTCGCGATCGAATAAGGAAGAAAGAGAGAGAGAGAGAATGGCTGACACAAGCGCTAAACGGCGATCTACAGTGATCGGTCGTAGTTCTCGATGCCAGCTGCCGGTTGGCTGGCTACGTCACACGCGCACAAAACTCAAAACATGTTCGCACTGTCAAAAATCAAACACTTCGCTCCTGGGGAGGTTCTCCACTCGGTTCTTCACCATTTTGTGCGCGTGCAGCATCAGTCGTAGTACCTCGGCATGGTTGAGCGGATCACGAGGATCGGATCACGAAACGACCGCTTCTAAGTCGTACGCTTCATGCACTGAAATCACACGAGAAAGACGACAGCGGCTGGCCGTTATCGGTCACCGTTTTGGGGCCTATCTACACGTCTAGAGTGCTGCGTGCCGCACGAGGGTGCTCTCACTCGATGCTCGAGGGAAGGACACAAACAAACGAAACGTCACAAGTGTACTTGTGCCCCAATCCGTGTGCGTGCGAGATCCGATCTAACGACTGTAACGGAGGATCACGACAGCTAGCGACAGGATAGCCTAGCCTAGCGTGTGCGTTGATGATGTGCGAAACAGCGGTAAGTGATAAGCTACAGGTGTCTAGCGGTACAGGGTGATGATGAGCAATGATAGCGCCAGGTACGAGCGAACAAACGGACCGTGAATTCCTCCAGCCCGCTTTCTCTTCGTAGAAGTATCTACCACGAACCGAGTACCTTTGCGCACCTTCGCCCGAAGATCACTGATTCTCGAGAAGCTCGACCGACCGAATCCAATTCGCGAATCCAGAGATCCAAACGAACAACAACGACCACGACGACGGCTGAGATTCTTCCCGTGCACCCCGACGGTGACCAAACGACTGGCGAGCGACTTCCCGACTGAGCCGTCCTTCGCCGTCGACGACGCGCGCGATCGCGATCTCCACAACGGGTTTTGTGCGAACGGCGCGGAAGAAAAGACGGGCAAGAAACTGAAACGTAGCTCTGAAATCAAACGAACATATGTGTTCTACACCCGGCCACTCAGACCCTTCCCGACAGCAGACCTAAGGTACGGCTGGCTGGGCCGCCGGACGAGAACGTGCGCCCGAGAACGATAACCACCGGTCTCGGCCAGTCCTGGCCTGGCGGGGTGACGATTTTGGAGCCAATCTAAATCCAATTTCAAGTTCTCGACCCGGACACTAGGCAAGCGAAGGTGGTCGGTGGTGGTCAGCGGGCCAATTGTCTCAGCGTGTAAAGTGCGAAATAACGTGCCGCGCGTAAATCGATGATTAGGCTGCTGATGCTGCTGACGGTGGTGGTGGTCCTGGTGGAGTGGACCGTTACGGGGCAGCCGCCCCTTCCTTGGGCTCGTTGAGCAATTTGTCTAGCGGGCTGTCCCGGGTCAGAGGATTGCATTGGGCCATACAACAGGGGCACCGTATCCAAAATTAGATCGTCATCTTTAGCGACGCTTCCGGAACATGGTTCACCGGGCCAACCACATGATAAACAGGTTTTATCCGGGACGGCGCGAATTTTTGGAACCGGCCATTCACTTTTTTACTGCCTATGATAAATGTCCGGCTCTCGGTTGGGGCTCCAGCTCCAATCGCAGAGAGATTCTCCGCGGGATTCCCGGGACGGGATTCGCAATCAATTCGGCGTGGTTCGATCCGACGCTGCGGAATGCACCTCACCAGATTCGGAGCTTTTCTTCCCATCTTCCCGGTGGATCCTTTCAAGCCCACAGTTCAACGTTCGATCCATTCCTTGTAAGGCATGCGAATAGCACCCAACCCAACGGGGCATCAGCACCGTTGGCGCGTCTGGTGCTGTGGAGAGACGGATGTACCGGTCGGGCGAGCTGTCAAAGTTGTCAGAGAGGTTCGGAGACCGACCGACGCGAGATCGCAGTAAAACTTGTTCCGCCTTATGCAAATGGCGTGTGATTAGAAAAAGCTCACCAGCGCTTCCAACAATGGGAGGCTAGAGGCCCATCACCGGTGGACGGTGGAACAACGAAAGCCCTGACACTGTGCCAAGGTTCATGAATGTCGGCTCGTCGTCTGGCCATCCGAATGGGGGGGAAGATTGACCACCCTATGGCGTAAGTGGGAAGTTCCAATAAAGTACGAGCCAGGGCCAGGTCGACATGTGGGTATCCAGCGGAAGGCCAGTGGCGTAGTAAAACTTCAACTTTGGACCGCTCGGATCGCTCTACAAAAGACGTACGAGTTTCCTTCCCGAAAGCGCCCCCTTCTTGGTGTCGGGCTTGGCCAAGGATCGGGCGATTAAACGTCAACGGTTGGCCACTGCCACTGGCCACTCAATTGTTGGTCCGTTCAAGCCAGCTCAAGGTGCTGACCCATCGTCATAACGCTTCGGCTATTTACGCAGTTTTACAACACTAACTTCTGGGGTGCTCCTGTCAACCCAGGGTATTGCGCCGCTTTTCTTGCCACACATTAATTGGTAGCATGGCGCGTTTCGCGGTCGCAACGCGCGGTTGTTTCCCCACAAGCCGCCACAATTCATTCGATTAAAATCCCACTTTAAAGTGTCGCCGGCAACCCGGCTATCTGGTGGTCTCCATCTGGGAAGAAGCCCTCGCCCGATCGGTGCGGATCCTTAGCCGCTAATTTATTTTATGGACCAACACAAATTGGTCATATAGAGCCGTTAATTAGACGAAATTGAGTTCATTGATTTGTGCCACTGATCGGGTCCCGGGGACCCGATTTCGTAAAGACAGCTTCCTCTAAACCCATGGGGACCGGTCAACAACACTAGCGGCCTAATAATATCACGGCGTTATAACTGCTTCACTTATCGATCGATTTCGTCAATCTAGAACGATGTAGCGTGTTATTTATTGACTTGTTCGCTTCGAGCTGATTGATTCGTGAGCTGGGTTGGAGGTCTCGGACGGGTCTATCAATCCTGTCGTGCCGTGATCTGTAGAACCTTATCCTAATGCGAACGGCTGGAAGTAGTATTTCACCGGTTCACCATCGGTACCACTTCCTGATCCCGGTGCTGGCCCGGTTTTTCACCATTGCTATTTTTAGTCGCGCGACCGTAAACATCGATATTCCATTTTTATTTTCAAAAGAAAAACTACGGAAGTTCAGGACCGCGAGGCCAAGTGCCTGGCAAACCGTCATCGTTAGCTGACGCAGGCCGCGCATCGTCACCACCGTCGCGCGATCATCTGACCAGACAGCGACCAGGAGATGACGACGCGTGCATCGCCCACGTCCACGTTTTCCGAGGCGGAAAATTCTTTCACTGCGCTGCGTGTAGTTCGGAAAAGAAAACCGAAACCGAAGCGATTGGTACGCAATCACACGCGAAGCGCGTAGAACGAACCGGAACCGGACCGGTGGACCGAAAATAACTCGCCGACTCCGATTCCGAACGCGCCAAATTGCACCGCCGACGCACCTTGAACCGGTCGGTGGCCGAGGCAGTTATTTAAAGTCCGTTCTCCTTTTCCTCACGATCGCTCGAAGCAACTGACCGTTACAGACCGGAGCTGGGTTCAAGTTTTCCAACCACCGGCAACAATCGGTAACATCGCGCAGGAACGCTCTTAAGGTTCACTCACTGTGCAGAGACGGACTCGGAACACCCAGCAGCACACCCGGCGCACAATCAGAACACAACGACGACCCGGCGACGATGCGTACGCATCCAGTCGAGTGACAAAACTGGACTGACGAGTCGCACCGAACGTCGCGACTAATACTGTTGCTCTCGGCTTCTGCTGCTGCTGCTGCTGCTGGCGCCGTCGTTGCTACCTCAAGTGACCGCGGCCGCATACCCTTGGGTGGGTTTGGGTGGTGGGCGAACGTCACGTCAGCGGCCAGCGTCAAGTTGCGTTGCGCACCGTAACCGTACGTCACACGCATAAACGCGATCCCAGCGATCTCGTTCCCCGATCGTACGGCCGAGCGCTAAAGGAAGTCCCTCCGACCGAGGAAGGCCCGTCATCAACGGATCGCACACATACCACGCCACCCGAAGGGATGCTCCGTGTGTGCTGGGATGGGAACCGGGATACGTTCGGAACGGACCAACTACTGTTATTAGCCCCCTGAGACCGGCATTGGGGACGGCGATGGCGATGATGATGATGATGGCCTCTCTTGGAGCACCGCGCGGGGTCGTAAAAATCGGGAAGAAAACATACGAAACGACGACGCAGGCGCGCGCTTACTTGCTGTCAATGAACTGGCATATAATTTTGCGGCAAAACCATGGACCACGCGGATCAAAGCCATGCTGCCTTGCCATGCCGGTCTAGGGGAGGTTGCGATTTTTTTTCGGGATTGGAGTTGGCTGCTTTCGAAAGCCCGGTGGTCAGGTCGATTTGGTGACGGTGGCGGTCATTATCCTGAAGCAGTAGCGATGCGAAATTGGCAAACACTGACGCACTGATTTTGTCTTTGATCATGGCAAGGAAATTATGGTTTTAAATCGCGCGCGAAACAAACGAAAAGGAAGGTAATCATCACCAGATTTGCAAAACGCCATCGTGAAGCTCTCGAATGGGCGAAGAGACTGGGTTGGAAATGTTTTTGTTGGATTGGCTTTTCAAAATTATTAGCTACCCGTGAGAAGAACTTTCTCCCACGACGAAGCGGCTCATTCTTAGCTTGCCTCATCTGGAGGTCGAGCGTTGTATAAGACGAACGGTAATAAAGTTTCTTCGCCCGTTTCTTTCGTTGGGATAGTTAACTACAAAAACAACCAACCAAAGTGTGGAGCCTTTTCCGGTAGATCAAATTGAAGAATAAAAGCATTTTACCATTTTGCAGTAAAAGCACTTTGCAGACGAATACACTTTCAACTTTCGTATGAATTATTTATTTACAATTGAATAGAGTTAATGCAACTATTCTTCTACCCAAAGAGTTCATTTCCAGAAATATTCAAACCCTCTAATGATAGTAGTGTAATCCAACAGGCCAAGAGGCCTGCAGTGCACGGCAAGAAGCTCGATCGCCCTCGATGCTAATGCCGCGTGTGGGGCCCGGTGCTCGAAAATTAATTACCCATCACCATTTGGCACGGTCCCCCTCGGCGTGCATCATAGTTCCGCGATTTCGATTCGTGATTGTTGCATGATTTATGGCCCCTCGAAACGCGGCCCGGCGCGACGGTTTTTGTTTGTTTTGCGCCCACCAACCGCGATCGCGGAGGATCTCGCGATCCACTATCTCGAGCGAGAACGTCGCTTATGTTGCAGTTGCATACTGCTACATACCACTTACTGGCCTATGATTTATTTTCAACGAACGCAAATCTAAGGAACTCAGCGCCTCCATCGCTCACCGGGGGGCCCGTTGCCGCGGTGGTCACGCATTCGCGAAGCAATAGAAAAAGTTTGGCGAAGGTTTTTCTCTTGAACTCGATCCGCTCGGTGAAACAATACCGAAAATAAATGCTAACCCTCACCGGGTATTATTAGAATTCCCATGATTCGTCCCCCCGGCAGCCAATCGATGTGCTCGAATGTGTCGAATGTCGACCATCGGCATGATGGTCAGCCGCGCATTAGCACCGCGCGCAGCGATCTTCAGCATGCACGAACGATCACCTGCGTTCTCGAGTGTGATTTTTTGCAAGCCCAAACCTGTGGCGCGTTCCCACCGAAGGCCTTCGCGGCCGCCAATAAAAGGGCTCCAAAAGCGACGGCATCTCCCGAGAGAGGAGTCCCGGGCAAGATGGTTCGGTCAACCGTCTTGGCCAAGGTTGGCCAGTGAAAGGAAGGTTTTTTCCTTTTCTTGTGCCGGATCACGAGCGGGGAGGGAAGCGCACGCGTGTAAGACATTGGCCGACCTTCGCTGGAATTCGCGATACGAAAATGAGAAACCATTGCGACGTGAGACTTTGTACCGCACGGTGTGGCCACGGACATTGCCGGGCTTGATCAATAGCCCGGCCACGACCGATCGTAGCGCCCTGCCACCGACCACCCCCGGCCGGGTTACTGTTCGTTGTGTTGCTCTTTTTTATTATTCATAATTAAGATCGCTTTCAAACACCTCCGTAAGGACAAATGTGCCATAACTCCTACTAGGGTTCGCTCGGCGATTGCCTCCGGAATCAGCCGGCCATCATCGGCGTCGGGTCTGGCGAGTGAACGCACACGGTGACACGGTTGCAGGTGGTGTCCGTCTCGAATTTGTCACCCGCTTCACGTCACCAACAGCGCGCATGGTCCAGGCTGACAGTCGGCCTGAGAGCATCATTCGCGCTTGTACCATGCCCCGGGCCAGACGATCGGTAGACCTTTCGAATGTGAATTTGATGCGATTTGCGTAATCCACCATGATGCGCGCGGTTCATAAATCTTATCCGGCCACCCGACATTGAGGAGTTCGTTTGACGCGTCGGGACATTGAAATGATTTCGATTCGCCTCGCATTCGACAAGGGCAAGGTTCCGTCTGCATTAGACATCGTTAACATTTGAATTAATCATCTCGGCGAGGCTCGTGCGCGAACCAAGTGAACTTTGGCCGTCTGTGCCCGGATTTCACTGATCCGCGCTAAGCTACCGATCGAGAATTCAAAGATCACGCTTCTAACTATGCTTGAGCAGGTTTGTTATTAAAAATGTTGCGAAATAACGTAATCAATAACCAAAATAAATAAAACTAATCCAGCAGTTGGAAAATACAAAACATTGAATCTCCGTTCAAAAGGTTGTAGTCAATCTGAATCCCCTACCGATGGCTTCACGATTGATGTCAAACTCCGATGTAATCGATCGAGATTGTCTCATCAATGCCGATAAATGTAAAACAATTCCCACTTACCGGTGCCATTACCGAACGGAGTAAAAGTACATCCTCATGGTTTGTCTCCCGGCGCCAAATGGTGCCGAAAATCCTTGCTCCTTCTCCGGAGCCGGAGACACTTCGTCACATCGACAAATCCTTTTACGTCAGTTTCGTCCTTCGCCAAAGGATCTGAGATCTGGCCGCTCGGGGAGGAAACCAATCTCTGACGCTGATTTCTTCGCGCTGATCCGTCACAACTCGTTTTGTTATGCCATTTTCCTATCCGCGCCCGCCAAAGTCAGCAGCCAGCAAACCCACGGCGTGTTGTATTTCATTTACACCGATTTTTCCGCGAGCCCGTGACGTTGTTCTTTTCAGACCATTAGGTGGTGAGTAATAGAATCATCTCCGGTTCTCATCGGATCGGGAAATTCGTTCAGTTCCGTTCGCAGGCACTGAGGCAGGGACGAATATTCTTTCTTCACCACCGAAGAAGACATCAAATTCCGAGCCGAGAGAGAGAGAAAGAGATAGAGAGATAATTAGTCCCCTTATCCGTATTCTGGTCGCCCACCAGACCCTTGCAATGACGCTTTGACCGTGATACGTGCTCGGATTGTGTTAGATGAGATCCGAAATAAGTTTCCCAACGTCGTCGGCCCACATTCATCAGGACGAATGATGACCGCATCCGTATCCAAATATCTTCCGGGTGGTATTCCGCGGTGGTCCTGGTTCGGTAGAGTCCGGTAACGAAAGCGAAAGCAGCGACCAAGTATCGATTTCATCCTCCCCGAGAACGCACACACAACGAACGAATGCTGCAAAACAAACCCCAATGTGGAGCGAAGGATGGAAATAATATCCCTCGGAGTAAAAGATTCGCCAAAGCTAAAGCTTGCGCCACAGGGCACCGTTGAAGCGGTGTTAGGAGCTTAAAAGCGGAAATTTCCATGGTTTCGTTGAGCAACTTTTGCCTGGCATTGAAATTTATGTCGCTTCCTTTGGATTGCTAGCGCCTCAGCGAAGGGCACCCCAGCGGCAACGGGCATCGATTTTCCATTTCTCAGCTGGCTCGCTCGCTCTATTTTCTGCCACCGTTTTGGGTATCTGCCAATTCTGCATGCCTGTATGTTGCTGTTCCTTTCGCCGAACCGATCGGAGTGGCTCAAATTGGAAGGAATATTCCGCGTCCACGTCATGGTGCTGCGTAGTGGTCGGTCGGGGAGATTAAATTCAATCGAGTTGATTGTTTGTAAACACAGCCCGAGACGGTAGTTGAATTGAGCGCCGCTTAAACGGCGGCATCCCGAGAGCGCTCATAACGGACGAATTCGGATGGTAGGCCAGCAGGGCCGAAAGCGTCGGCATCTTGTGTGTGTCGGAAGTGGTCAGCGAAGCGTCCAATCATTCGGGAACAACATCATCCTCGCGCTCGTGTAGGCAGGCTGGCCGGATGATTAATCATACCACCGCCAGCTCCTTTGAACTCGGTCGGTTGGAAATGAAGTGAAGTGCTGCCCGAATCGTCCATGCACAGCGCCCGTCAGCATGTTTAGCATTTTCTTTAATGGAAATCCCAGACACTACGTTACCAACGGTCCCCACCGGTATCCGGGCAGCGTTAGATAAAGCCGAAAAGATGTAAAAAATGCTCCTTAATAGGAGCCGCGGCGAGTAAGGAGCCGCTTTTACTTAATACGAAATTACGGCTCTGTTGCCCGGAAAGGGCTACAAGGCTCGGTTTGGGTTCCTGGTTCGAGCAGAAGATGTTGCCTCGGCTTCAGATGGAGTGCGTAACGGCCTCTTAAAAGCTAATGGAATACCCGTGGGCCCACTTTTAAAGACCATGTTTGTTACATGGCGGTATGAGCGCGTAGGAGGGACTTGACAGAACTTGAACAGGTTCCTGGAAAAGAAAGAATTAGTCGTAAGCAGCCTAAATGTAGAGAAATATTTACTTAATCGAATGCTAAGCATAGGTGCGTTATCTAAAAGCGAACTTATTTTAAACGCAAGTAGAATAAATCAGAAAAATATCATGTTTGTTCCCATACCTCAAAAACCCAATCATACTAAAATAGAAAGTAATGTCATCTTCTTTCCTGTGACTCCTTACAAAAAAACGGAGGCTCCCTTGGAAGCCTTCCAATCGCGAGCCAAGCACAATAATGGGCCCGTATCGTAAAAAATGGTAAATTACTTCAATTTGGCCCGCCCGTGAGTGCACCAGCACGTGCGTGCACCCGTTTTCACGTGCTCGGAATCGGCTCATCGGCCCACTGCCACCGTAATTGAGGAGCGCACGGATCGCACACGCATGGTACCGGGAAAACCGGGCGATACCTTAGGTTTAATGATTTTCCGCCCAGCAGGTACTTCGATTAACACTAATTACGGCCCCGAAAACGCGCTGGGCTGCATTATAGATGGAGCCGCCTGGTACATGACCTTCCGCCACGTGGTTCCGTTAACCCAACTCGGCTCGGGTGAATAGAAACCGATTAAAGTTTCCCGAAAGCAGCAATCCGAAACTGCGATAAACGCAGCAAGTTTAAGGTCAGATCGGTGACGCTGCAATTTTAATGCCCTTACCAAAGCTAAGGGCTCCCGGGCACAAGGGCACGATAGTTTGAGAGCACCGAATAAAATGCCACCGTGTCCTTGCACCCGGTTACTTGCTTACTTATGCAGGCGCCCGTCGCCAGCACAGGATGTTAGCCCCCTAACAATGTTGCAGGCAGAGAGCGTGTTGGCGTTAGCGACGCAATGCGGGATTATTTAACGAAATAATAACATAATATACGTTCCCAGCACGCCGTGCAGCACGCGGGACACGAAATCGGTTTTATTGGATGTGTTAATTTGTAGATAACTCAGCTGAACAAGCGAAACAGGATCGGATGTGTGTTTAAAATTTAACGTACGTTTTGTTGAAAATACCACAAAATTAAACCTATTAACAGAGTCTCTGTGTAAAGGCATAAGAGAGCGGGATAAACACCAGTCTGCCTTCAGCCTTCATCTAATGGGTGCCCCCTAATGTATGCTGGTCGCCTCACATTATCATCCCATCTCAGCAGTTACCGTGACGACGACCGTAGGATCTAGTCACATTTGCACAATTATTGCAACTTCAGCTGCCATAATCAGCTGCCGTCCCACTGTCTGGCTGCTTATTGATCGCCGTCGGAGGTTATGGTGGCCCAGCGATAAACCAAACGGAAGACTAAACCAAACACTCAGCTCCTTGCTCGGTGCAGCAGCAGGAGGCTCGCCCCCGTCGGGATGATGCTGGCGATGGTATCTCTCAAGTGCACGGTGCTGTACTGGTGGCCCTGTGGCGCCCTTCACCGGGGACGCTCTCATGGTTGGGGCCTGTATATATGCAAAGCTGCAATTAGGTTATCCGCTTGGCTTCTGTCTCGATTGTGAAAAGAGTGCAACAGCAAAAAAAAATAGGCACAGAAGGGGTCTTCTTCACTTCAGCCGCAGGGTGTTGCGAGATTGATCCCACCGCGTGAGCCAGTCACATCGCTGCCATTGAGCGTCACTTAACCTTATTTCCGTTTTAATGTCACGGTGATGTTCGTTCGTTCGGAGTTCGGACGATCGTGGCGACCTACAGATTTGCACTTACAACCGCGCAGTTACAGTCGAGCGCTTGTTAATTGTAGATCAAATCGATTAGACAGAGTACGCGCCCGGGGCTTTCGAGATACTTCTCTAGGCACAAACGAAGCGACGATGCAGTAGCGTAGGAGGCGATGAGCAAACTCGCCTTACTAAGGTTACCACGATTCCTTTGATTGCTTTTTGGAGCTCGTTTCGAATGATGGGTAAAATCTTACCAAAGTTAACCAAAGTTGTGACCTGGAAAATTGCGCTTATCCGAAGCCATTTGCAGCTCCTAATGTAATCATGGCGAAAAGTGCACCATGCTCATGAGCATCAATCACGGTCCGGGCACGTGAGGCACACATTCGTGGTGCAGAAAATAACTGACCTACAGCGAGCTCCAGGAGCCTCACAATCCTTTTGCAACGTGTCACCACCAACACGTGATCCGTCGGACGCCTTCTGGGCGCTCTGGAGGTCTGGTGGCCCCCTGCTGAGGGAGACACATGCGCATTGAAACAACCATGCCAGCAGCCACCAAGGTGGCAAAAGGTGCCCACGAAATGTCACCTTAACGCCAGTGCCACGGTCATGGTCGTCGCGTGACACCCGTGAAGGGTTTCCAGGGATTCGATGCAGTTTATGCAGGAGTGCACACCCTGGCAGCCGGGTGCACGTTGGTAAACCTTTACCCATGTGGTTTATGACTTGCTGACTTGCGCACGTCACATCGCCAATCATCGACAGTCGGCGCTATAATTCAATTGCCTCGGTGACCTCGTGGACCTCGCGGTGTTCCGCCCGGTTCGTCCATTACATGATGAAAAGTTGTTGCTGAATTTATTTTGCTTTCCTTTATTTCTGGACATCGGTAGCTCTCCCGGGAAAACACCGGCCACCGCTTGACTGAAAACGTTCATTGGCCCGTCTGGCATCTGGGGCCTTCCGGGAAAATGTTTCCATTAGACAAGTTTGTTGGCAAAAGTTTTGTTCGCGAATCGGCTCCTTGAAGGATGGGCCGTCTGAAGGCGCATCCGGGTAAATTACCACTTATTAAATACCGCGCAAAAGTTCATTATCGACAATTAACAGGTCCACGCTAGTGAAAAAGCTGTGGCAGGAAGCTGGAGCTGCAATTTGGAACGGTACCGTTCGTAAGGGATGCTGATTACGATTATAAACGACCTGAAGCTGTGAGGTTCGAAAGATTACACGGCACAGCAAATAAGCCGATCCTTCCTTTCTGCGTGGCGAAGGATTACGAGCTGGAAAGTTTGCCGAAAACGGTGGCTGACTCAGGCGTAGCCTTATCCTCGTGGTCATCCTCGACGGGACGGAAACTTTCCTGGAACGGATCGAAAGCTGAACCGTAGGTGAAAGTTAGCGAACGACGAAACCGGTACCGAAAGCGGCCAGTAAGCTTGTGCGCCAAAAAAAGACGAGAAAATCCTTACCAGGAATCAGCGAAATTAAATTGATTACTTGTTCGCCTATCTCGTGCCCCGTTTGTCGCAGCAGCCCCTCAGCAGTCAGCAGTGCGGAGGGAAAATAAGTAAGGTGCAGAAGCATAATCTTCCTAGCCGTGTGATGTCTCCAGCCGGCAAGGTCACCCCAGGCTGGCCAGGGAAATGGTGATACGCGGTTGCCTTTTGGACTTTATGGATCGATTTTTTACTTCAACAACTTCCTCCCAGTGCCCTTTTCCGAGGCGCTTTCCGTGTGGTGTGCGCGGACCTTCGTGTTTTTTGATCTCCCTCAGTACTGGAAGCCACGGGAATATGACTCCCTTTTTTCTGTTCGGAACGATGGACGGATGGATGGACGTTCATCAAATGCTTCTAGCGCAACGACCGGCAAATAAATATCGTGCTCGTTCCCCGGTGTTGCAACAGCTTTCGGGATGATTACTTTGTATCGCTTCCCCGCGCCGTATCGAGCGCCACGTCGACTGTGTCCCCACCGGTAATCCGCCATTTACTTGAGATTGTATTTTATGAGCCACTCAGTACATCGATAAGTGTCACGGCCCGCAGGTAGTAGTGACCGCACTTAAACGAAACAATCACTGAGAGTACGAAAGGAAGAAACCGAAACAATCTAATAAAGGAAATTGACAAAGCGATTCTCCCGATCCACCCGCCTTTGCGATGGAAATTTTAGAGCACACTTCTCGAAATCCAGAGACGCGATTTTGGGCGATCGAAAACTAGCAGTCCCACGGTTGGACCCCACGGTCTAAAATTGTCGTCGCAAATGTCAGTGAAAGTTTTTTGGGTGGTGGGCGCCCCGAGGCCCGTCGGCTCTGTTTGCGTCAGTAAAACATCGCCAAACGATGTAGGTGGCATGGGTGGTCACGCCCTACGCCATCCCGTAAGGCAGGTGACCTTTAGGCGGCACCGAATCCTTGAGCCCCACTTGAGCGGGAAGAACATCTTAATTATCGTCTACTTTCGCGGACTTTGATGCTTGAAAATGAATTCGATTTAGTGGCGGGCCGGGTGGGTCGGCCCTTCAGCAGCGGTCGTAAACATTGGCGCTTCCGTCTCGAGTGGCCCGGCCAGCGACCGGCAGAGAGAGAGAGAAAGGAGGGGGGCATAAGGTTAAATTGTGTTTGACCTTTCCCGTCGGCTGGCTGTCGTCGTCGTTGTCTGGAAACGATTTCCTAATCCAGTTCAATTGACGGACCGACGACTCTTTGTCAATACAGACGCACGTAGGTGGACCCCGCCGTCATCGTCGTCGAGGTGTTAGGTCAAAGGTGGAGCCCTAATGAAGCGTACAGCTTCCGAAACTGGTGCGTAATATGTTGTAATTAACACGTGCCGCATCGCGGGCGTTTTACTGTCACCCACGGGACTCCTTTTTCTCTCGCGATGTCACGTTTCGTGTACAATGTTATGAAATTGAACAAGTATAATGGAGGAGCATTCCAGTTTGTTGCGTGCTTTGCTCAATTAGCGAAGACCTTAGATGTCAGCAAAAGAAACGAGCATTCCCCAAACAAACCATTCATTTGGCGCAACATTGTTCCGTGGAAATTCAGCATTCGACGGTGGCCACGGAGGCGCCGTTGACCTCCTGCCTGACCTTATCGCACGGGCAACGAACCAATTAATCATAATAATCATGCATTGGCTGCATTGCGTGATTCTTCTGCACGGATTCGCACGGGTGGGACTTTTGGCCACGGAGCAGCTGAGACGTTGCCGTGAGTCATCATCATCATTTATCAACAATCGGTGGTAAGACACTTTCGGAGGCCCATCCATCATCTGCGCCTTGGAGAACCTCTCTGGATGATCAAAGCGAACCGAAACGATGACCACCGCGAGGCTGATGAGAACGCGGTCCTTTCGGTTAAATCAATTAATGTTCCATTACGCAAAATCGATCGATCACCCATCGTTCGTGGGTAAACGCTGACCAACTTCCAATGAATGTGATATTTTGATGTTAAAGCGCACTGAAACAGAGTGCGACTTCTGATTGAAATTGATTCGAATATTGTATAGCAAACCAATTAGTATAGAATTAGCTAAACAGGATAGGGAAATGTAAAATAAAACACCAAACTAATCCCGCATGCTGCTTTACAGAAGAAATGGAAGAGTTTTCGGAAACTCTTAGCATGCAAGGATCACCTGAACTCGTGGTTAGTCAAAGGATAACTAAACCATTTATTCTTAACTAAAGATTGGCAATTAGGGCTGCATCTAGAACCAACCACTCTTCGGTTAAGGTTCCGAAAACCCCTCTTTAACAGGATTCAAACGAGGACCATGAGGACAAATCGGGCAACAGAGGTTACAACATTGGGTGAGTGAAACGAGAAACCACACAGAACGTTAATAAGGATTTGGGTTCGAAACACAATTAGCAGAGGTAAAGGGACACACAATGAACGAACAACTCACGCACACAGAGAGAGAGAGAGAGAGAAGAAGAAGTAAAATCGGGGTAGCTGAACTCACTGTTCCACCTCCTGGCTGTGAAGGGAATCGTCCGATTCCGGCACGCTGATGCGCCCGTACGCACTGGTCGACGTCGGGGGTCTAAGGTTTTTCGGCATTTCCGAGCTCTCCGGTTTCCGGTGCGCCACCGTGGCGGCTTGGTCGATGTACTAGGACACCGCACAGGACACTGTGCCTTGTGCAACGATTGCTGTTCACACGCGGATCCTTGGGCTCAAATCTTTCGCCCAAGGAATTGTGGGTCGCTCACCGACAGCCAATATGGGCCACCCGTCGGGAGTGCCAATAAGTTACTCCTTCTAAACGGCCGCCCACTGCGGTCCTATCTCGGACTCTGAGGCCACTAAGGCAAACACGGACGCTGGTGGAGGGTACAATGGTGGGGCACTTGTGAGCTGCGAATGCAAAATTAGGATGGCGGCGACGGCGGTGGTGGTGCCTGGGTGATGATGGTGATGACGATGATGATCGAATTATGGTGATCAGCAGTGACGAGCGCTTGAAGGCTACACTAATGCTAATGCGGTGCGTTTGCTTTTCTTTATGGTCGCGCTTGGGTTATGTTTTCTTCTTCGTTTCGGCGACTAATGCACAGGAACGGTTCAGCGAGATGATGCAATTGCTTGCTTGCCAATTGGGTGTGCGGGCGTGAGAAGAGGTGGTGGATGCTGTCGGCTACCGGCTACAGCGCCGGTACGAGTGTGGCACTAATGATGGAGTACTGATGCTGAAATGAAGAAGAGACAAAAGATATAGAAAGGCACTTTTAGGCTTCGAGGTTACTAGCCAAAGCGCATGGTTTTGAACTGTTTCTAATGTCGTGAGTTTTGTTTTACATCATTTACTGATATGAACTGAACTGCAAGTTGAATATCTAAAGCAATCATGAAACTAATTTAAGTAACGAATTAGCTACGTTGCTCTATTCTATCTTCTACTACGATAAAAAATGAATCTACATCTACATATAGATATTCATAAAATAAAAACATTTCCATTTTTTTCCAGAATCCTTTCGCCACAACGCAACACGGTTCTGTAAAATTTAATTAGATCGCTGCTTCTCTCTGATCTCTGAAACCATCGGCTACACCTCATTGCGACGTCCTTACATGGCACCGAGACACACAAAATGGGGACCGAATCCCGGGACCGACTTACTTTGCAGTACGCTCTCGGCCTTCATTGCTGCTCCGTTGTCGGTCGATGATCGATGATCATTCTGCTGTCCATCGGTATTCGGATTGCTTTCGATCATTCGATGTGTAGTAGAGTGCGGGAGCCGCTCACACGATCACTAGTGCACACTGCTCCGCCTGATCCTTTCGGTGTACGGGGTTACAGGGATCGACGGCTGAACTTCGTTATTCAATCTCCACGAGACACGAGACGACGCACCATAACCTCTCAAATTGAATTACCTTCCGGTGATCGCGAGGGATCGGATTTTCAGCAAGCGCTAGCACCAACAAACCCGAACCTTTGTTTGGCAAGGACACAGGATAAACTTTCACTTTCCACAACGTCCACAATGACGGAACTGAAAAACTGCAGCTTGAAACATGTGCTTTGGCACCGGTTCGCGGAAAGGTCAGAATGGAGCTCGATAGGCTTGATGTAATTGCTGTTGCTTTTCACATTAGATTCGATTTAACCACCAAACCGGCTCGGCACATCACAAATTAGCAGAACACGGCTCCTTCGAGTGCGAAAATATTGCAAGCAACAGCACGGATCGAGAGTGATCTCCTACGAAGCGTTGATTCGTAAACCACACGATCTGCTCTCACCGACGGCTGGCTCGACTGATCCTCGAAAACTAACTGACGTCGATGAAACACGGTGACATCTGCACCGTCGCTTCTGGCCGGCCACTAGCAGTTCATTCGTCGATTTTTACTCCATTGCCAAATCGTCCGCTCGATGTGTATGGGTAACGCGGTAGCCCGAAGGAAAACGGATTTCTGAAAATAAGTTGGAAAAATGGAGTTCAAAAATCTTCGCGTGATACATTATTAATATTTTTAATATCAAGCCCCCTCAAACCAATTATAACAAGTGACAAGAGCCACTGATAAGCAAAGCTCAACATAACGGCGACGGCCTAATTGGTGTGCTTCGGTTACGCTTCGACGCTGATAATGGGATATGTTTTGCATCAGCAACAAGATCATGCTAACAAAACAGGTCTCCAATGCGGCTCCTAACCAACATCAACACAGCGAGGTACATATTTTGAGTTGCTCGGAGCTCAACCTCAGAGCGACGGCATCGTTTTCCGAGTGCTGCTCGTCGGACAGGAAAATTTAGAATTTCATCAACCACGGTGGTGCAGCGGCAGGTCAAGAATAGATCGCCGGCAATTAGTTGTCATAATTTTCATCACCCGCTGCATTTCCACCACCACCAACCTGCGGCGTGGGAACTGCGATTTTCCACGGCCCTCAGCAACGCAATTTCCACGGCTGGCAACATTTTCGGTGGACTAGATTTTGTGCTTCGTTTTAGAATCGTCGTCTGGAATGGGTCCAACCGGCACAAATGAGCGAAATCAACTCTTCACTCGCTCTCTCTCTCTCTCTCTCTCTGTCTCCCCCTGGTCGAGTTTGACCATCATCACTCTGGCAGCCCAGACACACGCGGCTGCCTCATCGTCTGAGCGCTAAATCCTGCATGACCGGGGGGGCAACGGGTTATGATTCAACACACATCCCATCAACAGCGAAACAGATGCCGAGATCGAGAATTAGACCAAACCGAAGCAAAAAAAACAGAGGCCATAACATCAATCGCAGCGATCGCATCGCTCCGTCCGCCTTCGGCCACCGAGTCGGAGAGCACTAGAGTCGCGCTGCTAAATTATTTATGATCCGTAAGCCGGGCACAGATTTACTGACCACCCGGCGGCGGCGGCGGCGACGACGACGGTTCGGAACCTCCTTCGGTAATATTATTCCGTCCGCCATAAAATGACCCCATTCCGTAAGCACGCTGGTGGTGGTGGTTTGGGAAAAACTCTGACTAATAACAGTGGCCATTCAGGACCTTCAGTCAAGGTCGTCCGTCCGGGTAAATCTTAATTACATGCTTATGAAACGGTTGCCCTCGAAGGGCGTGTAACTATTTACTCGATTCTCGAGTGATCCGTGGCTTTCGTGGCGTAATGACACCTCATTAACCGGGAGCTATATTTAGTAAATTTAATTTTGCTTAAACAGAAACAGAAACTTGGCGTAATTCTTTTCCTACGCTCAATTATGCTTCTAATTGTAACCCCCTCCGAGCGACAAAGGACAAGACCGGTTAACCCCTTGGTGCTCCAGGATAAACTTCTCCAGCGTATCGCAAGCACGCTCCTTGGTTTGCGCTCTTGACTCACGCCCCGAAAGTGGGATAACTTTCTAGCTCCCTTGAACCAGATTCCTGCCGCTGCTGTTGGCATTCGTTCTTGAACCTGTGCCGGTCCAGCGCCGGTCATGGCACGGAAAGACGTGTGTACATGTGTTGACACTGGCGCTCGGTTAAAAATAGCTCTCCAAATTGATAGGATAATGCACATCTGCGGGAGCGAAGTGGAGCACGATAACATGGCACAACTATCGGAGCCGTTGCGAAGAGAGCGCCATTGTGCGGCGTTCCTAACCTACGAGAACCCGGTTCTGCCAGCCAGCCAGCCAGCAGGAGCGTTGACAGGGTCACCAGCACACAATCTCCGGTTCGCACACCGCGACTGACACAGATTGTGTTGCCCATGGCGGCTCGACTCCGCTCTCGCTGTCGTCCTGGGACGGCAACCTTTTCATTTTGATAGACCTTTCAAGGTTCTATTTTAAACCTTCCACCGGAAGGCGAATGTACCGCTGGTGGGTGGGTCGATGACGCCCACAAAGCGCCGCTTTATTTGGATGGATAGTTTATGAAAAGGAGCCTTGTCCTTGGAGGCCAGGGAGAGAGTGAGAGAGTGGCGTGCCTGAAAGAGGAATCATTTTGTGCATCTGTCGCTGTATCCTTTGAAATCCACTTTCTATTGAAGGCTCCACCAACAATCGAGCATAGACGCGACATGGCGTCAACGGTGTCGTCAGACGGGCCGCAGAAGATGGACGATGTTTTATTTATGATCCGCACCTTGAACGACAAGTCTAGAGTGTCGGAAAAACTAGAATTACTTTCGCGTGGAATAACCCAGCTGGTTTCTTGAGTCCGGAAGGGGAGCACTACGTGCGTCACACGTGTAACGCCAGGATCAGTGCCACGAGCGCTGTCACTCAATACGGCGGTCGGTCCGTGTCAATATTGTGACAGTTATGGGGCGTAATTATTTTAACCTCAAAAACATTCTACCTTGCTGACTCATTTGCGAGTCGCGCTGTAAGGATTCGAATTCTCCGAACCTTCGGTCCATCGCTCCGGTGGTGGCGTTTATCGCTGGATGCGACACCGTCATGTCGGGTTCATCTTACAAATGGTTTCTCGATTTGGAATTCCGCTCGGCGACTCTACTGGTCGCCCGTTTGAAGTGTGCTCGACGTCGAAAGAAGATGACTGTCGAGGACGAGAACCTTCGCGCCATCGGACGATAGAAGGTACTACTTCTTCTGCCAGTGTTTATGGCAATCATTCAACTTCACTTCTGCGTTTCTCGCTGTGGATCATTGTTTCAACGTAGCATTAGACAGGACTGAGAATTTAGACCATCTACTACTTGAAAGGAATGGAATCAATAAACTGGAAAAATATTCAAACGAACCGGAACGAGTATCGAATGTCTCGGTACATCTGGTTCTACTCCTCTAGCATCAAGTTGCTTTACACGATCGTTTCACATTTCCCACCAAAAACATGGCGCACACTCACTCCACATACTAAACCGGGAACCATGCATAATTGACGATGGTTTCGGTTTACAAAATTCTTCCCCCGACGCTTCCGGTCCGGGCGACTTCGGAACCGGTTCGGATCGAGGTTCGTTTTTGGTGTGTTTTCTACTCCATTCGGATCACAATGCTTTGGACCGAGGCCGGTGAAAAATGGGAAAATTATGGAGGCGCCCCAAAAGCGGAAACGGGGTCAAAATAATATTTGTGGTCGGTCCGTCAGCTCCGATGAATGTAAAATTTACACGAGCTACCGAACGTACCTTGTCCAGGGGGCTAACATCATTACACCATTAACACACCCCACCTAACGGGCTGCGGACTCATAAAGGATGGCGGCCGTGCGTGATCGCGATGGTGGTATTAAATCAGTAGCCGAATCCGATCCGCACACCCCCGATCAGCTCAATTGGATCAATACTGGACCCGGGGGAAACCATTTTCCTGACGCGCCGTTGAGGCAGAAAATCATCCTCGAAACGGGTGTGCCTGAACGAGTTATTGATCCTACGCGTCGGAATTGCGTCAAAATGTCGAAGTTTTCCCCGTGGCCTTTTCTACCCTAGTACCGCACCGCACTTTGGACGTATTTGGCCGGCTCGATGTTTATTCGAACGCGTATTTTTAGAACATTTTGCACTTTCAATCCGGCTTCTTGGTGGGCGCCATAAAACGGGGTTCATTAGTGAGTTAGGCACGGAACACGGCCACAACCGGCGCAGATCGTTCGATAAGGGCCGCCGTTGGACCGACATGTCAGCATGTCGAACGTCAACTTTTCGAAGTCAGAACCGGGGCTTCCATCTTGAGGTTATGCTTTAATGTAGGGCCACAGTGCGCAGTGTGCCTCAAGGACCTCTTCGTCCAGGGGAACAGGTAAAGCATGCCGACTGAAGTTCCCCACAAAGGCCCAGAAGCCTTACATCAGCCTTCAATCACACCAACCGGACTGGAAGCGCACCGTTCCTCCAATCGATATTCTCAACACAGGAGAGAGATAAACCCTTAAATATGGCAAACCTGTGGAGTGGAAGGTACAACTGGTGGTTGGCTTGGTGCCTGCTGTTCCCTCTGTACCGAACATAATTATATTCCATTCCGGGTAAAAGTAGCGATGACATCATTTACATACTTTTACTCTAGCCCACCAGGAGTACCTTCAACGCGGAGCCCTTATCCGCTATGCCGGCCAAAGGCAATATTCCGTCGCGTTGCTCATCGATAACGGGCGGGTTGGAGCTAAAAATAGTATCCCACTTTGCATTTCAGGGCAACATTATCTATCAGGCCCCAGCAATAGACGGTCGTTGGGTCGGTGGCCATTGTACTTACTGAAGCTTTTAGCGGATGTCAATCTGCATTCCCGGTGCAGTCGCGAAAGTCGCGCAAAACACGTTCCGACAGCGTGGTAGGTGACCGGACACAAACACAGTTTCGAAATCGGGCGGGGAATTCTAGGACCCGTCACCGATCGGTGAGAGGGACAAAGATAGACAGAGAGCGAGAGACAGACACACGCGCACAGACTCCCGGGGATGTTCAGTCAGCCTTCGCCCAGTTAATGTGGCCTCATCGACGGCGGTTCAACGTCCTGCGGTTCGTCCTCACATCCAACAGTCTTCCGCTTCGTCGTCCTCGCCCGACGTGGGACTACCGACGGCGCCGGTCGCACTTTGCTGGGGACAAAAGTCCCGGCTGCCCATCCTTAGGTTGCTCATGCTTGGGTTTCCTTCCCTTTTCCGGTTGGTTTTCGCTTTCGGTGGCCGAAGGCGCTATCAATCACGCACCAACATCCGCCCGAATCCGGGACCAAGTTAAATTACACAAATTTGTCTCTCGTTAGCGCCACCCGCGTAATGAACTCGGGGTTCCAATTGTTTGTGCCTTGCTCGAACCCAAATCTAACGGTCACTTGCGAACCGGATGTGATTGACGGGTACGCGCGGACAAACTGATCACAAATCACTCGACGTCCTTCGGTCGGCACCCGACAGTAGCGCACTGATTGCTTGGATGCAGCTGGCGGACGAAAATTGACACTTTTCACGTTGAAGCAAATTTTTTTTCTCGCTTTGCTTCCTTCCGGTCCAAGGAGGTTGGCAGAAGTTTCCAAGAAGACGGCCAGCGAGGCCCTCGGTCTGATAGCGCTCAGTGGCCCACAGGATGAAGACGGTGGTAGGACACCACCCACCGAGGAACTCCGAGGTACAGCACACGCGGCGGCCCGTCCAATCTGGAGAACTAACCAAACTAAGCGCCCGTCCGTGGCGGCCCTAGGATATCATCCTGTCCAAAAACGGTACCGCACACAGATACACTGGTACGTGCCGAAGGTAAGTAACTCACACCAACGCGCACGCTCGGCCCCAAATCCCGGTGCGTTGAGCGACAGAGTGTGTGACAGAGACGGAAGAAAAGATCGCTAAAAGGAGAAAGCGCTATTGCTAAAGAGAGAGAGAGAGAGAGAGAGCATACGGCCTACTGCTCAGAGCGTAGGGCCGGCGTGGAAAACCTGTACGAGCGTTGACCACAAAAATGCAAACACTCCTCGGTTGCCGGGAAAACCGATGCCGATTCGCTCTCTCTCGCGAGCCCTGGCACGAAGCCAGGCCCGTTGCTGTATTGGTGAGTGACTGGAAAACAGTGCTTTCCGCTTCCACTTTCCAGTACACGTTTTTCCGAAAAGGAAAAAAGAAAATGCTCTAATTATAGTCCCGTTTCGATTAATTCCAGCAGATGGCGTTGCTGGGTCTGGTTCTTGGCGTGCGCGAAAAGGACGGTGATTTGGCTCGATTTTCCGCGCGGAAAACAAATCAACACCCGATGTGCGAAGAAACGAGAACCGGAGTCAATATTTGTGTGCTCTCGGGGCTCGGGATGCCAATAATTCACTCACTACCTGTAAACCGATTTGGCGCACGACCCACTGTCTATTGAGACTGGCCCCCCAAACTAAACATAATTCGTTTCAGATCGGCTGGCCAACGTAAACAGCGTACGCTAGGAGGTCAATCCTTCAACGAACCATTGCACTTACTCGCCAGCTACGGTGCGGTTTGACGTCACATCTTTTGCGAAAGGGCATCCCGAATTACGCCTCATTATGCTCCATTAGCCACCATTTTCACACCTTTTTGAAGACCTGGCAGCTAACTTAAATAAACCGCCCGCAGACACTCAATCGCTACATCTTGGCCGTCGTTTATTCCCAGCTTAAAATGTGAACACATTTCCTTTTCCATTTCTCTTTCTCGCAAAAACAAAACTAAAGTCAATCGAAAACACGAACAATCCCTTAATGCGCTAAATGTTTTCCCGTTTTCTCTTTTGATGGAAAATATTGTTGGCCAATCGCTAAACACTTGGGCAACCATCAGATTGCCAGAATTTTGATTTTGAATCATGTTAAGTCGGTAACAGGTCCCTAAAAACGTGTACTTTAGCGAGAGTGCGCTGGCGCTAATGCTTAAAGCCACCGCGGGCTTGGCGGTGGCGTCTAGGGAGATGGTGTCCTCCGCCGTTATTCGGCTGAATTTTGCGTAACAATCATACACAGCATAGAACAACATTAATTTGACGACCGGCCCGTCGGCAGGGGTGCGCCACTGTCGCCCTAGTGCCAGGCGAAGACAACGTGCGCCATAATCAGGTAGCCCGTGGTGACGACTACGCTGACCAGCATGATCGGGAAACCGAGTCTGTAGAAGAAGAACCAACATTCGGTGAGTTGAGATGGCACTACAACCCAATCCAGCCGCTACTCACTTGAAGTAATCCATGAAGCTGTAGCGATAACCGTGCTGTTCCGCGATACCGGCGCAGATGACGTTGGCCGAAGCCCCGACCAGTGTACCGTTGCCACCGAGACACGGACCGAAAGCCAGTGCCCACACCATCGGTTGCAGGGGCAACCCCAGATACGCCTTCTCCGAGAGGGCCACCACGATCTTCACCATCATTGCCGTCACCGGGATCGAATCGACGAATGCCGAAGTGAGCGCCGAAATCCATAGAATTATGATGATCGCCACCGCCAGACGTAGATCCTCCGACACGGACAGAATGATCGTTTCGGTCGCGTGGCCAATCCAATCAATCAGCCCCATCCGCTCGACCGCTTCCATCAGCGTGAACATGGCGGCAAAGAACAGCAGCGTTGGCCACTCGACCCTCGACAGGATCGCGTCCATATCGTTCTTGTCGGAAATGATCAGCAGCAGCACGACACCGAGAAGGGCCGCCCAGCCGGACGATAGGCGGCGCAGTTCCGGGATGGACTCGAGGAAAAACAGTGACACGATGAAGATGCACACCACACCAGACTTGATCAGCAGCGGTCGGTTCTTGATCGGGTGCTCCCGTTGCAGCTCTTCCAGCGTCGACCGATAAATGTCCTCCGGGACCGTACCCTTCGTCATCTTCTTCTTGTACTGGTGGCGCAGCAGCTTCACCTTTTTCATGAGCGTTTCCCGGACCAGATTGGCGTCCTTCGAGTACGGTGGTATCTTGCCCGCCGCCCGTTCCCACACCTTGATGTTACGTCGCAGTTCCTTCAGCTCCTTCGGTTCGTGCATGCGCAGGTGGTTGATGTTCTTGTAGATGATCCGCAGGTGGATGTTGGTGGTGATAACCACGATGATCACCCCGACCAGCATGTGAGCGGTGAAGTTGAGAAAGGTTACTCCCTACAAGGATCAGGTGGAGACGGAGGTGAGAAGACTACGGAAGACTACGCCACCACCGATAGGTCCTCACGTGTTTCAAAATGTACTGGTTCGAGGTGATGATAATGTTTGGTGGATCCCCGACCGGTGTGGTCGTTCCGCCGATGTTGGCATGCACGGTGATCGCCATCAGGATCGGCACCGGGTTCATGTCCATCACTTCACAGAGCCTGCAAAATGACCAGGTTTTTATGAGTTAAAGTGGACTGTATGGTTCGCAGCATAGCATTACCGTATGGTGATGGGTGCCATCAGAAGCACCGTGGTTACGTTGTCCAGAAACGAAGAGATTAGAACCGTACACAGACACAAACAGTGTATCAGGCTCCAAATCTTGCCGTTGGTAATCTGCAAAAAAACATGATGATAAACATGATTAACGGGATCTTCGGCAACCCAAGGGTCACTCTCTTCGCACCTTGTAGATGTACACCGAAATGTAGTCGAAGATGCCGGTCTCGGCCAGGATCGCAACCAGTATCATCATCGAGAACAGCAGCAGAATCGTCTCGACGTCAATCCACCCGACAATGTCCTCCATCGTGGGCCGATCGTTGAGCGCCGCCAGAATGGAGATGGCCAGGGTCGACGCAATCACGGCCGCAAACGTGCGGTGCACGATCTCCCAGATGATCAGTACGTACAGGAAGATCAGCACGAACGCGGCGTAGATTACGCCCACGTCCCGGTTGACCGGCGACTGGTCGTAGTGGACCGCTACCGGCATACTGGCCTGGATGTTGCTACGGATCATCAACCTCACCAGACCTCCGCCGTTCGTCTGGTGCAGTGCGTCGTAGTTACTGTCGGCGATATCTAGCAGCCGTTGCTCCTTCACGATCGGCGCACTGTCGAACAGATACGGATGTACGATCGGGATGTACCACGGTTCAGTGATGTTCTAGGGAAGGGAACAGATCTCAGTTGCAAACCCCGGATGGCCCACGATCGATAACAGTACCTTTGCCGAACTCGATGCGTACGGTTCACTCAGATTCGCCTCGAGTGTCGACGTCAGCATCTGCAGGTACACCGTCAGATAGTGCTCGGTGATGTTACTGTACGGTTCGCTCAGGAACGTGCCCTCCAGCGTCACCTTGACGCGCGAACTTTGCGGCAGACGCGGCAGGATGTAGGCCCTCGTTTTGCCCGGCGAGATCGACAGATGCTTCTGTTCGACCAGCTTCTCGTCCTTCACCACCATGAACGCCATAATCAGCAGCCACGTGATGAAGAGGCAGATAATTTTCGAGTACTTCCGAAACGGGTGATCCTCGTCCAGATGCCCGTTCTGCCCAGTGTCGTTGATGTCGTCGTGCTTCGGAGGCGTAATGTTGCCGATGTAATGGCCGGCCAGATGGTGCACGTGCGGTTTCGGAATTTCCCTGCGGGTTTTTGGGGGGGTTTAGGAATTCGTTAGGTTACACTCTCGAAAATTACAGCCCAACCCAAGAGGCAGTACGCACTTCTTTTCCTTCACGTGCCCAATTTCCTTGTTTTGGCCCTCCTCGTTCGTGACGTTGATGGTGATGAACTCATTCTCGTACTCTTCGTCACCCTCTTCGCCCTCCTCGTCGTCGTCATCTTCGCCGTCGTCGTCGCCACCCGGATCATCTTCCGTTCCTTGCATTTCCGGGAACGAGTCCTCATTGCTGCCACCTGCACGAAGAAGGAAAGAGGCAAATCACTACCCGGCAATCACTCTAACGTATAATCAGGGTCCAAATATCAAACCCTAATAATCGCCAACCTCTTCGACCGCAAATCGGGTTTGAAAAGTTCAACCACCAACCACGGGTGCACCGCACGCAGTAATCAAATCGCACGATCCTCAGCTCAAATATCAAACCGTCCTGTCCCGTCGAAGCTAATCGGCGATCTCTATGAGGTCCGGCAAGAAAGCGATCAATCATAAAGCGAGCGGCGCTGCTGCCAAAGATCACGTCGGCCAAATGTCATCGTGGCCACCGAAAGATTCGCGGAACTCGGAGCCGGGCGGACCACACGAACCGGCTAACTTTCGCTTTCTTCAAGCGCCCGGACGCCATAATTGGCCCCTGGCTGATGATGGTCGGTGGCCGGAGATGGATGGCCGGACAATTGGGGTCGATTAAGAAACGGTGTGTCGTTTTTTCGTTGTGGTCCGATTTACGCCGCGCGACGAAATGGCACAGGTTAGGCCCGTCATCGAGCCAAGTCCAACTGCCGGCTTTGTGCCTCAATTTGCGTTCGTGTTGTGGTGCAAATTAATAGATCCGATTAGTTACGGACGATCAAGTGAGACGAAGAAGGCTTAAAATAGAACACCAAGAACGGGGGCCTGGCCCAGGTTTTTTTAAATCAACTTTAAGCAAGAATAATTGAACAGGGTATGGTTTTTAAACCTTCTTCTGGTTCCCTAATTGGGCACGCCTAGGGTCTATCCGGTCCCTGGCCCAGAAAGAAAATGCAATTTCCCACCACCCAGCAGCGTTAGTGCCTCGAGAGTAACTCGAGCCCCTGACAAATGCCATTTGCTCTACATTCATCAGCTGCCACAATTTGCGCTTCCGCCCGGCCCCCGAACCGCCGGCTCCATCCGAAAGATGAACTGAGTTGCCGAGACCACATCCGGTCTATTTGTCCACAGCGAACACGCCACCAGCGCGACTGGAAGAGCGCGGGCATCGGTGGCCATCATTACTGCCATCTGATACCCATTAGAGAGCGCAGTCTATTACCGTTCCGATGTGGGAAGGACTTCTTTGTCATGGACGGTTACTCCGGTGCGATGGATGGGAAAAGTTAAGAATAACTGGCACAAGTTCTTCACGAACCATCGCCATATCGCTGAGGGCGGGAAAAGAATGAGACCACACCGAGCCATCGGCCATCGGCGTTTGCATCGTTAACTAACGTCCTGCCGCGTGGGCTGCAAGTGACACTTGGCCGACCCACTTTATTGCATCGTTCGCATTATGCAACCTAATCACTGGATGGATGCACCAGTAGTTTTTTTTCCTGACCCAACGGGTCACCAGGATTAATGGAAGCCCCGGAGCGTACTTACCGTGTAGCCGGGCGTGCTCCAGTTCGACCTGCTGGAAGGACACCATGCTCGGGTCGTGGCGAATCTTGGACGGCAGGGTGCGCCATAGTTCCAGCGATGCCTCGGTAACCTCGCTGATGGGGACAACGGAAATCATGCGTTTGCGTTTACTACTCTTGCGCTTCGGGCGCTGCCGGGGCGTGGAGGCATCCTGGGGTCCTGTACCGGCGCCCGAACTCGACGACTGGGTAGCGGTGGGCGGTGACGCCGGCGACGACACGGCCGACGACGAGTCGGTCGAGGACGTGTTGCGACGCCGTTTGAAAACGTTCAGATTGCTTAGAAAGTCCATGGCGTCACTGGCGGAACCGGAACGGAGAAGGGAAGAAACCACTGTAGAACACATTCCCCACCCGAAGAAGGGATCCCGATATGCGCTCGATACGCTACGCTAACGTCACCGAGATGAATCATAAGGGGCAAAACCAAAGGGCCTTCCTTCGAAAGCGAAGGAAGAACATCCTACGACTCACTGATAATCGAAATGGAAACGTTTCAAGGGCGCATCCAGGAGCCTAGGATCCACCAAGACGGTTCGCCTTAAGCAGGTCAACAGACCCAGGGAGCCAAGAAAACAAACAACCAATCCCGGACGGGCGGAACTCGTTGACGACGCCCGTAACGAAGTTAAACAAAATCCCGACAGGCGACGGGCGGACAGAAATAGCAGACAGAGTCGTAGCCCCTGCGAAAATAAGGACGAAAAGGTGGCCATAATTCGCGACGCGACTCATCGCTACGATATCACGGTTTACTAGTTTGTCCGATACACATCAACCGACGCCAGCGAAACGGAGCGCCGGAATTTGCCAAGCCAGCGAAGGACATCCTGATGGGTCCCGCCAACAACAACAAGTTCTGCGGCATTTCGCGGCAGTCCCCCCATCGATTTGATAAACAAACAATAAGCGGGAAATGGATGGATGGGAAGGGCGAAGGGCACTCTCGACTTCCTGTGCTTCGTTTCGCGGGTACATCTTGTGAATTTATCTTCCTACGATGGGCAGGCTCTTGAAAAAGCGTGATTCACTTTCGTTGCCTCAAGGATACGCTCCTCGCCGGTGGCAATTGAACCTTCGTCACGAAGGCCCTCTTGCGCTTGGGGCGAGGACACACTTGACACTTGAAAGCACGGGGCAGATGCCTGTAATGTGTCCGTTTTTTATGGACCCCACGGGACCCCCTCTTTTCGCTGTTTTATGTGTTGAGTTTTCTGCAATTCTGCAGTCGCGAACAAAATACGTGAGGCTCGTTTTTAATTACCGGCCAACGGTTTTTAATGTCTTTACCGACACGTCGTCGAGGCTCGGGTTTGTGTTTTGATTATTCACAGCAAATTAGCCGTTCCGCTTGCGAGTTCTCTTTTCCTGTCGGTTCCAACTGGATAGTACCACTTTCGGGCCGTTAACTGGGCACCCCGATCCGAAGACGATCGAACAGAACGGGAAGGAAAGCGAAACCGGTTCCAAAACGGTCCTGTTGCAGGAGGGTTGGGTCCATAACTATAGGTTTGTAATTATTATTGGTCGCGCACAGGTTGTAAGGGGGATCGACGTACAGAAGAAGACCCGGGCGATGCTAGCCGATTTGACCCTAACCTAGAAACTCGATCGTAAGAACCGTCTCCGGAGCGGACCAATCGGACCGACCTTCACCATCATCGCCGTCGGCGATCTGTCTTCGGTCCGCGAATGTCCCCTAAAACCAGACCAAAACCATGCACTGAAGGCCACTACAAACCAGCGATGGTCGGAGCGAACGGGTCGCCCGTTGCTATTAATAACGGGAATTTAAAAAAAAGACTAAAGCACACCCGTTAAATGTATTGTAAAAGCGACGGGTGTGTTGCGGTGCCGAAGATAAAAAGTGACCGAAAATTTGCCGCCCACCAAACTTGACAGGAGCAAAAACGACGAGAAAAAGTTGCATAAATACAGAAATACACGCCGTCAGAGCGGAGTACTGGCTGGCGATCGATTAACGCACGCACACACTATGACGATCATGTGATCTGATGAGAGTGAACAATGAAAATGGATCGTTGATAACACCGAAAACACGTGCGGGGATGAAGTCTTCAAAAAAGGAACAGTATTTTTGACACATCGCCTCGATTTTGATGGGGTCATTCCACAAGTCCCTTCAACAAGTTCGAAACACAAAAACACGAAACACAGTTTGAACTCACACAGCTTCGAGTGTCCACCGGGAACACCTGGAACCGCTTGGGCGAAACGGACGGAACCGCGGCCAGGTCGCGAGAGTTGGCGGAACGCGCGACCGTAAACCGCGTGCGCTACGAAGTGCGCCACGAACGTTACTGAGGCGGCCGATCGGAGCGGATCCGGATCGTGCTCCTGTGTTCGTCCGTAATGCGGCGGCGCACTTGCTGTGTACGATATTAATCGCGCACACACCGAACTGGCCGTCGGAGGTTAGGTTGTGATCGTCGGCAACTCACTTTGGCGCTACCTGGTCGCTTCGGACCAGAGGAAGGACACACATTGCGAACCGGCACACCGTGACCGGCCGGCTTGTGCGTGTCCGAGAGAAGAGCTAAGCCACAAATGTAAATGACCGCGGCGCCGGCGCTTACTCATCGGTCACGGTGGGTCGCAATCGGGTGGTTCTAAATTTTTATGATTTTTGTTTATGATGAAACGAAAACGTGTCTGCGTTTTTTTAAGAACGTTTCCCGTCTGATGTGATTCAACAAATGGCCAACTTTTTCTGGCTCCTCGAACAAACCGGCCATGTTCTCGACTCGACCACCCGAACCCGAACAGGAAAATTAGTTTCCCGGCCATACAATCAGCCACCGAGAGGTGGTGACACCACCTCGGGGAGTAAGTTGCGAAATCCAATTTGAGGCCAACATCCAGCAGAAAATCCGTGGTTCTGGTTGGTTGCACTTTCTGCACCGACCTGGAACGGAGGATTGCGTTAATCGTCGTCGGTGTTGTTTACACACCGGGAGTCTCTCGATCCTTGCCAGGATTAGCTTCGAGGTGGAACTAACCACACAGCGGATTGCGCAACCGTCTGTACAATATGGGTAGCAACTATTCTCTCTTACTGCGTGTTGCATAAATGCTAATATAGAGTTGGGTGAGAAATATCGATTTTTTCGCTTATCTTATCGCGAACCCAAGCGCTGTCCTCCTCCATCGGTCTATCCAATAAAATCATTAATTTATCTCAATTGTAAGTGCAATTCAGTGACCGGTGTGGTCTAGGGCCAACCACGTGGTGAGCATGCTGATGAATGATTGTCTCGTTCATTATACGTATTATCAGTTAAATTGAAATTGTTTCAAAAAGAAGAATTAAATACTTTGTCGAAGTACATCCAAAATGCATCGCCTCATCAAAGGTGTATGCTGCTGCGAACGGGTCGCCTAGAACCGATCGCCGAAGATACCATCCGAAGGCTGTCTGGGTTTTAATTTTCCACTCCATCACGCCATTCGCCACGGGCCCGCCGCTGTAGTGCCACCATCACATGAATTAGCATTCGCATCAAACCGATTGGACCGTCGGCCACCGGTTGCACTGGAATCGGTGGCCTCCGCCCCGGGTGGCAGCTCATAAATATCGGTGGCCGGTGGCCTGTCATACGCCCCGGACAATGGATGTTCAAATTATTCACCCCAAACGATTTTCCCACGAACGAGTGTTCCGCGGAACATATTGCGATTTTTATCTACTTCCATCCGTCCACAGAATCACCCGAACAGCACAGCTCGTCGTCGTCGGTCGTCGTGGCCCACGCTACCCAGCCATCCTGTGTTTCCGGGGGGGAAAATGCGCCAAAAAAGCGGTGGCTCATTAAGGTTCATCGGGCAGCACACGTTACCTGGGCTGTGGAAAATCGAGCGCCGTTCTTGATTTATGGCGCCGGAAACTTTTCCGGGCGGTCTTTAGCCGCATCTTGATCGGTGACACCGTGGACGCAATTTTGAGGCCGGCGGTTCCTGGGTGTCCTGGCTGCTGGAGAAAGAGGCTACCGATGGCTGGTAGGCGTTTTCCTGAGTTGTTTACGTCCTGAGGACGCTCTGTGGGCGGGTGTGTGGGTCGACCTTTACCTAAGACATGTCTGAAGTGTCAAAATTAAGCATTCAATTATTTATGGCCGACCCTAAATCGGGTACAGGGTTTCGTCGGCAAGAAGTTTATGATTAAAATGATTGTGAAGGAATCAAGAAGACTTGAGGGGCAAAGTTTTGCCAGACTTACCAGTTCAGTAACCTTA
Source organism: Anopheles bellator (assembly GCF_943735745.2). Classification (NCBI taxonomy): domain Eukaryota; kingdom Metazoa; phylum Arthropoda; class Insecta; order Diptera; family Culicidae; genus Anopheles; species Anopheles bellator. The sequence continues at coordinate 75,681,096 of NC_071286.1, read as the reverse complement.
ACTTTAAGCTTGTTCCAGTGGGTTGGACAGCGTTTGGTGTGCTTCACTTTATGGTAGAGTTTCACTGTTGAATTAATTTCTATAAAAAAGACATTTAGCAATTCAGCGCGTTAAATAGGTATCATCGGAAACCGTATGGGACAAATCGATTTGTTGTGTCAATTAGCAATCGATGTTGTCGGCCAATCGTTTCAGCCCTTGTTTACAAACTAATCAGACAGTCCTCTCACGGTCATCCCCACGCTCACCGAGCTGCGGGGACAACATTAATACATCTCATTAACAGCGCGAAGGGGTGGCCCGTTTTCCACGTGGCAAAACTTTTATCACACTTCCCATTCCGCCGTCTGAAGCCACAGTACGTCGTCGGACGAGCCGAGCCGCCGGGCCAATCTATTTCCGATCAATCGAACGGCGACAACGACGAGTCGACGACAAGCGGTTTCCCGGCGGGAGTTTGCCCTAAGCTTGTCCCGTAAAAAGGCCCCATCACTTCCACGCCCATCGGTGTCCCTGCGCCTCGCCTGTCCAAAGCAACAAAGTGCGTAACCCCACAGGGACCTTCCGGCGGGTATTGTTGGTGGCGCGTGCACGGTCCATTTAACCCGCCAGCATCAGCCAAGCGTGCGTCACGGAAGCCTGGGATACCTGGCTAAAACAAGAATTATCCAATGATAGGTACCATAATTAGCCCCACGTGTCGACATCCTGGCCATCCTTATTATCACAGAGTGGTTCACCCATCCGTGACCAGATTGACTCACTCGTCTTACATCCTTAGTCCCCAAAAGCGGGTCCAGAAAAGGGTTTACTCTACTCCAACGACCGGCCACAAGTTGGAGTGCTCCGAAGGATAATCTGCTGGTCTGCATGTGCCATTCCTAAGGATTCATATTACATATTACGACCCAGCGAGACGATGGGCGCTTACGGTGGTTCCGTAATCCTCGGTCTCGAACCCTGCACTGGGCGATCCTACCCTGACCAGTAGGTCACCTACCAGGTCATTGGCACATGGATTCCACCGATGGGAATAGTGGATTTTATTCACTTTTTGAACTCATATTTGTGAGCCCATAACCGGATAGTCTTAACGGTTACACTTGGGTCCTTGCACTGTGTTCGTAGGCAATCTAAATTTACATTCCGTCATATCGATATCACATTCGAACGCACTCCCTAATCTAATCATTGTAATCGATAGCTCGGTGGCCAACTATCTACGTTGTCTGTTGCAATAAAGCGAACCTGACACCTGACACAACGAGTTCCAATCTAACAGAGCACAGCACAGAAGGTCTTGTAAAGGAACATTCTAAACATTAATCGGCAATACTTTCGCTTTCACTATCGCTGGCGCTGCGTGTAAACTTTCTTCACCGCAAATTCTCGACCATCCGCAACAAAAAACCATCATCATCATCATCACTAGAAACTCTCACATGGCTCTCTAGGGTAAGGCTCGACCTCCCCGTCGTGCCCTCAGAGGGTGGACCTACCCGAACTTCCCTTCCGGAGAGATAGGCTGCTCCAGACAGACTGCGTGGCGAACGATCCTACGTTAACCGTTACCAAAAAGCGACTGAGCCCTGGAGCCACCGCGCGGAGTCGTTGGCCGTTTTCGTGGCCACTCGTCCTGGGCGGCCACTGTTGCTGCAGTGCGTGCCTTCCTTCCTTCTCGTCGGTCCGCGTGATGGGAAATTTGATATCTTTGGGCGCGCGACGCACACACGACTTCCACGGCGGTCTTTTTGGTGTAAACGGACTCACAGTAAATTGTTACAACTGTTCGTTGCGTGCGTGTCCCTATGTATTAGTGAGTGGCGCCCTTACTGTCGCTCCCCAACCGAAATGGAGCCTTTCTGCAGGAGCAGGACGAAAGATGGGGAGCAGAATAACTTATCCAAGACACTGCTGGAAAAAGAGTATAATCACCGGAGACACGAACCCAGCCAATGGTTTGAAATGGTTCACTTTTTTCTCAATAGATGGCGCTCTGGAAAGTTCCCGAATTCGGGCATCTTCGGGAATGATGTAAAAAAATAGAAAAAATGAAAATCAAATTAAAAAAAGAAAATTAACATGCTGATCAACTTTGATTATTTCTGTGATTTTATCGAAATTTTCGATGACGTGACGTGATGGTGTCTGCCTAGGCTTTAAAATAAAAAAATAACAGGTCAAAGAAACCAAAATTACACGTTACTAGCTGTTAGAGTATCGGTTCCACAAACACCATGGAAATTTTCAGCGGCCTAGCTTAAATTGTCGTAAAAAATGTAAAATGTACCGAATTTTCTCTATGGTGACTTAACACCCTGTGACTCACAAACGAATGAAACAAACAAAAAACAGTGAAAGCATTAAGTGTAAAATATCAGCTTTAAAACGAACCTAAACTTAAAACTGTATGATCGACACTTTACACCGGAAGCAACAAAAAAGAGTTTTACCTCACGAAAATCTGCCACAGAGCGATTGCGGACTTATCTAATGGTGTTGTTTTCTAATTGTCCAAGCCACCGCGTTTCATAAACGTTATCAAACTCATCCTCCCCACGACGACCAGAGAGCGCTCTCTGATTACTATCATTTTCCAATTCCAACCCCGTTATCCGAAGACGCGCTCGCAGCAGGAAGTTATTAATTTCACCAGGCACCGGGCACCTCACGCACCGGCGTACCATCGGGCGCTCCTCCGATCCAGTTTCGCCGCCGATCAATCAAAGCCCGCTCTCAGCATCAGCATATTATCGAGGCATCGTCAGCATAGCGCACTTGGCCACCGCTTGGATCGTCGACGCGTGCGACATCACGTTGGCCCAATTCCACACGGGACTACAGCGCAGGGGAACGGGAGAAGAAAAGGTTACAATACAGCCCCAGCATCCCCGAAGGGGTGCGTTGTTGAGCCGAGACCCCTCGGCTCAACTAGTTCGCGTCCCATAGCCGTCCTTTTGATGGGTGCCGCGCCGTGTACCCCGTGAAAGAGGCCATTCTTGGGTGCGTCCCGACGGCAACAAATATAAAAGCTAGCATCCCGTCGACACCGGAAGATTATTCCGTGTCCGGAACGCGGATCGTACACATCGTTCGTTCATCGGCAGCAGAATGCAGTTCTTGTTCCTGTTGGCGTTGGCTGGCCTTGGTCTTGTCGGCGCACAGATTCCCGGCTTCGGTACCTGCCCGGACTACTCGCCGATAGTGCGGTTCAATCGGACGCGCTTCCTGGGCACGTGGTACGAGATCGAGCGATATTTCACCGTGACGGAAGTGGCCACCAAGTGCGTTTCGGTCACCTACGAACAGCGTGCCGACGGGAAGATCTACGTCCGCAATGCGTACACTAATCGATTGTAAGTATCCGGTGTGTCTGAAGTTCGGGATGTACGGGTATGGATGAAGTGAATCCGCCATCCACAGCAATGGCGTCGAGCGGATCATCTCGGGCGTGATGGATAAGGGGAGCAAGGTGAAGGATGGACGGTACCAGATTGAGTACTCGTCGTTCCCCTACAACTACAACGCGTCGGTGATGGTCCTCGACACGGATTACGATTCCTTCGCGGTGCTCTACTCCTGCAGCTCGTTTGGGCCGGTTGGCCACGCAGGTAACATTCCTGATTGTAAGCTGCAATTCTAGTGGAACCTTACGGTGATACGTTCCACTCTCCAATCCAATTCCAGTGTCCGCCTGGCTGATGGGTCGCGAACGGCTTCCAGCCGGCCCGGTTCTACAGCGTGCCTATGGAGTGCTGGATAAGTACAAGATCTCCCGGACGTTCTTCATGCGCACCAACCAGGAGGACTGCGTTACGAGACCACCACCGGAACCAGCCATCGATCCGACGGAAGCCACCGTTACCGATGCCGCACGCAACGACTTCGTGGTCGTGAGGACCGAGGACGAACTGCAGCAACTCCGTAGCGACATCTTTGCCGGTGCTCCGCCGGGGCCTCTGCCCGCCGATCCCGTTGTAGCGGATCAGCAATGATCGTTTTACTCTCCTTCTCCGGTAGCTGCTAAGACTATACGTTACAAAGATATACACACGAATCGAGTGCTTATTTATTATTCACTTATCCCGGTGCGGTACAATAAACCGGGAGTACGGCTCCACAGTCCACAGAGTATCCGGGCGTGGGAATCCGCTTAATGGCCGACGGAAATGGCGAGCACGAACGGTGTTCGCAGAAAGTCGTAAGTCACTGCCAAGTTCACGATCACCTTCGACTTTTCGCCCAGGCTTCGCCGCGGGTGCGTGGAAATTGGGTCATCCCCATCCGCCACGGGTGCGCCGTGTCCGACTTTTCCTTTCGCGCGACACGCTGCTGGCCCGCCCGCTGGTCCGGTGTGCGGGTGTGCACGAGCTCAGAACCAGTTTCGTGCCACGGGCACCCACTTTGAGGCCCACGGTTCCCCAACGAAGACCTCCGCCAAGTCGTCGCCAAAGTCGCCGAAAGAGAAACGGCTTGTGCGAGGGCCGCTCGGAAGTTCAACAACTCTCTCAAGCACGCGTGTGTCTTGTGCTACACTTTCTTGATGTCAACGAAGCGTCTTGTGGAGTCTGTCTCGGATGATTGATGATCGCCAGGGAGAGAGAGAGAGCGCTCGTCTCAGGTCGTGCGAAGAAGTGTACGATCAGATTTGATAACGCACAAGTGATCTGCGCCGAAGGGCAGATCACTACTATTAGGTGGGATCAATCGATGCGTGCGTAGGATTCGCAATTACTGGCCCGCGGGCTGCGATTGTTTATTGATGATAGTTTTGGGTGCAAAGAGATCACCGATCATTAGAGACCAGCAATTTCCCTAGACCTCGGCAGTTAATTTGCCTAATGGATGCGGTTTTGTTGGTGATAAACATATTAGAAAGGTTGTCTCCATCTCCCGAACACGCTAATTAAATGTACCCAACCCCCGGGGCTAATGATGGCCCGAAATTACTCATACTTTACTATTAAAGTCCACTCCACCCGGTCGGCAGTAAACACACTTTCGCCACGGCGGGCGTGGTGCTGGAAGCTCCAAAATATGGGTCACTTACCCAGCCAAGCCGGCCCAGGAGTTTCGGAAGACATTTCTTGCGCTTGTTTAATTACCCTGGCCTGGCCAGGAGTCAATGGGACAATTACAACTGGCACTGGCGCGGTGACGCTCGTTTAACCGGTTTCTGGGGAGTTCTGTCCCGGGTCCTTTGATCCGACAACGAACCGGATCGCCACCGTAAACAAAAAACACCGCCATGCATAAACGGCACAATTCATCATACCGCTAATCAACGGACCCCAGGGGGATGACTAACGGCGGCCACGAAACTTGCGCAAAGTGCAGTGCCCAATTTAGGCCTATGTCGGCCAACCAGGCCTCTACTGCTACTAGTAGGGTCTTTGCATGTTTTGCTTTCGCCAGGCCTCATGTATCTTTTTTTTTTGTTTTATAATTTGTGTTGTGGCCACGTGCCGAGTTTCGCAAAACCCCCTGGCCGGGAAATTAGTTCACGGTGGACGACAAAAGAAAACGCGATTTTAGGCGGGGTTCGTGGACAACGGCACATAACGAGTGTGTGCATCTTCGGCTAGCGCTAGGGACTGGGGACGTTTACCGAAAACTCCGATCACCGTTAAATGAGTTTAGATCGAACGCCCGTTTTCGATGGTTTGGCTTGTAGTTTTCCTCCGAACGAACGGTGGCCGAGAGGGGCGAGGATGCACGATCGCAGCAGCAGGCACACGGCGGAGCCAGCGACTCCCTACCTTGCCGGGATCATGCATCGGGCCGGCTCTCGGGCCGGTGTCTCTAAAATTCCACAGTAGCCCGCTCGGTGGCGTCATTGCTTTGCGAGACGTCTACCGAGACGGATCTTTTAACGGCGCTGAGCCTCCAGAAGCTGCTGCAGTTCCCTGGATCCGTGTGTGATCGTGCGGTTGAAACGTTAATTCGGCTCGAACCGAAGTGAGTGATCGAAGTAAAGTCAACATTCGTGGTTTGATTGAACAGTGAAGACGCATAATCAGCAACCTTCCGAAGAAGCTAAGGTCGCGTAAGAGTTGCGCAGCATTTTTGGACTATAATTGCGGCGAAAATAATTCCTAATGGTGAACCAGTAATTGCGATTGTGAACGAGCTAACAACTGTAATTATTGTGCTCAGTGTTGTTGTCGAAAAAAAGTACGTAAATTTAGGAGAGTGACAATCAAGAATCACGTCAAGCCAGAGCTTATGTTGCGATCACTCCAGAACAAGGATACAATGACAATGGCAGCTATCGGGTATGTGTGATGGTATCGGGATCGGGTCTCATCGGATGGTGGGTTGGTCGTCTTTTGATATGATAAACACACTTGGAAAGCAAATTGCTTGCTGATAGCAAACAGACTCGTTCGGCTTTGTTTTACATCAAACAGAGAGATCAACGGTTGGATCGAAGCGATCGCTTAGCATTGCTTACACCGTGTTTACTTTTTAATCAGGGTCAAAGCCTAAAGGCTGTGGCCTTTCGTCACGAACGTGAGAAACTTGATTGCACCGGACGTTCCCGCGGGTGGCTCATTCGCGCGCCCGATTCAACACGTTTGCGTTCCACCCAGTAACATTGTAGCGGTATGTAGGTCGTATAGTTTCTCCCAATGCCAAGGCGTGTCTGACCCTATCATGATCGATGGTTGCATTCCATTTCCGTCTGTCGAAATATTGAAACTGATTGCTAAGACTAGCCCGATCTCGTTGGTCTCATAAGTGGTCCATGCCCCCCCGACATTCAATTGGCCGTTTTCGTTACTCGCCACAGGAAATGCACTTACAGATTACGGCGCGATCGTGTATCAGCCTCGTTAACCGTTGCATCATTCTCTCGCATCGCATCGCACCGTGTTGTGCTCACCAAATCCTACTTTTACCGGGACCCGGCTCGGCATGCATCCCGCTTATCGTGACGTTCGAAAAATCATAAACAAACCCCAAACAAGCGCACGCCGAACGCCGATTACAGCATCTCTCATCAGTTACCGCCCCATCGGCCACCGAGGCCTCCATCGGCCAAACATATAACTCAACGGCATCGCCATCATCATCATCATCATCTGGCACGCACTTTTGGGTTCACCTTCGGCGCAGCATATCTCTGGGGGAAAGTAAGCCTACACCAGATAGCTACAGGCGTTGGTTTAAATTTCCTCGTTTTCTTTGTTTCGTAACACGCCCGAAAAATCTAGCCCACACACCGACTGGCGGGCTGGCCGGGGTGGCTCGTTTGATTTGAGCATGAGCATAACACGGCACGCTTCCCAAACTAGAGTCCAATGTAAGCGGAAATAGATACGCCAGCCGGGTGTCCAGTGAGGTTTATGGATCGCCACTGATTGTACATTACATCAATTGAAAATTCTTTCTAGTGGTCCTCGAGTTGATCAGTGGTTTGTTAAGCAATTACGACTTTCGATCGACAGCCCCTGTTTGCATGTTGATTGACTAAAAATGCTGCGGATGCACTTTCACGGTGATTAGCCTCCCATTGGGTCGAACCTTGCTAACACATTTAAAAACACTCAGCATGATGCAATCGCGATCGGTTGAAACTTGAACCCTACTGACTGCACCTTTTCGAAACAACCGGTCGATCGACCTTCGTGCTCCTTCTCGAACCTCCAATGGCTGGCCGCTACGTGACAAGGGCTCCGTTCGCATGAAGCACAGGTGGAAGCACTCCAGCAAACGTTTGATGAATTGTGCCTAATTTTTTCGCCACCACCTATTGCCTAAACGTGGTGCGTCCAATCGAAAATGATCTCAATTTTCCGTTGATGAACAACCGACGATCGATGTCGGGTTCGTCGCTTGCGCTGCGTTCGAGTCGATCCCCATCGCTCGAGCGCCTAAATTGAAAACGCTTTTTTTTCTTTCAGCCGCGTTGCATACACCACATTATAGGGTCATTAACGCAATAGAGTGCGGCTTCACCGGGCCAACAATTAAAAGCGTATGGCGTGTTGTGTACTGTCGTACTTTCTCCCCTTACACACCTCTGTCTGGGTCTGTCGTTCAACGGAGCACATAATTACGCCCTCATGGCGCTGTGGCGAGACAAAAGGATAACCCGGGTGCCAAAAGGCCCCAATCTGCTGGGACGTACCAGGAATGGGGTGTAATTGTTTTAACGTTTGCGACACGGCGTTCCATACAGTCGATAAGACATTGACACTTCATTTCGACCATCTTTACAGTGGAACAACGATCGGTGCGTGCCTGCTGGGGACGATCTGCTTCTGGTTGGCGACGCTGACACCGGTCGCCGCGCAAGTTCCGGGCTTTGGCCAATGCCCGAAGGTGCCGGTGGTGGAGGGTTTCGATACATACGCGTATCTGGGCCGTTGGTACGAGCAGGAGAAGTATCCGTTCTTTTTCGAGCTCGGCGGGCGCTGTATAACGGCTGACTACACACTGAACCCGGACGGCACAATCGGGGTTTTGAATAGGCAGAAAAACTCACTGTAAGTATCGCCATTCGGAAAAGCACAAAAAGGACCTTGAAACTCAACGATCTGGTCGGGTCGGTTACAGAACTGGCAATGAAAACTCCATCAGCGGATCGGCACGGATCGTGAAGTCGGCCAAGCTTGCAGTTAAGTTCCCAAGTGCGCCATGTAAGTCGGCTCGAAGTTACATTGAAAAGATTTGCACAAACATTCATCGTGTGTTATTCTTTTACAGTCAATGTTGAAGCGCCTTATTGGGTGATCGGTACGGATTACAAATCGTACGCCGTGGTCTATGCGTGCTCCGATCTGCGCGGTCTTATCAGTGCCAGTAAGTGGTCCAATGCTGAAGGATAGTGTTTAATTAAATAATAGTTTTTAATCGGCTTGTTTCGTGCATTCGCAGAGGTTGCATGGATTTTGACTCGCAAACGCCATCCGGACATCGAAACAATGAAGAAAGCATACGCCGTGCTGGACAGTGCGAAAATCTCCCGAGCGTACCTCACGCGAACCGATCAAAAGAATTGCGAAGAGGTGAAAAAAGCCGGCAAATTCATACTCAAAACGACGCCTATCCGAGGATGAAGAGGATGTGCGTTTTTCTGTAGCCCCGGCAGCTAATATTTAATTTATATAATAGAGTAGATATAAAAGATAATAAAATAACTTCCGAAGAGGAGAAAAACGTTGAACTGTGACTTCAAACGGTTTTTCAATTCAATTCAATGTTTGTGCTTAAACCGCTAAACTGCTGCCCTCTGGTGGTGACAAATGAAGCGTTTGTTCTTCCGGGAAGCGTTCAAGCGTTTCTTGGTTTCGATTTTGACAGATTGGTCCTAACCGACAAACGGACGAAAAGTTTATGATCGCAGCGAAAAAAAAACAGAGAGAGCGCAGGTAAAGAAGTCAACGACACAAACTGTGAATATTTCAGTAGAATCCAAAGAATATTTTATAAATCCCGCAAAATGAGTGTACAAGAGAACGTTATCACCATGCAAGGATCGGCACAGATGATCGCCGAGTATTTGCGTGAGTACCAGGCTACGCAAGCAACAGTTTCAATGCTGTAAAACAACCTTCAATTCCGCAGGGTTCGCGATGAACAATCTGCTGTTTCAGCGCGGTGTCTACCCGCCGAATGATTTTACGCCGATCGAAAAGTACGGCATCCCGATCTACATGTCGCAGAATCACGGTGTGGTCGAATTTTTCGACAAAGTGCTGCAAAAAGCTGAAGGTAGACTGGGCTGCGTTGACCATGAATCTTGCAACGGCCACTGAATACATTCTCCTCTCCATGCTTCCAGAATGGACTTCGAAGAAAATGGTTAAATCGGTCATCTTTGTTATCCACAATGTGTCCACGAAGGAGATAATCGAACGCTGGGACTTCCAACTGAAGTACGAAGAGGGGAATCCGTCAGAAGACGGTACCAGCCAAGCGGTGTCTTACAAGCCTCTGCCAAAGATTCAGGCCGAAATCCGTGATGTCATGAGACAGATCACGTCCACAATTAGCTTTCTACCGGTTCTCGAGCAAACTTGTGCGTTCGATGTTTACATCGAACGGGACGGAGGTGATCTGCCCGAGAAGTGGGAAGAAATGCCCGAAGGAAATGTGGTAATTAGCAACAGCCAAACCGTGAAAATGCGCGGCTTCTCAACTGGAATACACGAGCTTGGCACGTTCGTTACCTACAAACTGATGCCGTAGTGCAAAGCGGCGACAAACAGTACGCATTCATTCCTTTTTCTCTCTCATTCACTTCATTCTTACTAATAAAACGACATTATTACTTTCTGAAACCCATAGATTATTTTATTTGTATTTAATGATGCAGCGCCGCCAGACTTCGATATTTTCCTACATGAGACAGTATGAATGCCTTGCCATAACAATCCGGATGTTCCCCAACAGCCACTTGTTAGAAATGATACATTTCCTAAGCACTGTGCAGCTCAAAGAACGGGCTGATTACCGTTTACGCTGGCCACACCAATTGTGACGGTCAATCCGCTCTATCGACCACTAGCAGCTAATCCGTTTGCTGGAAGAAGATGGGCGTGTTGTCGAGCATGTGCTTCTGATTGCGGTCCAGGTTGTCCAGCGACGATTTCTTTTGGAACGTCACGAACCCGTAGCCCTTCGAAACTCCCGTTTTCCGATCGAACACCACCTGTGCCCAAGCAACCTTTCCAAATTGGCTAAAATAATTACGCAACTCCCGGTGCCCCACGGTCCAGGCGATGTTGCCCACGAATATTTTCAACGAGCGGACACTGGCAGACATTCTGTCCTGGTGAAAAAGAACGGAAAACTGAGTTAGCAGATGATGCACGAGATTGTTTCAAGCATATATAACTTACTTAGAAGGTGTTTAGAGAATATAAAAACGGAATTGCCGGCTAATTCTTGCGATACGATACGTGTTTACAAGACATGTGTTTTCATTTCACTTTGACAGAACAGGATACCACAGCACCTTCGCGACCTGGTGTCAAATAAACGGCGGACGAACTCGTATTAATTATATGTTAAATTCTAAAAAGGGTACGATTATCAAAACATTTATTTTGTTCAAAACTTTCCTTTTTTATTGCTTTATTTTGTAAACTAGTTTTACCGATTGCAACATGTTTAGATTTATCCCATACGATTTGCAGCTGACGGCTCCTGCCCTGGGACAAACTGTCAAATACTGAACGGCTTGATTTATTTATGTGTTCGGTACGCATTTCGGAATCATTTGATGTGTTTTGGATGTTCCGTGGCCGATAAACGCGAGTATTTCTGCCACAAAATGGATCCGGCCGAGTACCGGGTCCTTCACGAAAGCCAGATGGAGAACAATAACGGTACGACGGCGTTGAATGTGTTCATGCACGTTGCGCCGCCAGTGTTCAGTGTCTTTCACACAGTCCAGCTTTTGACTGTTGCCAGTGTTAATCACATTCCACTACGTTTCCTGCTGGAGTACACGCTAATAGTGGTTCCGTTCGTGCTGCTTGTGACCGTGCTTCACCCGCTGGCCCTCAACATCACGCTGACGCTCCTCGTGCTCTCCATCATATCGGTCGTGCATCAGATACGCAATCGGCTTCACCTAACACCGTTCGTGCAGGTTCCCGGCCGGTCACCACAGTTTCTAACCTGCGTCCGAGGACTCATCAACCTGGTCACTGCGGTATGCATACTGGCCGTCGATTTCCGATGCTTTCCTCGGGAGCTTGCCAAGACGGAATCCTTCGGCTATGGACTAATGGACGTCGGTGTCGGGCTGTACGTGTTCAGTAACGGAATCGTATACCGTGTGCGACCGGTGGACGAGAAACGATTATGCCCCGCCAGGATACGGAGCATTGTGGTCGGTTCCACGCCGCTCCTGCTGCTCGGATTCGCCCGTTTCTTTCTGACCACCGAGATCGACTATCAACAGCACGTGTCCGAGTATGGCGTTCATTGGAACTTCTTCGTTACGCTCGCTTTCGTCAAGGTGCTCGGTACGATCGTAATGGATCTGGTGCGCGATCCAGAACGGGTGAAATTTGTCGCCATCACGCTGTTGTGCTGTCACGAGATGTTTCTGCATCTTGGCCTTTCACGCTACGTGCTTAGTTCCGACACCGGACGAAGCGGGTTCGTCAGTGCCAACCGTGAAGGAATCGTGTCGCTGCCCGGCTATCTGTCGCTCTTTCTCGCCTCCGTCTACCTCGGATGGGTAGTGCGGCCCTCCGAGGAGATTGTGTTGGCCAAAAAATTCTTGCGCCGTGCACTGAAGCTCGCGATTATCGCAGCCGTCTGCTGGAAAATGCTGTACGTGTGCGAAGACATGTTCGGCATTTCGCGACGGCTTGCCAACATGGGCTACTGCTTCTGGGTGCTGGCGATCGGCGCTAGCATTACGGCGCTCTGCATGCTGTTTGAGCTGTTCGTGTACTTTGTGCGCTTTGAGGAACCCAAGTCACCGGATCAGATCATAAAATCGGATGATTTCTGCATCCCGTACGTGCCGCTCATCCTGCAGTCGATCAACGCGAACGGCTTGTTCTTCTTTTTGCTGGCCAATCTACTCACAGGGCTGGTGAACATCGTTTTCCAAACGTTCCTCCTCGAAACGGGCGCCGCTCTCGTTATCGTGGGTTACTACACGTTCATGGTGTGCGTTACGGTTGCATTCCTTTACGTTAACAATGTAAAGCTTAAAATTTGGTAGGTAGCCAGTGAATTCGCATTGTAGGCTAAGTGATCCATCCATCCGTGCCCAACTACTCTAGTCTAGTCATAATCAGCGTTTTGTGAAATACAAGAAGCAACGTAAGACGCAAAGTAAGATAATTCCAAAGCACGTTGAACTGAAATGTATTGAAAAGCTTTTCTTTTCTTATTATTTATGTGTACACGGCCATCGATAGTCTTAAATAAATAAACGATTATTAAGTACACTTCAGAGTATGTTAACGGTTTGCCGCCTTTTGCCTTTTCATCAAATATAAACGCATCGTTGGTATGCTACTTCTTGGTTTTTTCGAATACTGTTAAGTTAGTAGGTAAACGTACGGTTCAGGAATGGTTCTCTCTCTCACAAGCGTTACACTAACTAAAGGTAGGTAATCTCATAGCGATCAACAAGCAAGGAACCATTTCTGGACGGCTTCAGTTTCAGTAGTATAGCTATTTAAGAAAAGGCAATCATTCGAGCAAAATTAGTTAAAGCGTAAAACGATCCGTCACATGTTTCGGATCCTGGATGATAGTAAATGGTAATGATATCACCGTAATGTGTTCACATCCGTCAAAGCTCGTCCTTCGGCGGTTGGTCGATGAAGCTTTTACCCAAAAACCGCCGGAACTCAACGTGCTGTCGTACCTGGTTCGCTGCACGTCCAACCAGCCGATCGAACTCGCGCACATCGAACGCATAATTCGTGAATTTGGCGTGTCGTTCATCTCGCTCCGGATGTTTACCTTCGCCCTCCGGATACACCAGGTGGTCACGCTCCCAGCTGAGATAGTTTACGCCCCGCAATCGGGCCAGATCTCGGTAGCAGTTGGGGTCTTCGCAGTGGTACAGTTCGAACAGTGTGGCCCACTTGGGCAGAAACAGAAGGTGCGTCAATCCGGCACCATGAATCCCGATGAAGATGTCTGTGTTTCGCGTAACTTTCAGTTGCTCTAAGAAACTTTGCTCGTGTCCGAAGCTAACGCGCTGCACGTCGTACTCTGGGTTGGCAGAAATCTCCGCGATAAGTTCATTTTCGTTCAACACTCGTCGGTGACGCGTTTGGCGTGATAGGAACGTAATCCGTAGGCGATGATCGGTCCGCTTGGCGATGCGCACTCGCAGACGGTGCAACACATGTTCAGAGAATGCGTGAAACAAGCCACTATTTTCACAGCCATGTATCTGAAAATGCATGAAAAGAAAAGTGAGTCTCGCCATGCCACTTTTTTATTCTTACTAAAATTGTTACGCCTTACGATCGGGGTGTTGTAGTACAGTCCGAAAATCATTCTCGGCGGCAGCGGGAACATCACGTTCCGGAAGCAAACTACCCTCCCGGCGAAAGTTTTTAGATCGGCGATCGGATTGCGCGTAAACACCTTGAACGTTTCGGCGAATGGTGAGCTGTAGCGGAACGATTCCCACACTAGGACCTGCGTGTCGGTGGTGTATGTCATCGGGTGCGACAGATTCACGTGCAGCGAACCGTACAGGTTCAGAAAGTCACAGAAGTGGTGATACATATTGATCGCTGCGTCGATCTTCATAATGAATGCCGGTTTGTCGATCACCACATCGCAGCTACCGGCCTCGATAGGTGGCCGCTCGAGGCGCTCGAAAAACCGCAACTCGGGTCCCCACGATTGCAGTGGGCTAATGTGTTGCAACTCGTCCTGCAGTCGCTCGGTGTGCAGCGCACAGTGGCCCCCGATCTGGCCCGGTCCCAACACGTCCATTTTGTACCGCAACGGTTCCGTGCGTTGCGCCAGGTCGGTAAAATTAAACATCAGATTACGACCGCGGCAAAAGCGGAGATACTTTGAGCACTCGAGCGATGAATCGTGCGGAAACTGTGGCTCGCACATGATGCGCGTTTCACGAATCTGATCGCGAATAAAGCCTATCACAAGAACGAACACGGAGAGAAAAGTACATTAATTTAAAAAAATAACCTAATGAGGCATAGCGCCTAAATGACCGTGGGTTTGAGAAAAGGAAAGAAGAAGACTAGAAAAGTTTGCAATCCTTTCCATCGCCTTTCGCCTTTTTTGGGGAAAGATTCGGGGAAAGAAAACAGTACGAGGGGCATTGGCCAAACATAAAGACATCCGAATCCGTGGGAAGCAAGACTTTTACGGCGATGAACGAAAGATAATTGCCGCTTAGATAAAATTAATATATTAAAACGAACGTTGCTACAATTAAAACACGATTGAAAATGTAAAATTTAAAATTTAAATTAACTATTTGAAAAATTAAAAATTTCGAAAGCTCAATTTGTAATTTGAGTTCTTCGATCAATGTTCATTATTAGCCATTATTTATCCTACTCAAAAGAGTGTTAGCGCCAAGTTGTAAAATTATCATTCATTTACATACGAAGCCTAAACGTTTACGCCCCTCGAATTGCTGATCGTACTGTGGCCAGCTAATAAGCTTACATACGAGGCATCGAAGTGGATAAACTCAAGGCCGTCACGCTTCCGCCAAGCATCTTCGAGCGAGCAACCATGATCACTTACCGAAGTCCGCTTGGCTGTAGAACGTGTCCAGTTGCGCCTGTTTGCTTTTCACGTAACCAACGTGGCTCCCCGGACAGCTGTGGTTCGAGAATCGTTCCTTCGCCGTACAGCCATCTTCGTACCCCCAGCAGCAAGCAGAATTCCTCCGCCGCTGGTAACTTTCACTAGCAATTAACGTCCGGTACGGGCACCTTTCATCTTCGGCGCATTGTTTTTCTAGTGCTGGAAATCGCCGGAAATACATGGGCAGATGAGCTTTCGGTAGGTCGATGTGCGAGTACGGACCATCGCAAGCTCCCGGGTCAGGCAGGTGCCCAGAAAGAAGCACGATCACAGCCACCGTCGTCGGAAATAGTCCGCGAACCATGTTGTGTTTTTCGGAACAAACCGCTTTATGGCCATCAACGCCCTCGTGACTTTTGTTCACCGCACGGCCTTTAAGAACCTCCTGGACGGACGCTTGTTACACAACGGAACACCTTCGCACTTGAGAGTCTGCTCGCGAGTGTAGATCATCAAGATCACCGAGTGACGCGGCGAGCCCGCGGTGAGCTAAGCCGGCTATGGCGTAATTACATGCCAGCCGCACCGAAGCGAGCCGCGAATCCCACGAGTTTTATTTACGCTTGCTCTCGTTTCCCTTCCCGCGCCGATCGGCGATCTTGGACGCGTGTTTTGTTTACGACAGTGACGTCACTGCACGGAGCGCCGCGAAACTGGTTTCTGGCATGATCGTTTGCCGCTTGAGATTTGTACCGCCAATCGATCGCATTTGTCTTAAATTCCGACGGAAACCTTTTACTAGCACGACTCGGCGATGGACTCAGATATTCATGCCGAAATATCGAACCTCAAACATTATAATTTTGCCGATAAACATTACTCCCCGATTCAATAGCAGTTCTCACCGCCGCCGCCAGGTACCGCACCATGCAGGTAAACATCAGGATGTTTACACAGCTGGATCTGGGATCCAACTGTGCGACATTGAAACGTCACTTTTGTCATTCAAGACGGCCTTCCCATATCCGCGGGCAGCTGCGAAATTTGGCCGCTGCGTTTTCCTCAATTTTGGAGCGTAACATTTGCCAGCAGAAGCAGGAATCCTTCCCAAAAGGACGTCTGCTGGAGCCCCCATACCTCGGGTAGCATCGGTAAACCGTGGCATAGTAGTAACTCTTCATGACAACGATGGATCGCCATTCGACGTAAGTTTTTCTCCGATGGTTGCGAAAGATCAACATCGGAAGTCCTTTCTATTACCGCTGCTACACCACTGTATGTGTGTTTTGTTTTGCAGTAATTCCGTAACGCCCGTCGCCCGGCAGCCGAGCCTTGACGATATGAACTTGGATCAGTTTCTGAAAATTTCCAACTACGAGGACACGGTGAAGCAGCTCGACATTTATTACGGCATCGGTAGGTCCGGGTGTGGAGGGAAAATTATTGCCAATTGATACGTCCTTGATCACTGGTGTGCGTCGCAATTTCAGTCAAACGACAGTTGCTTCAGTTTCAAAGTCCAATCACTGGACTGTTCCCGGTGCTCAGCACGGATCGCGAAGTGGGCAGCATCAGGGACAGTGTTTACTGTGCGGCGGCAATCTGGAGCCTGTATCAGGCGTACCGCCGGATCGACGATGATCGAGGCAAGAGCTACGAGTTGGGCCAATCTGCAGTCAAGTGTATGCGCGGTATACTCGAGTGTTGGATCAAGCAGGCGCACAGGGTGGAAAAGTTTAAATCGCGCCAGTGCGCCGTCAATGCGCTCCACTGCAAGTTTCACCTTGACACGGGCGAGGAGATCTATTCGGATGACAACTTCAACCACCTGCAGATCGACGTCGTCTCCATTTACCTCATTTTCCTGGTGCAAATGATCACCTCCGGACTGCAGATTATCTACACACAGGATGAGGTCGCGTTCGTTCAGAACCTGGTGTACTACGTAGAACGAGCGTACCGAACGCCCGACTACGGCATGTGGGAACGCGGTTCGAAGTACAACGACGGAACGCCCGAAATACACGCGTCGTCCATCGGAATGGCCAAGTCGGCACTAGAGGCGATCAACGGGTGCAATCTCTTTGGTGAGAAAGGTGCCTCGTGGAGCGTGGTTTACGTCGACATCGATGCCCACAATCGGAACCGGAGCATCTTCGAAACGATGCTTCCACGCGAATCGAGTTCGAAGGGCGTAGATGCTTCACTGCTACCCACGCTTTCGTTTCCGGCGTTCGCCTCGCACGAGGAACGGTTGGTCGATAAGAGCAAACAGAATGTCATCAGGCGACTGAAGGGCAAAAAGGGGTTCAAGCGGTTCAGTCGCGATGGGTACCTGTCGAGGTTGGAGGACAAGACGCGCCGCTACTATCACAAGGGAGAAATCAAAGATTTCGAGGGTTACGAGTGCGAGTGGCCAATGTTCTACACGTACATGATCATCGACGGTGTGTTTAAAAACAATCTGGAACAGATCGAAGAGTATCAGATGGAGCTACGGAAGTGCATGCATTCGGACAATAATGGAGGTACGACGCCGGAAGCTGCAGCGATTGGAGCAAACGTTCATGAAATGAACTGATTTTTTCCCGTAGATCCTGTGGTTTCAATGTGCTACGCACCAGATGGCGACGGAATGTATACGCGTGCCTCGTCACAATCACTCTTCCTGTGGGGTCAATCAGTGTTTATCATCGCCCAGCTCCTGACGGCCGGATTGCTTCATATCAACGAGCTCGATCCCATCCGGCGATATCTTCCGTCGTATAATCGACCTAGGAAAGGCGGGCGCTATTCTGCCTTCCAGGTAAGTGACGGCCAGTTTCCTCACCGGGATTTGTTTTTGGTAAAACTAATTGGCTTTATTATTTGCAAATTGAAGTTGGGCATTGTGTTTGTATTTCTATCGAAAACTGTGAATATCATAAGAACAACCGAGAATCGAACGGTTTACACGAAACTAAACGGTTTACATACAAAATCAATTTACCAGCTCCTTCATTGTATTATTTGGGATGAAAGTAATCGGCCAGCAATGCATTTGGGGTTATTTTGTCATCTGTTCTACACTTTCTTTTAATACCATAAAGTTGGTCACTTCGCTCTTCGCATCCATGTGAATACGTCTTCTCTTTCTGTCCCTTGTCCACTCTCTCTTATTATGTTTCCTTTTCTCTTTTGGGCACCGCATCCAACTAAAGGCAAAGCCGGGAATTGTAAGTAATCGTAGCTGTTCGAGTGGTATCGCACTGTTTCGTTTCTTAGAAGCGAAACTCATTACGTGTTTCCCTATTTTCCTTACTTTTAATGTTCGTTTATTCATGTCTAGAATTAGGTTTTCTATTCTTTGATTTTTTACATGTTTTGCTCAACCACAGTCATTAACCCCAATTCTTGCGTAGAAGTAGGATCTGTTTAGAAGTAGTGTGAAATGATTAAAACTAAGACTCGTGCGTTTTCATTAATTAATATCTCAAGAGCACCGCAGTTCACTGCCATATCTGCTTCACACGATACATTTTTAGTAGATGCAACAAACTCCGATTGTTCATCTACACCCAATTGTTTTGCCTATTATTTGGGTTTTTGTTTTTCTTAGGAAGGCATATTTCGGGACAAAATGTCTTCCTTTTGTGTGTGCTATTTGAGTGTGCAAAATGTGCTATTTGAATGCGCCTATCTTTTTAGTTGCCGCAATGTGTTGGGCTTCGTGCTATGATCGGTTCTCTCTGTATCATTTGCGCAAAATGTGAAATACTTTTCAGAAATAAATTAATAAATATCACGTTCTTTATTTCTCATCACCCGATTGCTTACCACTCGCACTCGCGGCAGCGTACCAAAATTGGAAGTGTAAGTATTTTTCGAAAAACAACCGCGAACGGTACGGAACAGGGAGCCGTGTTACGTTCCGGAGTCGTTTCCGCAAACCGCGCAAGTGGCTAACTTACTCGAATGCATTCGATTTGCTTGCACGGTGTTGACGTGCGTATGCGTTTTGTTTCAAAATTTAAACCGAGCACCAATCTTTCGGAAGCAACAGAAAACACAAACTGCATCCGCACAAACGTGTACGTTTGAATTCGTGCTGAATCTGCTGTTGCAACTGTTTATTTCCATTCCCTATTTTGGACGCCGCCCTTGACACGACGGTTCCAAACGCGCAACGGCACACCGAATTGGATATCGATCACCTGATGCATTGTTTTGGCCTCTAATCGCAACCCGCCGCCTCGAATCGCTACGCCATCCATCGTCCGGTTCGTGCACGTATTCACATTGACCACTGTGGCTGTCGCACAATCTGACGATCTTGCTCGGGTGTCTGATAATGCTAAAAACGGTGCTCGGTTCGCACTTCACTCTCGACCGATTTTCGCTTGCAGGCACTAGCGATGCATCGTCCCATAACACCGCCACACATTGACGAAGCAAATCAAGAAAAAATGTCGGAAACATCCATCGAACCGAGACGTGTAAATATGGAAAATGAGAAACTATCGTACAATCCCCTTTTTAGCAGCCGCCATCTCTTGCTCGTTATTGTTTCTTTTACAGAATTACAATTCCTTTCGTTTGGTTCGCGCTAACTTCTCCGATGATCTATGCTCAATCAATGGACATCCTTATGGAAACAATTATGTTCTTATTTGTTTTTCTGTGACCTGGGTGTATTTAAAATTCAATGAGTTTAGTTATTGTTTTGTGTTTGGTTTTGATTGTATAGCAACAATAACATCCTCACGTATCATACGAATCTCGCATCAATTATCACCCATAATCCATGCTCGTCGATTGACCTTTGCTAAAAGGTCCATCTTTAGCACAAATCATCGACAGAAACCAAACATCTGCTAACCGTTATGTGACTTATAAACTATTTATCTTTTCCAGTTTGCAACAAATAACTTAACATATTCATACACTGATAACGACTGGCGGAATGTACCTCAAAATTACGCCTTAGCACGTGTGGTGTGATGCTTTATTGATATTATTCTATTTGTTTCTGCGCAATCGTCAATCGGGCAGGGTACGGCAACCGATTTGGTGGTGCAGATTGTGCTGATCGCAGAATCGATGCGACTGCAGGCAATGATGGCCACGTACGGTATTCAGACACAAACTCCTCATGAGGTAAGTAAATAAAGCTAGGCAAACGGTGATCGTGAGTAGCAAAAAGCAAATAGTACTTAAACCGTGTCTTTTTCGTCACTCCACAGGTCGAACCGGTTCAGATTTGGTCATCGACGCAGCTCATCAACGTGTACCAGCAACTGGGCGTGAACGATAAGATCGGACTCACCGGTCGCCCACCTCGGCCGGTCGGATCGCTCGGCACGAGCAAGGTTTATCGCATCTGCGGCATGACTGTCCTCTGCTATCCGCTAATCTTTGAAGTGTCCGATTTCTACCTCTACCGCGACATGGCCCTGCTGATCGATGATATCAAGACGGAGTTGCAGTTTGTCGGCAAATACTGGAGGCTCTCTGGGCGACCAACCGTTTGCCTGTTGATCCGCGAAGAGCATATGCGTGATCCGCAGTTCAAGGAGATGATCGATCTGCTGGCCATGCTGAAGAAGGGTTACTGCGATGACATGAAGGTACGGATCGGTCGGTTGCAGAACCTGATCTCGAGTTCGTGTATCGAGCATCTGGATTTTATGTCGACCTCGGATCTACCCGACGTTAGCGATACGGCGTTCGCTCAGATTCACCATGACTACATCGGCTACCAGAGTTTGACGGACGTGCCGCGAGCCCAATCGTACCGCGAGAAGAAAATAACGGCCGCTGAATACGCAACGCGCTCCACGCCGGACATTATTGAGGCGCTACGAAACACGGAATCCATTTTTCTGCAGTGCCAGCTGTTGGGCATTATGCTGCACCGCGAAGGATCCCACTACGAGGTTGCCGGTGAGTCGGTGCATACAAAACTGACTGACCTCTACTACCGGGCCGGTTCGCTGCGTTACTGGCGCGCGGTGCGTTATTGTAGCTCGCTGTTGCGCCACATCGTTGATTCGATTTCACCCTTCATTACGACGCTGCTCGTGAACGGGAAACAGATCACGGTGGGGGTGATCGGGCAGCGGGAAACGATCTTTGACAAGCCGATGACTCCGTCCGAGATACAGAACGTGATGTACTCCACGGTGCAACCGTACGACGTGATACACGCGGTGCTACAACAGGAGGTGGTGCTGTACTGTGGGCGTCTGATCGCCACCAATCCGGACATATTTAAGGGCATCCTAAAAATACGCGTTGGCTGGGTGCTAGAAGCGATGCGGCACTATCTTACAATGAAAGGTGACGAGGGTGCGGACATTGAGAACCTGTCACCGTTTCAGATCCGACAGCTGCTGCAGCGTGTACTTACCGTCAGCCAGTGGGCCATCGAAGATCAGTAAGTAATGGAGTTCCGGGACGTACCAACATCGTCGGAAATTAATCATTTATCCGTCCACAGCTTCAGCACACTGCAGCGACGGCAGCTCGAAGGATGCCTTTGCCGGGTACCCAATTCGTTCTACAACCTCGTTTGGGATGTGCTAGAGCGTACACCGCACGGGATAACTGTGCAGGGTCACAATCTGCCCGCTATGCCCACGCTCACGAACAAGAGTCGTAGTGAGCTCTCCTTTTCGCTGCTTGTCGAGGAGATGCTGCACAAGATCGAGCAGCCCGAACGACGCCAGATTGCGGTCGAGCTCCTGTGCATTGTGGCCACTATTCTGAGCCGAAACCCGGAGCTACGCTTCCAGCAGGTGCTCGATCTTGATCTGCTGCTGGAAGATTCGTTCGCGATGTACTGCAAGGACCACAACCTGGAGCGAACGAAAGAAATTACGCCTCTATTTTCGCTCTCCTACTCGCAGACGACAGGGTACTTGGCGCGGGCCGCCGTCAACAGCGTCCTGCAGCGGTGCGCTTTGTCGACGGATGATTTTGCCGACGACGTAGAAGATCACTGCCGGCTCCAGTAGATGGGTCAAGTGGTGCTACATCCGGTTTTCAATTACTGATACTAGCGGCGCATTGCGTTTTCTTAAATTGCTGCTTCCGTTGGTGGTTTTTACTTGTTTGTTTAGTCAAAGGAAAAAGTGCCCAATATAGCTAACGCGTGACATAAAATATCGCTACAAATCAAAACAATGAACCCTCGAAAACTATGAGAAGAGAAGGGAATATTGTTTTAAAATCTCTAGTTGTTGCATGACATGTAATGAAGCAATAAATTTTACACAATCATGACAAGATTGATCATTGAAATTCTTTTTTTTTTAATCTTTTTTTAATCTTCCGACTCGGCTTTGTTCGTGCTGAACACGTGAGTCTTCGGCTGGTCTTCGGCTCTCGAAGTAAACGGTTCATCCGGATGAAGGGCTGACACAAGGGATCCTACGTTTCAGCTGATGGGTAGAAACATCCCTTTCCGCCAGATGTCAAGAAGTGAAAATCAAAACAATCGCGTATCGAAACCAACATGAACAAAGTGCCCATTATCCGAGGCGAAGTGCCTGATTTACAATTTTTCGAGGATTTCGTGTCCCAAAACACGGTAAACGCACGGACGATCAAATGTTCGCCGCCGGGCATCGAGTTGGAACGGTTTGCCGCCGTGTGTAGCTTTGAAGGGGCGCCTTTCAGTGTGCGGCAATTCATAGCCTCTTTCGTGTCGGATATTGGCAACGGGAACTCCAGTGTTGCACAAAAGCACGTAGCTATCGACAGCATTCTTAAGGTCGTGCATGAAAATATAAAATTTTTCGAAACTCTGGAGCACTATGTGTGGCTAGCGAGACTTACCGTTGCAGCGGAGCTGTTGCTTAATATTCCACAACGTACTGACGCCGCCCGGAAGCGCTTATGCAAGGCCCTGGAATCCATGCGACTGGATGCTTTCAATCATTCTCCGGCCTGCGTAAGATGATACGAAAATTGAAGACTTTGAGAGAAAGCTATTACATTTTATCCCTCCTTTTCCGCAGGTTCATCACGTGGCCAAAGCACTGGTTGAAGACATTCCACTCGATTCCGGGCTAAATCTGTTGCACGCAATTAAAAAGCTAGCCATATACGACTCCCAGCTACTGTACTACGTGGCAGTGGCACTGCTGTTCGCCGGATTAGACGTGACCATGAAACCCAAAACAGCCCGGCTCGATTCGTACGGTGTGCGGGATGTGAACGAACTTCTGAGCTACCTAAATGAGTTTAACCTACTCAATATTCAGGAGCGGCATGATGATTTACAAAATATTTACAACACTCTGAAGCTGTTCAGTTTGTACGAAAATATGATCCTATTGCGAGAGTACAATGAGCAGGACAAAGAGCTGGAGCGTGAGCATAAAATCTACGCTGACTGTTTCCGGGTCAACGTAAAACAGCGGAACACATTCCGTCATTGGCTCGACAGATCCCGCTCAATGGTTCACGTGTTTGGAAACGATCGGTTCGATGTGAATTATTTATTGGTAAGTAAAGCAACCCCAAAGTGTGTTCTGCGATGCGAGTAATCGGTTTTATCTTTACGTTCTTCCAGCTGTCCGATGTCATTGAAAACGAAATGCGTCCCCTGTTCGATGATTTCTGTGTGCCGGAGGAACTATGATGTGGAAACACTGCTACAACTGCCCCAATATTCTGAACTGTGTGAATAAAACATTCGGCTCTTTTGAGCAACTTACAACTTATCCTATATTTGTTAGAATTTTAGATTACGATTCGAACGCCAGTGCACTGTGTGAAAACACACTAGCTGCAGGGGCTGCAGTGGCTACAGGGCAGGGGCTACAGACCACTATGGGGAAAAGGCGGTCATAAGTCAATTTTAAAAACTAATTAATAATTACTCCTCCATCAAATGTTTAAGTAGCAGTTCATAGGTTGGATTCTTCGGGTGTTACTAATTACTTGTTTCTAAATTCTCACAAACGCAATGAGCTCCTCGATCATTTCATACTCTTTTTTACACTCATAAGGCATTAGATTTTTATCAGAAATTCGATATTTGCAGAAGATTTTGCATTAAAACATTTTAGTGTTATGCAAATTGCATAGATGTCCTGCAGTTCATAGATTTTTCCTAAAAGCAAATATGTCCGCCTTTCGCGTACAAATTCCCCACTGTGCAGCGTTAAATTCCTTTGGAAGACTCCAACGCCAACGGATTCGTTCATTCGCGAGTAAACTTTTGTGCGGAACGGGTTGCCGTTGTCGGCGCTGCGCTTGAATTGCAAGCTGTGCGTACCACACATTTCCGCGGATTTAGACAATTGTCTCAGCGAATAGTTCTTGTTGAAGATCCAACTTGGCGGCTTCACAGAGGTTGGTGTTGGTGAATCACACGACGGAGGAATAAACGCGAAATCACAGCAAGCACCGTCGTTGTCTGGGATTTGTATCAGGCGCTGTTTGTGTTTACGGTGCGTTCCGGCATTGTTGCTTCGGTTTGTTCGGTGCCGACCTTGGACGATCTTCCACTTTCTGCGGGTTTGATGTTCCGCCGTTGGTATGTCATCGTGGCGAGTGATCTCTTTGTGGGTTACAGAAAGTGAAGGCAAACACAGCAGCGATTGTTCTTTTCGGCCGACGGTTGGGCAATTTAGTGAATCATGAAAAGTGTATGTTCTAGTCGTCGCTCCGATTGTGTCGCTGTAACCTTGAGATTGCGTATTTCTTCTAGTGTTTGCCTACACTGGCGGTAGTGGTGGTGTTGGCCGGTTGAAATAAAACACGAAACGGAAACCAAATTAGGCGCCGCTAGTACTACTGATAGTGGTGGTGTTGGTGTGGGCTTCCGTGTCAACAAAATCGAGCGGCATTTGCCGCCCTTTCCTTTGACAGGTGAGACACTATTTATTTACAAAACGAAGCATGCGAAATTAAACTCCGTGTAGCGCTTAAATCACAAAGTATACTGGGACCACTATGCACCAAAATTGTCACAGCCATTCTCGATGATGATTCAATGATGGTCGGGCGGAACCCATGCACTGGCCTTATTTTATGACGCAACGATCGGTGGACTGGTTTTATTTATTTTTAGTAACAATTTAAACCGCTTTTTTCTGCCAATAGTGCCGTTCTACCCACCGTGCGATGGTGGCCTGGCGGAACACATTACGCCCGTCGAATGTTAAGCAGCCATCCAGCGTGATACGCACGATGCTTCGCGGCGGATCGTCGATTGCGGGGGAGCTCTGACAACGACTCACGATCGGACGATCAGAAATTCAATCGAGAAAAGATTATGGCTTTGCGGCATCATTTTCCGGCGGTCAGACGCGGAAGTGCAGATTTCTTTTTCTGTTTTTGCACATTGCACAACGGAACGAACGTTGACTCTTCGACGCACATTTCAGTCATCAGGCCCCTGAGTCGCGTGCTTGAACGGCAATGATCGAAATTGTGGCCAAAGAAACATAAACCAAACGATAGACACACCCTGTTTGAACGAACATTAGATGCTGATGCTAACGACGCTAAACTGCTGGAGGAAAACACTGGCTGCCATGTGGCCGCTTCCATGCTACTTGATATCGCTCATCGTCGAGTCGCAGAAGCGTTGTAACGTTTTCACTACCTCTCCACAACAGGGTTTTTAGCACTCATCCGTAAAACTCGCCCGGAACGGAACTGAGTTTGTAGTAAAAGCAAACTACACCTTACCGCTCGCGTGAGGCGATGAGGGAAGAATTATGTTGACTGCACGATCATCGTAAGGCTCCCCGCAGCATCGCTGCCCCTCTGGTGCGGATCGAAGGGCGGGAAAAGTCCAAATTGTTTGGATTAAACGGTGCTGCTATTTTCTTCGTAAACATTTTGCGCAACTCTTGCGCCCGCGTTTTGTTTTCATCCGGTGAGTGAAGCGAATCTCCGGCGGAAGCTTGCCCCGCGCGCAATCGACCTCGACGGCGTGTTGTAGGTCGTTCCGTTTTCATAGGCGCCATCGTCGACGTGGTCGTGCGTGCGAAGCTTGGGTAGAGAGGACGGTTGTGCGATATCAATCCCCTCGTTGTTGTTCGGTTGATAGAACAGCACCTACCTTCGGTACCTTGGGAAAGGTTCTTGAAATGGTGCGATACGGCAAACCTGAATCGTAGGCACATCGGTCGGAAACGTTGGTCAAGTGGCGTTGACCTTGTTTTTTAGGTTTCCGACGAAGGATTAAGTTATGTCTCAATACAATGATTGATGGACTGAAATGAGAATTATGGGAACATATCTAAAGATGCTGAAAGAAAATCAAATTGTGAAACAGAAAATAGGTTATCTGCACATGACCTATTTGATAGTCCCTGATGGCTGAGGGTTTCGGAGTTTTCGTAGTTTCCCGCAATCCACTTGCTAGTTCTAGATAACGCCTTATGGTATTGATAAAGCACATAGTTCCTTCCACGAATTAACCATTCGTTTTTCAGTCAATAAAATAAACCGGAGTCATCTTGAATGTGATGTTGAATCAATGTAGAGATAGTTGACGCTAATATCATCTGTGCGCCAGCTACCCCATCGATGACGCACATCGTATGTACGGAAACGTAACATGGACACGATATTATCATCCTCCCACAAAGCGTCGTCCGATAGAAGAATGTCTTCCCGTTCTGCGGGATAAACGATGTAATAAAAATGGCACAGAAAATATTAAAATTCAATCATGTGGCTGTTCTGTACACGTTGATCGCTTACAGCGTTCTCGCATTCCGATCCGTGGCTGATGACTCATTTCCAACTTAGAACTCATTTGATATGGTCGTGCTTAGAAAAATTAATTTCCACTAAATTGCATAACAATAGCACTCTTGATCGTAAAAACATCAAAGAATGTTCCTTTCAACCTGTTTACGCTTTTTGCACCCTTCCTATCAACAGTACGGTACAAACGGGCAATTACATGACTAACTAATAAACAATCGCTAATGGTCACCGTTTGCTTTTTCGCTCTCCTTTCCAGAATCGCCCTCCGCGAGGGCTTCATCAACCGTTCGATTCGACCTGCTGCCGTGTGACGAATCGTCTTGTTTGGTTTTTTACCGGCACACGTGGCAGGAAATGGTGGCAACGGATTTTTTTCTATAGTTATCGTGTTCTTAGGCATTGTTCAAAGTTTAAGTTCAATTTTCAAAGTTGCTAGTTATTTTCGCCATTAAGCTATCGGAGGCGGCTGCTACCGGTCTTCTGATAAGATTGAAGTTTCAAAAACGATCTGAACAAAATCAACAAACAGGATTATTTTATCTTATCGAAAGTTTTGTGAATCGCTTTTAGTGCAATAGTTTTGTGTGTGCCTTTTTTTTCATGTGGCCGTGTTTCCAGCGTCCGTTTTTAGCGAAATATTTTATGGAAGTGATAATGATGGAAAAGCAGAGGCAGTAGGCTGTGCTGCAAGTGCGTTTGTGGCGGTGGCCAAGAGAAAGCGATCATCGTAATGCTAACCGCAGCAAGCGAATGCCGTAAGAGCTTGTCGCTTTCTTTGCAAACTGCCTCGTTTCACGAAATGGTTGCAAAAATTGTGAAATTAGAAAATAATAAGTTTACCGACAAAAAGTGTTTCTGTGCGGCCAACTGAAGCTCGCTTATGGTGGATCGAAAAGAGAGTATATTTTTCAATTTGCGAAACCTCGGGAACATCTGCGGCAGCCGAGCGAAGTTCATCCAGAAGTCCAGTTTCGATGGACTGCAAAAAGGATTAATTTACGATACGGCACTGGCGTCAGCATAATAGATACCAAGTCCAGGTGAGTTCTTTCAAGCCCTACCACGTGGTAAAAGGGTGAATGGCTTGTTTCCCGCTTGGAAATGAAAATAATCCAGCTCCCTCAGATATAACCATGAAGCGCGGCTTTTTGTATACGTTTCAACAAAAAAAAAATTATGCGTTTTTGAACCTGAATCGAAGTCGTTAGCTGCAGTGTGGCCATATTTAGCGATTCGCGAGAAGCAGAGCACCTGCACGTTGGCCACGGGTGTTTTGAGGGAAATTTTTGGGCTGAATGTTTATGTAAAGATGTCCGTTCGGGTGGAGCGATTGATTTTTGGGAAAATTTACGGCTGGCTTCTGCAATCGCCCTGTGATCTGCGATCGCGAATGGGAATATTTTAATGGCCTGCTTGAGGCCGCTCTGTTTATGATGTGCACATGTTGAACGTTTTACTCTGCTACATTGTTGGACCGTTCCGTGCTTAGTTTAGCTTTGAAATTAGCTTTGTTTGTACAATTATGTTTGTAACCGTTGCGATCGTTGTTCATCAGTCATTTGTTTATTGATGACTTATCTCCACACCCTTAGTTTAAGTTTACTTAGCTGTAGGTTCTCCTACAATTTATTGTTGATTATGAAGTACATCAAGATACATAATGATGTATTTAGAGTAAATTATTTGACTCTTACATTCAACCATTGGGTTATAGTATCTGTTAATTTTTTTTCTCTAAATGAATTCATCTCAAAGTACTTTACACTATACGCATCATTCTGACTACCCGTAAATGGCTGGATCAGGATATGCGTCAACATTTGTTAGCAAAATAACGACTTGTTTGTCAATTTTTAATACGATCAACACATGTTGAGGCGGAAATTTTCTTTTTGGTGCCAATACGGTGTTAATTGGAAGTTCATGTTTGAATTTTTAGATTTTTAGAATGTTTTTCAGCAATAGTTTGCCCTGATTACGAATGGTTAAAGCTACAACTTGTACATGGATATACTCCTCCTGTTTTCTAAACGGACCATTTATGTTTGTGTAGATCGAAACCACATTTCAAAACATTTCAGAAGTAAATTTCATAATGACATAGAATTGTAATTCTATGTGAAGTTAGAACAACGTTTGGGAAGTTGTATCATACCGCAACACCGCACGATCACGGTTTGCATTTAATATGTGCCCCAGATCATGTTGTGACATGTTGCAACATGCGTTTGCCGTTGTTGTTCTGGGTGAAAGAGACTGAGGAAACAAAATTCCTATTTTTAACCCAGAAACCGAGAGTGACCTCACTAACGTTGCACGGTAGGCTCAAGATCCTTCAAACGATGCTGCTGCGGGTGGTGCGTCTAGCATGACGAACACGATGTCGCGACTGAAGCAATATTTACGCGGTCGTCTCGTGCCGGCGTCGTTACTTCAGCACTTTTCCACTTTCCCATTGCCGCGGACTTCTCCACTGTATGTTTACATTCTGTTTGGATACTTAAAGCTGCTCTTTGATTGTGAGCTATTTCTGAGTTTTAAATGCTGGCACTTTGAATGAATAATTATAACAAATCTGTAAATGTTCCGAGGCTGATTCGATTTCGGAAAACCCTTGACCCGAAGGCTACTGATTTTCTTTTCCCTTTTGAAGCCCGCATGGAAGTAACGTTTCGATTGGTTAGAACGAAAGTCAAGATCAGTCTACCGATCGCGCCCCTTTGATAGGCATTGACCCTGTCGTGCTTCTGCTTAGAATTTTCATGTTGAGGGTCTTTTGCCTTCCGCGGAGCGCTCGGCCGCATCTTATGCTTTTGCGGTTTGCTACAGGTTCTGGCTGGCGTAGAAATGTGCGTGTTTTTCCACTGCTAACCCAGTGCCCGAGTATCATGTTACCCCGAGTGTGCCCTACAGTGCGCATTCCTTCCCCCACCGGGCGTTCCGGTCGCCATACACTGTCGTAACCTTGTGTCGGTACTTGGGGGACACCCTGTGATACTCGCGTATGACCGGATGGCATTGCGGCGGCGGTGCATCAAGTCGCGACGATCTCCGTCTACGCTAAGTCCTTGGCCTCCGCCAGCAGTTGCATCAGTGATGCACCTACTTGCGATCGCATTTCGGATGAGCGACGCATTTGTGGGTATTCGTTGGTTGAACTCGTGTTACCACCAGCCCGGACAGCTTTCCGGGTTCTTCAGACGACGATGACATCGGTCGATTCTATTCGCGGAAGGTGTGTTTTATTTTAGCCTTTGTTATGCAGGAGGTTGCCTTAATTACATTCTCCGACCGTGGCGGAACTATGTTTGAGTTTCAGACGGTTCTAACGAACGTCGCCATACCTTAATCTACGATTAACGAGCACGTTGTGCGTCTAATAATAGGGTTAAGTTAACCAGTCACCTTTTGTTAAAAAAATACAAGAAGCTGCTTGATTAGGCAAAAGGGTAATGAACCTATCCTTGATGTCGGCAGCAAAGAAAAAGACCCAGCTAAATGATGAGTTTTGGGCCAAGTTTTTTTATACAATTCGTCAACCGGACGAGGAATGCATCCACATAATACTTGAAGGTTGCCCTTCGGGTTGAGTGAGTGCTTTCGTTTTTACTTGGCAAAACATGATTGATTGCACTGAAGTGTACTGGAAACATGATCATGAAAGGAGTTTACTGTTTCAATGCGCAAATACTGTTAATTAACAGCGATGAAGTGTTTCTGTGTTTATAGTGTCACGGTCGTGTTGCCGTGCCGTGTTGGGCGCAAAACAACGGGAATCGATACTTTAACCTGATGTAGAACACTGTTTGGCCGTTTTATGCGGTGTAAAGAGAGCAAAATCAACATTTACCTTACCCAAACATTGTCACGTGGTGTGATTGTACCGTGCGTGAAATGTGAACGAATGTAGAAGTTTGTAACAAAAAGAACCCTGAACTATAAATATGATGTAATCAAGCAAATAAGAAACGAATACCCGATTACGTGTCTCTTTCCGTAGTTCTAGTTGCTGATAACGTTAAGTCCACTTTTTTTGTTTCGTACCATTTCAAAGGTTTTTTAATAGGTTCTAGACCCGAAGTCTGTACTCGGAAGAGCTGAAGAAGCACAGAGGGCGGTACCGTAACGCGTTACGCTCGCTTATCACCGTACGAACCGAATGACCCGCGCGAGGCACTGTTACGTGTGCGCCCCGTTTCAGAGTCGAGGCGTTGGCATCGTTGTTCTTGGCGCGAAACGAAGTAGACACGGGTCTTCAAACGTTCAGATTCCGTTCCGTTAACCGTGTCACACACTGCACCGGTTGAGACTGTGGAACACTTTTCCCACATATACTTGCTGTCCAGAGACGACCCACCGGAATCGATAGTATTGATTTACGCTGCAACCACCGTTTGCAATTCCGCGAGTGTAATGCGTCTTCAAAGTCCGTGTTACAAAGTCC
Organism: Anopheles bellator; assembly: GCF_943735745.2. Taxonomy (NCBI): domain Eukaryota; kingdom Metazoa; phylum Arthropoda; class Insecta; order Diptera; family Culicidae; genus Anopheles; species Anopheles bellator. The sequence continues at coordinate 75,649,703 of NC_071286.1, read as the reverse complement.
GCACGACAAATCAATAGCCCTGGTCCTGGGTCCGCAGCATTCACACCACTTTGGCAGTGAAAGATTGGAATACCTTTTATGGGCTACCATTAAACATCCTGAAACAGGCTGAAACGAACAATCCGTTGTTGGAGACCAGCAACATTATGCGGGCTTCGATTGTAAGCCGAAACGCCGGCCAAACCCAGACGATCGATTTGCATACTATGGCGCGAACGCAGATTCACGCGCCCAAACCCTTTGCCAACCGTCCTCGGAACGTATTATTGCTTCTACCTTTTGACCGTTGTGCGTGCCGCCTGGTTTTTTTTTCTTGACCATTGCGTTTGACGATGATGATGTCATCAACTGATTAGTGGTGAAGCGTGTTTTTCGCTCATCCCGTGCTGTGAAAGCTGCCGTTCCAGACACCGATACGAAACTGCGCCAGAGTGGGTCGGTTTCGACCGGACCGTGAACGCCACTAGATAGTGTTTTTGTGTTTCTCTTCAGGGTTCCCGTTGGAATGGCTCCTTTGAGGTTCACACATGTTTGGCTTCGCTCCGCGCTGACCAGGGAGTGGTTGCAAATTTTGTGTCACATTACGTCACGGGTGGGTCGCAGTTGGGAACGGTTTACTGTGTGCATTTCGTTTTTGGCCAAATATTCTCGTTCTGCCCGGCACATTACGAAGTAGAAGCGAATCACTTTTGTCAACAAAACCGGGGCTGGGACATCATTTCTTGGTTCTTTTGGTTGGGGACTATACGCGTTGCTTCAAGATACAAACCATCTTCTCGCCGTGTTACGCCGTTGATAACTTTCAGAGCCGTGATTGTTTGTTGAAGATTGCACATTAATTGTGAATTGCAGCTTGCGAGTCTCTCGCCTGGAGGATCAGCACACGCCAGACGAGATTGCACTGGGGGGGCTGTCGTCGTCTCATGATGTCATCGGTTTGCCTGGTAATCAGAAAACTCTCCCTGTGTCTAGGCGCTATTGCACTAGGCGTTGCTCATGGTGGGCGTTCGGGTCACTAGTCACGAGCAATCTGGTCAAGCTGAACGTGTGCGTGTTTTGGCGGTCATTGTGATCACCCAAGGCGATATCATTGAGAAGATTACGTGAGAATCCACGGATTTTAATCGCCTAATGCATAGAGTGTCGTTTCGCAAACGGCTCAATTCGTCCGCATCAGTACGTGGTCTACAGCGACTGAGAAGACGGAGTGTATCTCTAACCACAGGGGTCAATCGGTGTGAATCGGGAAGATCGCGTCCATTTGACATTCGGCGCCTGGGGGCCGTCAAGACCAAGCCTTAATTTTTAATGTGGACCACGCGCACTGGTTGACACGCAAGCTGAAAACCGGTAGCAGCGGGCAGGGACAGTCCTGCTACTTGTCAGTGCTTGGTAGGACTCGTATTCCGTGCAATTGCTGAAAGGCCAATTCCTGCGCCAACGTGTGACATTGCCGATGGCACGCAGGTACACAGGTTGCTGGCAAGTTGCTCACCAAAAACCGGAGGTCCTTATTCGGCACCGACGGAAACCCGTTGACCCCGCGGGGAACGCCTTGTCAGTAGTGTAGTAGCCACCGGTCGGATTGACCGGTTGGTTTGCGATCTGGTTAAGATGATGGGCGAGCGGAACATAAAAAAGGCTTTCGCTTTGGCCTGCTACTAATTACGCTAATGATATGCATGCCGATGGTTCATCAACTATCGCACCTTCTGCGGCCGATTTGCGTGCACGTTTTGGGCGACATGTCAGAGAGACGTATCATGGTCCGGTGTGACATTGCCGTTCATAAATCAAGGCCGTCAAACTTCGCCTACCTACCCCGTTTACAAGCAACCAGCAGATAATCAGGCTGTTGATGAACTAATTCTCCTTATTGGGTTGTGGCTTAGTGTGGCTCGTGGCTCGTAGTAGCTGAGTCCGTAAATCTCAAGTAGGCGCCTTGTACTTGACCGAAGTACACTGATCGTTTAATGCTTCGCAAATCACGTTCACACTCGGGCCTCCGACGCCACTATCTGGGTTTTGGTTCGTGTTCTGCTACTTGTACTGGTCACGAGACACACTCGACGCTCATACGCATAGGCGAAGTGGAGAAAATAATGAATATTCATTAGATAATTTAAAACGGAACTAGTTTTTTGTCCCACACGCGTTCCTTCGTTCTCGGGCCCGGTTTGCGTGCCCGCTGGGTGAACCGACTGCACTCGCCTTCTCCACATCAACTTCCTTGACGGCGGGAGCCGGACCCGGATAATAGAGCACACCCTTTGGCCAGCATGATTTCACTTTCGCTCACCGGTCGTTGACCGCCACGCGTTCGTGTGCGGTTCCTTTTATGATCGCGGAGGATTTAACGATTAGAGGAGAAATTTCATCAAAAATCACATTATAAAAAATCGAAAGTCTTCTTAATGGCTTCTTCTTTAATGTTTGCAGCAATCCACGAATGAATTGGCCACGTGCATGAAGTCGAGACTCCCACCACCACCCGGCTGGAACGGCGGAAGCTTCCCGACACCGCGTCACAATGGCGAACTTCTTCCTGTGCCTTGTAATCCAGCGATTGGTTCTACCGCTCATTCTGGCAACATGTAAGTAAAATGAAACCATCAGGCAGACAGGCTGACATCCCTCATAGCGTCGAATGGCAAAAGCGTGCGGTTATAGATTGAGCCCTCTCGGGAAAAGAATTTAACAGTTTAAGGTGGCGTCAAGCGTTTTCGTGTTAAAGTAAAAGGGCATCCAGCGGGAACCAGAAAGGATCGTTTAGTACCCCACCCCCCGGGTCCTACACTGCAACATGACAAATAGTCCCGAAAACTGCCAGTCAGAAAGGATAGCGCGCCTACAACGGGGAACGGACACCGCGTCAACGAAACAGGCGCGGAAATGTAACCGGAAAGGTCAGGATGTCCGGATGGGTGGGCAGCAGGCAGGCACGCGAAAGACTCGGTCCCGGACAGTGATTTCAGCGATAAACCTTCCCGTGGGCGCGAAGGTGGGCACGGACGGGAACGCCGTGACACAAGGAAAGGCACGGAAAATGATTAAAATGTCAGATAGGAAACGGTAGTGGTGCCACCATCGAAAGGGAAAATGGCCGCCTAGCAGTGGGGGCCACAAATCGGAAGTAGGTAAGGTGTGTACGGCTCGGATGCCGTGCCGAGAGGCGGAGGCCGCCCGACCGAACACGTGGCTCGGCAAGTCTAGGTCATTGGCTTGATTGGAAGACAGAACGGCGGGAGGTTGATGTTTATGCTTTTCCCGGCTGATTTTCCCGGTCGCCGTGCCAGTCTTGGACACAAACAAAGATTCCGGCCGTGTGATGGTAAAGCAAATTTCGCGTTTGGTGCGCGAACTTTGGAAGCGATCGGATGTGAGAAGCTTGCCACCTTTGACTCTGCTGTTGTTGGCTTTTGGTTTTAATTATAGATTTGTTTATTAGTCTCTTTGAATTGCACATTTGATTGCTAATGTTTCTCTTAGTGAGAAGCACCCCTCCTTTCAGGACAAACAATTTTCGAACCCATTCAACAGCGTTTTCATATTACGCCAATTCAAGAAAACAATTCACGGCGGCCAAGCTCTCCCTCTGCTCGACACAAAAATCAATCCTTTTTATGCTCGTCAAAAAGTGATGCGAAGGTTTTATGGAGCAATAAAAGCGCAGAACGACGGACGGGCCTCCTTAAGATCATCTACACCAACAAAAGCCCCCCACCCGGTGAAATCGGAATCGATTAGTGGCCGCCGCGTTGTTGTTGCCGCGGGTGTCGATGGTGTTTCTTTTTCTTTGCCCTCGCAGGACGCCGCCATTATTTACCCACGACGACGGCGGGTTGTGTTGTTCGACGGATATTTACTTCCGCGTCACTGCGTTGGCCATTTCATTCACCGATTCACCTCATTCTAAGGTACACGAGCGTAGCTGGTGATGGTGGTCAGTGGAAAACGGTTCCACGGCTATAGGTTTACGTTAAGCGAGTGTGTCCTAGGTGGACGAACAAACAAATCCAGCCGTGCCACGATGGGATTTGCGATGGGCATGGGTGGCTGGTACAGGAGTGCCCGGATTAGTGGCCAAAAGTGTTGGGCGATCGAAGGATTGTACCGCACTTCTCTGTGCGTGTGTTTGTTGGAAGTCCTTTTCGCTGCCCGCAGAGTCGGCTTGCCGTTGGCCTACTTTCCGAGTCCGAGTCCATTTCAAGCTGGTTCATTCACGTCAAGGGACAAACCCATCTGGCACGCGCTTGAAATTTGTCGGGTCAAGTTTAGCGCCACGCGGACACGGTCCACATAATGTCGGGGCCATTGTTCACACCTCGGCCTAATTGATTACCAAAAGAAGCAGGTCAACCCCGTAAACTTGAAGCTAAATTAAGGGTGACAGTCAAACACAGGACTACCCTCGTCCTGGCGTGCATTAATACTGGCCACCGGCTCATCGGGTGGCTCGGGACATAAATCATAAACCCGTCGAGTAGGGTTTTGCACGCAGCGCACATCGTGTCACACATATCATATCACGACCCATTAACAATGTAGCCGGGCCGGGCTACTGGATACTTCATTTTTATCTACTAACCTTTGGCAAACGCCGTGACAACTGCAACACGAAGCGGATCCCTGATGGCCGCTCCGTTCCGTCTCCCGGGGTCTCTCATTTGTATGCTAATTTTATGACATACAGACACCCTATTCGTAGCCGTATCACTCGCACTAATGGGCGCGTCCCGTGCCGCGCATAATGTCATCACTGGTTTCTGGTGAACTTCGGGCGGATTTCTGCATGTTCTGTGTTCCATACCGGGAATCAGCTCCCGGGAGGGTTCTGATGAATGTAGTACAACTGTGTTATGCTGGCCTTTTGCTGCATTCGGTGTTCTTCCGGGGTATGTTTTTACGCCGTGCCCTGACGAGCTCCTGACCCGTAGTACTTTGCGTATTCCCTGGCCGGTCGTTTGCATTCGGTCAGGTGTGGCACCATCCGGCATCGAACAGGACAGCCTTACCTCCCGGGGGGCTGTAGGTGATGATTTTTGGAGCATAACACGGTCGGAATCGCTTCTGCTCTTCGCTTTTTTCTTCGCTTAATGTACCGGAACCGGATGGTTTATCAGCCTTTTTTGCCTAAATAGTTACGAAGGGAGGAAGGGACACATTTTGACCATTAAAGTGAACCTCAAAAAACGTTCCACTTTGAAGTCCTTCTGGCCAAATTGGCGTATCGGGTGTGCCAAAGCATTAGCGAACGATGTTAAATTGTTTAAATGCGGCGATTGATATAATTCAAATATGTCCTTGCCATTGCTATCCATCATAATCTACCCAATCCGCAATCGTATCATAATAGAAATAGAACATTCAACAATCGCAATCGCACATTGATTAAACGCGATTGAATGAATGACTCACGCTCAACGATAAAAGGCGAGTTTGCCTTCGATCGATATCAGTCACGCAGAGAACAGCAACAGCTTAACGCCGTCCGGAAATTTTGAACGTTTTACTTTAGGTTTGCTGATGAGACCGGTAGGACTAGCACTTCCGTACTTGATCTTCCTGCTTGCGATACCGTATGTGCCTGTGGCGAACAAAAAAACGATTCAGGGTATGTATTCAAAACGATCCGACTTTTGGGCGTTCGCTGTGCTGACTCTTTCTTTTATCTTACTTCAAGGACCAACCGGGCTCTTCTTGCGGCTGCTGATTCTGTTCGTCGTCCTGATACTGGTGTCCGTGATCACCTTCCAGCTGGTGCTGATCGGATTTCCAGAAACGTCGTTCGAGGGCTGCCAGCTGGGTGAAATCGTGCTGCGGCACATCGGGCTGGTGTCCTTCAACGGGCTCGATCCATGGATGGTGGTGTACTGGATGGCACCGGAAGTAATTCTCGCCATCAGTACGATCACCATCCTCGTCGTGCTCCGGAAGCTAACCGGTGCGTCCGCCAGTCGTCAGCCAGCCAACGCTACGCCGGATGCGACAGAACAGGGCACGAACAGCTCGCTACACGAATCGGTGGTCACGGCAGAAGATGAATCGCCGGGATCGGTGGTCAGCCCGGAACGGTTGCCGTTCTTCACGAAGCTCGGTGTGCTGCTGTCGATGTGCATGCTGTGCGTCACCGGAGTCCTGCAACCGTCCGCCCCGAGCGGGGTCTACTTCCTCGTGTTCCTAGGGGCCGCCTCCTGGTGGGCGTGCTACAAACAGTTAGATAGGTACGAGTGGGCGATACAAATGCGTGTGCAACAGGATGGCGTGCGATGGGAGCTTTCAATTATTTTATCGTTTTTCTCTGCAGGGCATTCGGAATAGTTTTAAAAGTAACACTAGCGTTTCTAGTCACGCATATCGTGATATTTCTGACGTACCAGAACCCTTGGCCGCAGGAGTTTCTGCCGTACAATGGGACGGTGGCCCGCGTGCTCGCCCTGAAGCCCATCCTTAGCTCGTCGTGTGACCTGGCGAACGGAACCGACATCCGGGACGTGCACTTCAACTCCAGTCTCGACACCGACGTTTACCTCAATCCCATTTTTCTGTTCTTATGTTACTACTGCGTAACGATGACGTCGTCGCTGTTACTGCGAACAAGAGTAAGTAGCTGCCGGACGGCCGTTTGTAGCTCTTTCCCCAACAAGTGCTGGTTCATTGCCAAGCAAGTGACTAAAACCAAACCATTTCCACCCTACCGTTCTAACCTTCTTCATACATTCGGATTGTTTGCATGGTACCATCGATACTAAAATCCTTATCGTCGGCCCTTCATCCTAACGCATTGGCCTGACAACGCGTGCGTGCTCCGCAATCAAAACTGGCCAACGTCCTGCATTTGCTCCATTGCCACGCCGCGTAATCCTGCTAATTTGCGCCGTTGCGTTGGTTGAGTACGTTTAACTGTTGCTACCCCACTTGCTCTGCGCGCTCCATTTCGCATGTGCTGCGTAACCGAAATCGCACCCCAATGTCCCCATGCTCCCGAAACCTGCTACTACTTCTAACACGCACTGCGCAGAGTGACACCGAGAAGGAGAAAAAGCGGCAGGATCTGTCGAGCCAGCTCGAAAACGGCATTCGGCTGCAAAATCAAATCTCCTTCCGTATGCAGCGCAAGAACATCTTGCGCAAAACGCTCACAAGCGATCGGTGGCGTGGCGCTGCGCGGAAGGTTAAAGTAAGCTCAAATGTCCTTCATTGGGAACGGTACCCTCCTACTTGCTGCTCTGGAGATGCTTTGTGGAGCGTTTACCCGCTAGTTTTATAGAAGCGAATGCATGACTGCTTGCCTTTTTATTCCGCTGCATGAGTGATAGACGTAGACATAGTTTCGCTTAAAGTTTTTGCTAGATGACGCTAAAGGTAAGTTTGAAGGGTGGGTTCCAACCAGGCGATCAACAGGGACACGATAGAAAATGTGTTCCTTTATTGACGACGGTGTCCCCAAAGCTTGCCCTCAGCGAGTGTTTCGCTTCATGCTGCGCGATTGACCTAACTAATCAACGTATTTTGCTTTTATAACATCCCCGTTTGTCGTACTAAATCAAATTTGCTTTTAGTTCATCAAGTCTATGCCAAATTTAATTTGCTTACTCCTATTTTCTTTTGTATTTGATTATTATGACTAATAACTTAATTGTTTTGTTGACTAACAACCTATTTGTTGATTGGTTCGTTTCTGTTCTTTCTTTTCTCTTTTCTTTTTTATATGTTAAAACGGTTTTAACGACGAACGCGCTGCGATAAACCGTTTTTGTGTTTGATTTTGGCTTCCTGCGTGTGTGGGGGGTGTGAACGTACTCTGGCCTCTCTTTCTGTTCGCGATCGCCACTCACCGACGTTTTGCCACTTTGCCGCTCCCTCATCGTCCCTTACACCATCATCAACTCTCATCATCATCCGCTAATATTAACGCAACGCTCAATTTGCGCGGGGTTTTGTTTGTACCTGGGCTACACGTGCTTCCCATAGCGTCAAGTTCGCGACGGTTCAGGTGCACGTGGCTACTACACCTACGGTAGGTCGACGGCGCTCGGCAGAGGCGGCCCCATCCGGGCGGGTTCAGACATTCCGGACGAACGGACTCCCGTATGTATTGCAAGCACATTGACTAACGATTGTCTGTTTTACTGAACCGTGACGATACAGTACGATACCGAAGTGACTTTCACTGTTCTTTCTTGGTCTTTTCGGATTTTGTCATGTACTTTTACTGTTGTATCATACTTGTTTTTATGCCTCTTTCTTCGTGTGGTGCTTGGTAACCGTTACCGTGATTCGGGCGTTGGGAAGCATTACCCTCTAACACATCCTTTCAATTACCATTGCAGCTGATGCGCCGTGGAACGCACCGAATACGGGATGCGTCGGCCGCGGACGGCAAAGGAACTGCTCAAACCGATCAAATAGCATTAGACACGTTAGGTGAGTGTGTGATCGAAGCATTGATTTCGTTCGTTTCACTGTTGCCACAATCAGCACACAGCACCGGTTGTAATGCACATTCTTACACTTAGTTGTATCTGAAATGCATAAAATTGATAGTTTTAAGCACCCCAGGCAACAGATGCATGACAGAAAACACGATCAGGGGACTGATCTCAAATTTCGGCCAATTCGATGCTCCAATCTAGTGTATGAGTGAATGTAGCCTTCCATCAAATCATTTTAGCTTAGTGTGTTTCCGCTTCGCTGTAGAGAACACTGCTCTCTCTCTAGAAATATGTGTAAAGCTATTACGTTTAACTCGTTTTTTATTCATTTTCTCATTTCTTTATTTCACTTTATTGGCATTCTAACTTACCGACTTCATGTGCTTAACGTGCATATACGTCTCCACCCAATAAATACTGTGCCTGTGTCTATGCATCTGTAAATATGATCCTGAACATGTAAACGGTGACACACTCGCGGTGGTAAACGATCGGTAAACAACATGGCAACATACCAATGCACCACTGTTCAAAACAAACTCTTTATGTGCCTGCCGGCACTTTGAGTGGCGATCAAAGATACTAAAGCCGCGAATGTAAATATTTCAGAAGAGGAAGAACCGTCCAGCATCTTCGAGCAAGCGTTGCTGGCCGTACGGAATGTGGCCTCGTACATATACATGAATAGTTACATCTTTACGAACGTCATCATGATGGTATGTTATGGAAAAGTTGAAAGGTGCAGAACAACTAATACCCTCTAACGTGTTGCTCGCTACAGGTTTGGAGCATCATGTACCACAGCTGGTTAACGTTCGTGCTCCTAATTTGGGCCAACCTGATCTGGATTCTTCCGAACCATCGGAAAAATATGCTAAACTCCAGCCCGGTCCTGGTGATCTACGCGGAGCTCCTTCTGTTGGCACAATTCTTGTACGGTATGAACCTAACGGAGGCCGAACTACCGACCGTGATCGATGTGAGTATTGTGGTACAATTCAACTCTATTGTCATTTTAATAATCAATATTCACCTACCTTGCAGGGATCGGGCATTAGTTTGGAGCAGCTTGGCTTTGTGCGGCGTCTCGAGTATCCGTGTGTGCCGTTGCTCGTGAAGTCGCTCTTCACCACCATGTTTTGGATCTCGTTGCGTCAGCAAATCCAGGAGAAGCACACCGAGCGGCGCGAATCCATGATAGCGAACATGGCGGCACCACTGCAGGTTCCGGTTGGGGCCGCCACGACGGCAGCCACCGGACCATCGTCGGCCGCTGATCGGGCTCAGGAGAAAAAGTCATCTGCCGTGGTGACTCGGATAGCGAAGTTTTTTAAATCATTCATGATCAAGTTCTGGATCTGGGTGGTTGCCTTCACGCTCTTCCTATCCGCCATCATTGGCAACCGGATGACCGTCTTCCGGATCGTTTACATGGTACTGTTTCTGATATTTGTGCTTACATTCCAGGTGAGTAGTTAGGACGTGTGCCATGTATGGATACGTTTTGTTTGAACATTGCGTTGCGTTTGTTTCCTAGTTTTCGTTCAAAGTTTGGCGAAAGATGATGTACTCGTTCTGGTTGACTGTGATCGTGTACTCGATGTCCATTCTTGTACTGGTTTACGTGCATCAGTTCGAACAGTTTCCACGGTATTGGGCGGCCATTGGGATATCGAAGGAATTGTAAGTATCGGCATGTTTTGGTGTTTGATTGCCGTTATTGAATGTCCTTTCATTCCGCTCTCCAGACAAGAAGACATTGGGCTAGAGATATTCAAAACGGGCCAACTGTTCCTGCACCTGGTCAACCCGACGTTGGTCGTTATTATAACTGTGATTCAGTTGCATTACTGTCATGATCGATTTTTGATCATCAGTGAAATTCCGTCCGTGTAAGTGGCATGTCCGTGTATTTTATTTTTTAAATTATTTCATTTTGGCGTGAAAACATGATTTCTTTTCATCTTCAGTCGTACTGATACCGAGACAGAGGAGCCCGTTACGGAGGGAAATGCGTCCGCCTATGGAACGTTTCCGGGTGCTCCGAACCAACCTCACGACGTCGGGTCCGCTGAAACCGTGGTGAAAGAAGACGAACAACCGAAATCACCTCCCCTTTCAACGAGGGAAGACGATGGCTACGAAAAGTTGGAAGACTTTCGTTTCCGCAAACTGTCGCGCCAGGAAATTACGAGTTTTGCGCGGACCGCATTCAAAGAGATGCTCTGGTTGATCGAACTTACCTGGCTCTTCTTCGAGATCCACATGCCAAAGATCATGCTGATCGTGGCGTTCTCGCTGAGCGTGAATTCGGTCAATTTTTTGCACTTGCTGTACGTGGTGCTTTCGGTGTTCACCGTGAAAGCGCACACGACCGGAAAGCACACGGTGATGCACCGTCAGCTGGTGAAAATTACTCGGATAATGTCACTATTCTCAGCTCTGATGCTGATTCTGACCATGATCTATCAGGTGAAGTACATTAAGGAGGAAAATTTCCAAAGCGAATGCCCGAACATCGACGCAAACGCCACGCAGATGGAGATGAACAATGCGAAGTGGTTCGGAATGGAAAAAGCAGGGACGGGACAGACGCTTTCCGATCTGCTGCGACCGTACCTGACGTATCTCATCATTGTGACGGTACACGCCGTGACGGTGCTACGCCAAACGATACATCGCATCCGGTTGGGACAATCACCCAAAACGCCGGAACTGATGTTCCCCGAGATTGTGCGCACGGACGCCGACAAGGACATTCCGCGGATGGTCAAGTATCTGTTCAATTATGGGTTCTTCAAGTTTGGTGTTGAAATAACGCTCGTTGCACTGATCGTTACCATCGGCCACCGGATGGATGTACTGTCGGTCGTGTACGCCCTCTGGTTGGCGGCATTATTCCCGCTGAGCCGTCAAGCTTTGCAACGTGTTTGGCAAGCTCTTTCCTGGTTCATCGTGGTGATCATACCGCTGCAGTACTTGCTGTTCATTGGACTGCCCCCATTGGCGTGCGTTGACTATCCGTGGATCATTCCGCAGCTGGATCATTTTCGAACGTGGGCTATGTTGCCGGAAAATACTGCCGAGTTTCGGGCGGCTGCACCGAAGATGGTGGCCGATTTCGTGCTACTGATTTTGCTGTGTCGCCAGACGGTGGTGTTTCGGTTAGACTCGCTGGCACCGCCCAACTACGGTGGTGGCAGTAACCAGTCGGTGCTGGAAGACTTCCGTAAACTGGACGACGGAGTGTTCCAGAATCCGACACCCGATTTCATAACGAAAACACGCAACTGGCTTGATGTGCTTAAGCGTGGATTGTTTCTGGTCTTCTTCTGGTTCACGCTGGCCATCGTATTTCTGAGTGGATCAAGCCGGGTCAATCTCTTCTCGATCGGTTACCTGATCGGAGCGTTCTTCTTCCTGTGGCAGGGAACGGACTTTTATCTGCACTCCATCGACTACATCCTCAAACGGTAGGTATTGGGAGGCGGAGCAAGAGCAGATGCACCCAACACTCTAATGCATTTTTCGTTCGCAGCTGGAACATCCTGATCTGGTACAATGTGTTTGTCGTGGCATCGAAGGCGTTACTGCAACTCTTTGGTTGCCTGTTCCTTGATCAGATGATGAATAACGCGTGCTGGGTGATGCAACTGTTCGGCGTGACCTGCCTGTCATCATCCCTTCCGCCACCGCCAGCCGGAACGACGGAACCGGGTGAACAACTATGCAACATGCCCGACCCGTCCGATGCTGGATTGTTTTGGGATGGAATGTGCTTTGCCTTCCTCCTGCTGCAACGACGTATATTTTCAAGCCACTACTTCTGTCACATCATCAACGAATCGAAAGCGAGCAAATATCTGGCCTCAAGGTATTCATTCTTTCCCACTCTTCGCCGAAAGCATCTTCGTTCAATTGTAAATCTACCGCGTTTGCAGAGGCGCGGAACTGATTGAAGAGCTTCGCATCAAAGAGAGCACCCTGGAAGCGGAACGGGAGCGGCAAATCCTGGAGAAAATCAAAGCCAAAATGGATCGCATTAAAGCGACACAGCAAAGAATTTTGGAGTCGGTACAAGATCCTGCCACCCATGCCATAGGTAAACTCTTTCAGGTCCTAGCAAACAGGCAGTGTAAGCAATTGCTATCCACATTTGTTGTTTCCGTTTTTCGTTATCTTGGTTTGCGCGATATGATTTCCGTCATTTTGCGGCGAAAACTTCCATCCGTAGTACAACTGACATCGCACAACAGCACGAGCCAATCTTGGTGAATTTTTCCTTTCTGATTTTTGTCGATACCAACCGCGTCGCGTTCTGTCAAGAGAAGTTGTGCCCCTGAACATTAATGTGGAGGGGCTAAACGATTTTGAGTTCCCAAAGTGTGTTCGGCTGTATGTGTAAGATGAAGATAGTTTTTTTAAAGTGTTTAAAGTAAGTATTATATTTTATTTGTTTGTTTGGGAGTGATTTTGCATAGACTACACCTAAAACGAACGGTTCGGGAATGATGTTTTGTGATGGTGTTTTGTGCTCAATACATTTGTAGAGTCTTAGCTTTCATACACCCAGCTTTTTTGGGGGTTGCACTCTCTCACAGCCACAGTATTCTAGAATGCCAGCAAAAGTGGAAAATTGCAAACGTAGTATTGTGAAATAGCACCAGTCGTTTGCCGCTTAGTCTGGAGCGGCTCACGGATCATTTGCTCTATGAAAATGGTAGCTTTGGAGCGTGTTTGAAGCTTGTAGTTGAGTAGGAATGTGTGTAAGAGTGCACTAGAGAAACTCGAAAAGAAAAGCTAACCGAAAGAGGGCGGTGGTGGTTTGTTTTCTTCCCGTTTTTTCCTCTTCTTTTCATTCAACCCCAAAACTGGCACACTTTCTTCACAATACCTCTTCCGATGCTTACTACCGTTCGGCACCGGAAGACGCTGAACGGTGTCAGCTTCCGCAGACTCATAGTATGTCATCATATAATACAGGATACCATACGCCAATCGAGGACGAAATAGCAGGCAATTCGATGTTTATCGAGGGCGAAGGTCTCTCCGATATGCCGTCGGACAACGGAGGTCTAACGGTGGGGCGCGGATCGTATCAAACGCAGGTTTGTCGGTGGTGGACAAATTCATCACCGGTTTTTGGTTGTTGTAGATTTGGGCTTGTGGGCTCTCTTGGCTAAGGATCACCAATAACTGTGTTGCTTCATTCAACCGTAGGTACCATCGCCCAGTTCAGCTCTGATGCCATCGTCGCTGGATGCGTATTTGGATCCACAGCGAATGTCATTCGATTCACCCAACGATCTGATGGCCAGAGTTTGCAGCCCAGACGATACGTTTCCTGTGTTTTCACCGCCTCCATTCGAAAGGGATCAGCACGGTGCTCCTGCTACTGCGAACACGTTAATGCCGCCCAGCAAGACCTCCCTACAGCACCGCCAACACCGGCGACAATCTAGCCTTAACGCTGTATCATGGCCAGCGAACCACGAGCTTACCGTTAGTCCGAAAATGCAACATCGAATCGTCGGTGAAGCCAATGAAGTATAATCTTTTTTTCGTTCAGTCACGAAGGGTGTACCTTTACGTTGATCACACATTTGTGTTTCAGGAAGTGGATCAACAACCAGCTCAATCGCCGCGATCACCTCGTTCACCCCGTTCGGCCACTTTTGCACCAAACCAACCACGCCACCGACGGCTCTCGAGTATGGGCTCTGGCTCGGGTGTGCCGGATGAACCGATCGGGGTTGACGGAGGTGGACGTCGACGATCAAGCTTCTTGGTTTCACTGTACGTGGACGATGACACACGGTACGATGACGCTACGACCACCGCGAACGGTGGCATCTCCCGAAGACGGTCGCGGACGCGCAGTTTTTGGGGCCCGGTTGGCGAAGCTGGTTTACGCGATTCGATTCGCTCCGCTCGTTCTCGCTCTCCCGTTTCCCATCACGAGTGTAACTATCTTTTCTTAGCCCTTTCTCGTTCTGTCTCGTTTGATAGTACTCTAGTCCGTGTCCGTGATTTTGATCTTCTTTCTTCAACCTTACTTTATGCCAATATTAACGATCGATGTGTCGCTTTTTCGTTAGCAAATTGACGTAAAGCTTTGATTTCGTTCTACCAACTCACACATGCCGCCGCTTACAAGTCTCTTAGTGCACACTGTTATCGAAAGGCACCTTTTTATTCAAATATTTCAATTTTATGCCAGGTAAGAATTATAATTCCATTTTATATGTACAAATTATGTAAATAATCCACCCAATAAACTGTCAACCCACTCGGGTCTCTGTGCGTTGAATTTATTTTATTCTGTCAATAATCTTAAGCGATAATAACAGTTTTCTGCGATCAGAAACGCCGCGCCGCAACAACGAAATTGATGTGATGTGTGAAATTTATTGATTTTGTGTATATAAATTGTATAATAGTCGCAGTAAATAACTTCTCCACGTTCGTTGATCTATCGCCAACTAGCAAATTTATTCAATAACTGTACAACTAAAAATTCACACTATTACACTTAAAATGCTCCTGAAATCGTTCAATCGTTCCAATAAGGACATTCAAGAACCATGCCTCTTTCACGTGATTAAACGCACGGCTCTTCTTTGATATATCAATAGAGCATCAATTCTCACACCCATGTCCCTTTATGCCTCGTCTTACGTTTTCATCCACCAGTTTTGTTTTCTTTCTCTCCTATTATAGATACTGTTGACCATAGGTCGAGTTTGAAGCGCAAAATATCGGAACACAGACCAACGGGTAACAGACGGAACGGGATGGAACCCGCGTCCGGATCCGTATTTTTCACTACTCTCTCTGTTTCCCTTCCCGTTTTTGGCGTAATTTCGTTAGAGCCTATTACTTGTTGTGGAATGTTCTCTCCCAGGATTTCTCTGCCTTCTATGGTTTCTGAAATGCTATCCTGTTTCTGACATTCATTCGTTAACTTCTATCGGCCGCTGCGGAAATTTGGTATTTGCTGTCGTGGGGCTTACTTTTTTCGTCGCACACTAATCCCTGGGAGAGAACGTAACAGTCAGTGTTTCGATGTACCAATACTGTTCGTGGTCATTTGTGACTAAACATTTCGGTACCGTCTGGCTAAGCGGTCTGGTCTGCGTATTGTTTAATCTGAATTAATTCTATTTGGTTACAAATTGTAGGCTTCTGTCACAGTCAATCTTCAATCATCATCATTTTGTTGCATCGTTGCACATATTTTGTTGCCAGTCTAATGCTTTCTTCCGTTCTGCGCTTGGATACACTAATTTCAAATGTATGTCTCTAATCGGTGGCGGGTATGGTCCTTTTTTAAATAATTACCGCATCACTTTATTTCGGCTTGTAATCAATATTACAAACCACAGGAGTGATAGAACTGTCTACGAACGTTCGATTTCTTATACGCGACACGTGGAGCAGCTTATCATTCGGGCTTAGAACAGTTTAATTAGCAAAAGTTCTACACGTTGTTACATATTTATTTCCCCACCGGCACAATACACCAACGAATTGACAAACATCCCTCGAACCTTGGTACAGCAACGGTTTCTGCACATTTTTCTGCTTGGGCGGATACTCAATTCCGGTTTGTTGAACCCCATCGTTCTCAGCTTTGGTCCTTTATTAGTAAGCTTTTACTCGGGCCCTACCAAAAGTGATCCTCGTTTCCTCGGGCTCAGGTATTGACGACATTATGATGGAATAGAGTTGTGTTGGTAACATTTTCTTTGAAGAGTGCACAATGATCGTACATACACACGCGGTAGTACTCGGTTATTAGATCATAGAACCTTTTCCATCTGGTGGAAATATGATAGTCGAAATATTTATGCTATCAAGTGTTACTCATGCGGCTCTTTGGCACATCACCGTTTCAGCGATACGATCTGGAGATTACTACATGTTCGAGGACGTAGAGCAGGAGTTTGAGTTGGAAATGATCGAGGCGCGCGATCGCGACGATGACGATCTCGAAGACAAATCACCGACGGTGCGAAGGCTTAGTCAAAGATTGACCCTCAGCAAGGTGAGTTGTGTTTTTCGAAAAATCTATTCTTTCACCTATGTCTCCAAAGAGAGTGCAGTTTCGATTAGGTTTCGTTTTGGAAGTTTGGAAGTTTTTGTTGTCTTTAGGGGGTCCATTGTTGCACTTATTTGTTATATTCGGTTGGTGTTTCTGTGGTTTTTTTAAATCGATTTTCTTTGAGTTATCTGAGTTTGTGTCTGAGTTCTTGTCCTGTCTGTCTCTGCAGCTGTTTGTAAGATGTTTTATTATTTCCCTTAAAATTATAGGTGGTTTTAAGTTTTTGCAAATTGTACAATTCTCCTAGTATCCTACTCGTACTGCTTCAAGAAATAATCAAACAATTTGTTTTTTTTATTTTTATTTTTGGTCTTTTGTATCGATTTCGTTTGGCACACACAAACACGAATATTGCATTTGGCACCGAAAACACTGCGAACGCCGTTAATTTAAATTCACTATAACAATTTCCACTATCGCACAATCAATATCGAAACCAAATCGATCACTATTACCGTGGCATGTGTTGTCCATGCATTTCGAAATTGCTCCATTTATGCTGACATTTGCACTGCGTTACTGTTCTGCCAACACCTCAAAAAACCGTTACACACTTGCAACAAACCATACCCACCGGACATGTAGCTGGCTGCACAGTTGAAGCGGAAGAGAATGCAAGAGTTGCATGCCATTTCACGCGGCAAAGCGGATGATAACGACGGCACGGCCAGAGATCCGACATCTAGTGATGCTCCAGTTGCAGACGCGGATCCACTCAAGCGGCGCCGTCTTTCGTCACCGGTCGTCTACCGTCGGCCAAGGTCCGATGCCGGTGACCAGAGCGGCGGTACTGGTACCGCCGAGGCCGATGATAACGCCGCGACCGTAGCAGAGCGATCTGCAATTTCCGAACCAATACCACGTCATACTCATTCTGTGAGTTTTGTGTTATTACTTTTCCGTTTCTCGCCGTAGAACTACCATTTAAACGTTTTCATTCTACTTTTGCCATGTTAGTTTCGCCATGAAGTGCTTTTATATTTTATGGAGGCTTTTTCCAGAACCTTTACTTCGTTTTCGTTTTCTAATTTCGCTTTACATATGCGCCATAGCCTCATTGAGTGATAAATAATCTTGCATTCTTGCATCTTAGTTAAAAGTATGTATGATCTGGTTGTGAGCTGCTTGTGTGTTTATTAAATACCTTATTATAGTTGTATGTTTTACTCATTTGTTCGTTTATTTCAATACTTGTATTTTCTAGTCGTTTCAACTGTAAGGAATCATGTTTGAATGCAACCTTAATATGGTTGTAGTGTACTGTTAATGATTGTTTCTCACATTCAGGCACCACAACTGCCACAGTTCATATCATCTCCTTGGGTTCACGGATTTGGCCCATTTTTAGTTGGCAGAAAGGCTAGTGTGTCATCTTGTCGGATCATTTTTCATTTGGGATTGTACACTATTTTTAGAGTCACTTCACATTCCTACATTTTCTCCCGCTAGCTCTTGGAGTCGGTTTTCCTTTCGGTTTGCGGCGTGTTTCTTCGTGTGTTATATGCTTTGCTGGGGGCGCTAATTCCCAGTACCTCGCTTATGTTACGCGATTGGCATATACAAATGCACAAGAATCGTTTGACTGTTTGTAATTATTTTCCTACGCAACGTATGGGAAGGTTATCTTTCAACCAACTCACTTGTCCTGCGGGTGGTCCCTATCGTAGTCCATTGTGTTAATGAACGTCGGGTTTTTTCGGTAGGGTCCACGGCTACGTAAACCGACCACCACCGATGAGCCGGATGACCAGCAGGCCGGTACCAGTAAGGAGCTGCACGCTCAACATTCCATCACGGACGAAGAAGCGCGTCTGTTGAGCGACGAGGAAGAGGAAGCTGACGGTGGCAAGCCACCGCCGGTGGAGGAAAAGAAGAGCAAATTCTCACTGTCCGGGCTGGCGCTTATCCCGGCCTTCCTGGCCGGTGCGATCGGTTCGCTGACGCTACGGTTACACCGTGTTTCGCGTAACTATCGCTACGTGATGCGCGTACTGACGCGCGAAAAGCAGGACCTCAAGGAAACACCCGGTTTCGGGGTTGGCATTCGGGATAAGGACGGTGTGTGGACACACTACGTCTCGAGATCGGGCAGGTAGGTAACAGCGGTCCGGCGAGCGGCCGCAGAGCAATCGAAACAGCTTGTAGATTCGAATATTAAAATTCGAATATTCGAATGTCTGTAAATAACATAACCACCGGTGATGGAATCCGCGTGTGGCGCGCGTGTACTGGCTAATGATCGTGTAGCATTATGCTAAAAATTGGGACACCCCGTCGAGCTTTCAGTCGATCAGTGCCGCTTTTAATCAATTTAAAAATAGTTTAACTAGTTCATAGAATGTGTCCCGTCTCGTTTATTCCTGTGCGTGTTTGTCCTTCTGTGTCTTTTTTCTGTGTTATTTCTTTGATCTTCGCTATGTTTCCCGTTTAATTTAGCAGTCACACAGAGGCCGACTCACATTCAGGATCAAGTAGCGGTAGTCTAATGTCCCGCCACGGTTCCCCCACCGCCAGTAGCCGGCATGTACACAGTAGTAACGCTAACCATGATCACCCGGAACCAGTGTCGATTCCACCTTCGCCAGCCATATCGTCCATCACACAGCCGGTCAGTGCCACCAGCGGACCCAAACAGACAACGCTGCGCGACGAACAAGACTACACTGTACAGCAGCGCGATACAGGGTAATCTACCTCCACCACCGAACGGTACAGGACGCCCCGGGTCCTGAGCCCTCGCCACACACACATACACACAAACACCACACCACGACATTCATACCTACATTTTACCTATGAAATTTCTTCAAAGGACTAGATATGTTGATCGTGTCGTGCGCCATGCAAGCGTATCCTTCACACCACAGCAGAAGAGTTCACGTTACTGTGAAGGGACTGTCGATATTTTTAAGAGCTTTAGTAGCAGCGTTTATGTTCCGAGCAAGCTTTAGTCAGCAACAAATAGAATAGACCCATAGTCCATAGCTTCACGATTGCAAAGAAGCGTAATAGCTACGATCCCTGTACATACTGTACATTCAAACGTGGGAACATACTAGTGGGAACTATACTTTGCACCTTTCAAACGGTTATCATCTCCTCCTGCCTGATGGTTTCTTGTCATTTTCTCCGTTTTCCTCCTTGTACACTTTTTCGACCAGACTGCATCAGGTCGGTGGACTGGGTGTAGCGTTAGCGATGATCAGCCGTAAAGATCCGCTGAAGGACGAGTAAGTATTGGGCCAGCGAACGCGCGCGAAAGCGCCGTAATGAGTGATGTAAAATTGGCCAACACTTTGGTTCGTTCAAACTGCACCTTACTCTTCTATGTGGTAGTTGGTTGCATAGAACCATGTTACTTAGTAGCTGCACATTTGATTGGGAATATAGTTTCATTTTCTTCTTCGTTTTCCATGCATTAAGAAGACAAAATTGTTCTTTTTCATTGCAAAGAAAATTCTTTAATTTTGATTAGTGTTAGTAAAACTTTCTTAAGTTCCCATCACATTGTGTTTGGTTATACGGTAGTTTAACGTTTCGTACCAACGTTTTCCATTGTTTTATCCATCTCTGCACGGTATCAATCGTATTCGCTCCCTTCCTCGTCACCCAGGCGCAGTAATAGTTTACTTCCCGAGATTCTCATCTCGGCACCGTCAGCCGAGCGGGGCTTGGACGAAGAAGGCATACCGTACCGCTACTATTCCAATGACACACTGGACAGGTACTTTCACTCTCCAGGAACGAGTGCAACTGCACTTCTTCTGCACACCAATGCTCACACTCAAACACACACGAAGCACAGGAAGACGCCACCGGAACACCGTGAAAGTCACCCGAGCCAACACAAACATACACAGATCTGCAAGCAGATGAATTCGGTTGGGTTGCACTTCCTTTTCTCCTGGACACGATCCGGCTGTGAATCCGGTTTGGCACTGATTGTTCAGCAACTAGCATTAATGTTCCTCCGAAGAAGGGTGTTGCATCCCTTACGGCAATCCTTAACGCACAAACACACGCTCAATGGTTTTTTGGTCACTGCACTTTGTCACTAAACTTTTCAAGATGCTATGGATTACTTGGCGTTGTACTAACACTTTAAAGAAGTTGAACGACAAAATTTGGCCAGCAAGCGCTCGTCTTGTGACCCAGCTCATTGCGCAAAATAAGTAATGTTTCTATGGCCTTAGTGCTTGGGCAGGTTGGTTCCGTGCAAACGCCGCGGTAAATGGTATGGTTGGTTCCGCGGTGGTTCCGCATTAGATTTTTGAAATTTTTTGGTTATCAATTCATAAAGAGTAGCTCGTAGCGTCAATATTCTTCATCGCACCGCATGAAACGTGTCATGGAAATGTAAATTTTCAACTTTTTTTCAATATCTCACAGTCTGAGCTTTTTTTTGATCCGCATTTTCTCTAACCTCGAGCGTCTTTGTTTCGTAGCAAAACCGATGGAAGCTCAACGGATGCCATCAAGCGCACACTGGACGAGGTTAGTTCCGAAGAGGATTTTACCACTCGGAAGCACTCGCTGATCGTGGAACTGCTCCAGGCGGCATGGTACGCCATAATGTCGCACACAGATTTTATTTGCTACTTCGTAGTGTTCCTCAATCAGGTAACGGTCGTCCGTTCGCCCCGCGTTCAAAACGCTTCTTCGATCGCTGATCAATGTTTCTGGTACCAATTTCGGTAGGTTAATTCGGCCAGTTTGCTCTCGCTGCCACTGCCACTAATGGTGACGCTATGGGGTACGCTAACGTTTCCGCGGCCCTCACAAACTTTCTGGACCAAGCTGATAGCGTACACCCAGACGGTGGTGCTCATCAAGTGTATCTGCCAGTTCGAGATGCTCTGGTGGAACCAGACGCCGATCCCATCCAATCAACCGTTCCACCTGGCGCGCCTGTTCGGCATCGAGCGAAAAAACGGGTACGCCACGTACGATCTGATACTGTTGTTGATGCTGTTCTGCCATCGGTTCATCCTGAAATCACTCGGACTGTGGAAATCGGACCCCACGGAGGAGCCCTCTCTCAGGGAAGGCATGTACCAAGTCGATCCGAATGACGAGCGCACCAAAGCGATGATGCTGATGGCGGAAGAGAACGAGAAAACGTGAGTAGTGGAGTCGCAGAACCCGAAAAGAGCTTTCTTGTAGTTCATGTTTGTTGTTTGTTGCACCTACGCATGTCGTGGCAGAAACTATCGCAAGGAAGTGTTGCAAATATTTGAAGAAACCCTCAGGCTAGCTGTGAACAATCTCGAAAGGGGTATGATTAGTATGCAACAATTTTTGGCACTAAGATTCGTAACCGTTCGTTCGTTCTGTGTGTTCTCATCGTGTCCAAATTAGGAGCTCGAAAATCACGCAGGGAAACGGTAGTGGAATTTTTCAAAACGCATATTCCGTTAGTGAGAGAACACGGTTCCGTAGCGGGTTCCTTGACAACTCCGTTACAAAAACTTCGAAAATTGATTCCTCTCAAAAAGCCCCTTTTATTACGGGTGAACGTGCGCACGGCACGTGACAGTATGGGGTAATATAGATACTTTTGCGTCGCACGTTTAGACTGTATTTTTATGTAAATATTTTTGAATGGGAACGATATGATTTACAACCATCTCTTTTATTTCAGCCGAGACACGTTTGAGGTTCGACAGAAAGACGAGCTTGCGGGATTGTCGATGGTAAAAATTAACGAAACAGCAGGTCCGATGCCTACGGATGATGAGCCACACAGCGAGACCACACAGTTGTGCGTTTCGATCCAGCCGGAACCAGTCAAGAAGTACTACCCGCAGATAGTGAAGGAATCGTTCCGGAACTACACTTCGTCGCTGAAAGCGTTCTTCAGCCAACTGCTGGATCGACAGTCGCGCAAAACGGCCGACGTGTACGGATACATGTTCCTCTGTGATTTCGTGAACTTTTTCGTCATTCTGTTTGGATTCTCTGCATTTGGGGTAAGTAATGAAAAAAGGCGATCGCTTGCATTAAATTAAATCGGGAAAACGGGCGATCGCATGATTAAAATTTGAACCAAATCGCTTTTCCAGACACAAGAAGGAGACGGCGGCGTACTGTCGTATTTCGAGGAAAACCGTGTACCGGTGACGTTCCTGCTGATGCTCATCATTCAGTTCTTCTTGATCGTAGTCGATCGGGCGCTCTATCTGCGCAAGAATATCATCGGCAAAATACTGTTTCAGTTTTTCCTCATCATCGGGCTACACGTGTGGATGTTTTTCGTGCTACCGGCCACAACGGAGCGTAGCTTCAATGCGACCACACCTCCGATCCTCTACTACACGATCAAGTGCTTCTATCTTCTGTTTTCGGCCTATCAAATCCGGTGCGGCTATCCGGCGCGCATTTTGGGCAACTTCCTGAC
Organism: Anopheles bellator; assembly: GCF_943735745.2. Taxonomy (NCBI): domain Eukaryota; kingdom Metazoa; phylum Arthropoda; class Insecta; order Diptera; family Culicidae; genus Anopheles; species Anopheles bellator. The sequence continues at coordinate 75,626,767 of NC_071286.1, read as the reverse complement.
AAAAGGCTTTACGATGGCCAACTTTTCCGGCTTCAAACTGTTCATGACCGTTCCGTTCTTGTTCGAACTACGCACGCTAATGGACTGGATCTGGACCGACACCTCGATGACGCTGTTCGATTGGCTCAAGATGGAGGATATCTTCACGAACGTGTACCAGCTGAAGTGTATGCGCCAGCTGGAGGAAGATTTGCCAGCTCCGCGGGGCCAAAAGAAGGGTTCGATGGTGAAGTACCTGATGGGTGGTGGCATGATGTTGGGCATCATCTTTCTCATCTGGTTCCCGCTCGCGCTGTTTGCGTTCAGTAATGCGGTAGGTGAACCGAACATACCGTACGATGTGTCGGTCACGTTGCGCATAGGACCGTACGAACCAGTGTACATGATGAGCGCACAGGATAACAATATTCATGGGTACGTCGCTGGTGTGGCTAGTGAGACGTTTCGTTTCAGTACCCTATTCGTTGCAGGTTAACGGAACAAAATTGGGGCAACTTTACGGCGCCGTACGGAACGGAACGTACGGCCCTTACCTTCCTTTCCAACTATGAACCGGCCGACGTAGCAGCCGTCAAACTTGGGGCCAATTCAACTTCCATCTGGAACATATCACCACCGGATCGCGAACGGTTGCTGTTCGATCTGAAGTCGAACGTGACACTCACGTGCCGGTTCCGGTACACGATCAGCCGGGTGTCACATTCGAAGGAAAATCCGGGCATCGTTTCGGAGGAGCGAGGTTTCGAACTCGGTCCTGGACCAGCCCGCGATTCACTGGTTAAGATGCTGACGGGAGACACGGAAGAGGTGGTGGTGCTGCCAAATTTGATGCCAAAGTTTTTACGAGTCCAGAACAGTGGCTCAGTGCGACCGATTCATCAGTTGATCAAAAATGTTAACTGTAAGTCAAACGGAAACCGCTGAAGTAGTTAAAAGTTTGGAATGTAACCTCCACAATCGGGTTCTCGTTATAGCGGACACGGATGATGCTAACTACCGCCATCTGAAACTGCGATTGCTTCAGACGCAGGTCGAAAACACGATACCGATGCAGTGGTGGGAATCGCGCGAAGACTGCAGCGACACGCTGTACGAGAAGTATCTGGCGCGGCTACCGTACGCGGATTGCGCCAACTACCTGGTGATGTACATGTTCAACGACAAGATTTTTCCCAGCACTATCAGTTCAATCGCCGCCGGAGGGTAAGCTTCCGTTGCGTGTTTTGAACTTCGCCCATTTTATGTATTTCTTTTCTGTCGGTTAGCATCATTGGCATCTACTCCACGATGATTCTTGTGTTCTCGCGCATGCTTCGTACGAGTATCTTTTCCGGTGCGAGTTCCAAAATTATGTTCGAAGATCTACCGTACGTCGACCGGGTGGTGCAGCTCTGCCTGGACATCTATCTGGTGCGCGAGTCATGCGAGTTCACCCTTGAGGAGGATCTATTTGCGAAACTGCTCTTCCTCTACCGCTCACCAGAAACGATGATCAAGTGGACGCGACCGAAAAACGAGGAAGGTGGCGACGATGAAACGGACACGATGGCTGACGTACCTACGTCTCACCCGAAACAGGAATAAACGGTTCCGTTCTCCGTAAATCTTGTTTCTCATCCATGGTAAGGGCCAACACAATCTTTTGAATGTTGAAAATGGTGTTTTGATAAAAAACTCTTTTCCTCTGTGTGGGCATTTGGTAACTTTTCACACCCTTTTTGTCACACTTGATAGCATTCGATTAGTACCGTGAAAATGGGATGTAAAGAATGCAGGTGAACCTGAGGCAAAGAGAGTGAAGCAGACAAAAACAAGTGTGAAAACGATTGGCGAAAGACGCAATTGGTTGTGCATGTAAATACAATATTCCAGCACATTTGCGAGAATGGGTTGAAGGAGACGGAAGGGCCCGATTGTCCGTCAGAATTTGTGGACATAAAAAGTGCATATGTTAGAAGAGAATGCAATGGGTAACAGCTAGTCGAGTCCCCGTGGCTGGAGAACTTATAAATAGTAATTATTGTTAAATTATTGATTCCTTCCGGCATTTTCTCGCATTATCCCGTGTAGCTTGTGGTGCTTCCTCTCTTCACACTTTTTCGGTGCACTACTCACATAAGTGACTTATTTCTGTAACTCCGCGAAGGGCGTAGTTTGGTAATTGAAAGTCAGTTTGCCACGGTTTTATACAATTGAATGAATGAATGTTCTGCAATTCTTTTTATAGTGCGTAAGTCAATCGAATCGAATTCAAACGAAATTTGTAAGACCATTTGCAGAATTGTGTACGATCGAAGAGAGTATCGAAATATAATTTGCAAGACGAATGAGTAAAGAAGAGTTCATATACAACCCCAGAAAATATGTATTGAAAGTCTTGATTGTTATGGTAATGTATGAAACATTTCCTTTCCATCATGTCAATATTCACCTACCAGTCACTAGAACATTGCAAATCGTTGTATATGTTAGCACTACAATTCATCATTAATGGTGACACATTATTATTTCAAGATCAACGTTGATTTGGCTACAATTATTCTTTATTTTTGATTGCGAATAATTTCGCGATTTCACAATGATATTTCTTGTAATAATCTTAGAAACATTAACGTTTAAAAATCACTATTGATCACTTTCGGCGATGATCATCCGCCCTTAGGTCTGCAGTCAATCTTTTAATTGAATGTTTTACTTTTAAAACTATTTGAAGGGTCATAAAATGGTTATCCATTTACTCCGTAAATGTACATCGCCCGTGTACATCACTTGAATCGATCGACTGGCAAACGAAAGATTTCGAAGATTCACCGCTGCCACTACACATCGGAACAATTGTTTTCGTGGCGTGGACGTTCGTTATAAAATAATCCTTCGCGGTACGTGAGCAGTACCGAGGAGCACAATATTTCATCACCCATCCTCCGGTCACAACCGGTGGTCACAGTGTCGGGCGTTCGTAACAATACCCGTTTTGGACTTTTGCCGTGCACTTTTTTCGTTCGGCCAAGCGTTCCGAAAGGTTTCAGCGTGTTCTTCGACTTCAACGTTTCTCCACCATCACCAACGATGTGCAGCCGATCCGTCGCGTGATTCGTCTCCTCCGCATATCCAGGTCTTGTGCGTTGATATTTCTCCGTCCAATCCTTCTGGTGCCGCTTGACGGAGGCAGTCGAACCGAAACCGGAATGAAAACTTCGTTGATGCTGCTGCTCTTCGCTCGCTACAACGACCGTCGATAGGAACAGTGTGCCCATTTGCTTGGGGAAAATTTTCGGTTTCAGCTGATTGTAGCCGTGTCTCACAGCAAGGAACTTGTCCAACCGGCAGGTGAATCTATCCGGCTCTAGCGAAAGGAACTTTTGGCCCTTCTCCTTGGCCAGCTGTAGAACACGCGTTGGTTGAATCATACCGTACCGTTTGCGCACTCCGAGGACACTGTGGGCACTCTCTGCGCTGTGAAGATGTTTTATAATTTGCCTGTTCACCAACAGCTGTTGGAAGTATTGAGCCGTTCGATAATTTAAACTACAGCACCGTTTTCAGGAGCAACTATTGAGTAACCTCGCTGTACGTGAAGATTGTATAATAGACAGACGATGACCGCGCACAGTATCGCAGCGGCGCTCGACGACTTGCGCAATATCTGTTATGGTTCCGTAATCCGATTACGCTTCAAATGGCCGGCTAATTAGAGGCAGCACAAACATTCCTGACGGTCGAAACGCTGGGTACACTCTAAACGTTGGCTTACGATCATCTTAATGTCAGGGTATTTTCGTTTGCGTTTCACCAGTACTACGAGACGCGTTGTGTTGTCCTTTAAAGGATTCCCTTTCTTGGCCATCCAATCTTTCGCCTACAATGTAGGCTCCAACGTTATGACGTCAATGAAAAAAACAATCGGAATATAGATTGAAAGGGTGCTTCAAAGTTCAATAACCTTCTGTGTAATTCTTTTCCCCAAAAGTGCAACTTTGTAAGAAAAATTTAATGATTAAGAATTATATTTTTCACCGGGAATGAAAATTATATTTCAATGCAGCTTCATCCATCTTAGTAAACTAGTCGCATGTGAGTACCATTCGCAGAATGTGACAGGAATCTACAGCTTCGTGAGTATTTTTGGAAATCCGATAAGGAAACCATACTAGAGTAAGAAAAAAAATTATATCAATTTCCAATTATTTACTTTATTTCATGTATCCCGAACTCGGAATACGATTATTTCACGCATTTACCAAACCGACCCGAATGTGAGGCAACAAACGCTGCTCTCACATGAGGTTGGAAAGAGAACAGAGGAAAAATGCAGCCCTGGAGATTTAGATTAAGACCACTAGGAAAGGAATCTTGCTCACTTGAAAACAAACAACTGAAGCGGATCGATACTTCTGGTTAACCAAACGTAAGTACACACGACAGAACGATAGTTTATAAACACTCGACATGCGACTTTTGTACATCCCCTGAAACTTGCTGAATCACAAATCATCATCACATTTCATAAAACAAAGAGAAACTGGAAAGAACCACGTAAGTTTTGCATATTTACCTTTAAATTCTTCAATTCTCGGTGAATGGCGAACTCGGTCGGACCAATCAAAATAACCCTTATCGGTTAACGAATGCACTCTATTGCAAGCTATTAGAAGTACCATTACCGAGCGCACTGCCAACAACTCATTCATAATGAACTTGTTTGTTGTTACTTCTATTTATTCAAGTATCTTTGGACATCACTTTCAATGTGTTTATTGTTTGCATTATGTTTTGATTCAGTAGCATTTTCTTCGCAGTTTTACAAAATACAAAGATATCCTTCAGCCATCTTACCTCTTGCGTCCTTGAATCCTGAATTTAACTATTCTTTTCCATTTCCACGTCTCTTTTTTGTTGTTTCGCTCCGAATTTTATTTCACGAATCGCTTGTTCCTACAGTGGCGTCTTATCCGACTAACAACCGCCGGGCGGTCTTGGCCAGCATAGAGTGGCGTCTATCGAAACGAAATTTTAAACGTTCTAAAGGATTAACAATTGTTAGAAAATGTATTTGTTCACTCGCCTCACAAAGTCTTCATCTCGCGCCCAACTCATTTTCGTAGTTTTCGTCTGACTAATGTTTCGAAGGGGATCTTACGAAAATTTGTATCAACACGAATAAGCTGTTTCAACTTTAGTGGCTTTCTTTTAGTGTCTGGCAGGCTTGGCCTGTTTTTCACCTGGGAGTTTCCTGCCTCCCGTTCACGCGCAGGTAATAATGACAAATTGATGAACACGTGTTAGCTATAAATATCTTACTATACGCGAACCTGCTCTCGAAAGCACTGCTTCCTTGTCCAACTTTTTGAGCTAAGCTACACTGGCCACACTGAGTTCAAATTTCTTGGCGACAGACCTTGCTTTTTCTCTAGTCTGAGGAGAAATCATGCACTGAGGCAAGGATAACGTATCTGGCAACTAAGAACGCTCAACTCAATCCAGAGTACCTACTTCAACGAACAGGATGGAGTAAAACGCGAATTACGGATCACATTCGACTGATTGTAAAATAAGAATGTGATAAATGTCCAATTCAATCTCGTATGGCTTTCTTGCAAGCCAAGAGAGAAACGTTAAATGATGTGTCCCATTTTAATTGCAAGCTTTAACGGATGCTTTGCGTTGATGCGATCTCACGATCCTGTTACATCGTTTTATTTATTTTTATTCTAATAGCAAAGAGAATTTTTCAAAGATTCGTTTCGGCTAAATTTATTGTTGATTGACTCAATTTAACTGTACTGACTTTCGTTCTGACTCTATGAATGACGCTAGTTAAGTAGTACGTAGTAAACAACTATCATTTTTATTGTCACATTTAAAGCTACTTTCTTGGAGTTTCGGTATGTTTGTTTGTTTGCTCGACGTTTGATTCTACTAAATCTGGTTTTGTAGTGTCGTTTTGTGTGCGTTTGTTTGTATAGTAATTCTTTTGATGATTCTCCTGTCTACCATTTATCGTATCGCTGTCTAACAGTGAACAAAATTGATCTAATTCCTATCTTACCCATTCGCGGCCCTACATAAGACGAATATCTAATGCATATTCACACCTCTGCACAACTTTGTATTGTATTTAGCTTGTATGTTTTCATTTGTAATGGCGTTTTAGAATTTTTCCATCTACCGCCTTTCCGTCGGATACGGTTAAGCTTGATTGGTAAACAATTTGGCAGCAGAAGTAAAAACAAAGCCTGGCAAAACACTACACAGAAATCTGCAAATGAAAAAATATAAACCATACAAAACCTGTTTCGTAGCATGTTTCGTAACGAAACCCTTCATAATAACGTATACAAAATGAGGATGTCGAACGAACAAAAATAACTCAAAGTATAGGTAATTTTAAATAAAATGTATTCAATAGTGTTCTTTTGCATTAATGCGTTTACCAAAGCACATACATCTAAAGTTATTGCATTTGTGAACATTAAAACTGCTTAAAATTAAAAATGCCTAATCCAATGTAGACCAGAGCTGATGGAGATTCGTCGAACAGCAATGAAAGTTGTGAACCTAATAACGCGTGGAAGCTTGTTTCGTTACGGCCTAAGTACATATTGCAACATTCATTTCAAAGCGACTTGCAACTGTTGGATGAACAAACAAGAGATTTTATGGAACTAAGGAACGCATAGAAAAATTACGGCACCGGGATGGGAAGATCGGCTGATCCCGAAGCATAGGCTAGTTTAAAAGCTTTTCCAATATTCCGTGCAGTTTTTCGTGTCGTTCTTTCTCTCGTTCACAATCACACGCATACACATTTCAGTTTCCTCAAATCATCTATCACTTTCATACATGTATAACGTTCTACTAAAGAGAACAAAACTCTCTGGCTCTGGCGTAACAGAAAAAACCGTCCCTGAACTACTTTTCCTCGGTCGCATAGTGTACAGGAAACTATTTACACGCAACAAGTTCTAGGCTGTTTTTAATATCAACGTTTATGGATTCGTTTGCGGTTGCTTTCGCATTTAAATTGTGATTTGCTTGGATAGATTTAATCGTTAAAAAGTTCTACTTGTTTACTGTTTGCGGTACATTTTATGTACAGTTGGGTTTCCATTAGATGCTTGATGATAAGATCGCCGCACGATCGAACACCATCGATCGCTACCGAGTCCCGCAACCGCAATGCACTATTTATTGTCTTGTCTATGACAGTGACGGGTTTTTTCGTTTGTTCGGGGCAAGTTTGTTCATCTTTACCATTCGCTGGCGATCGTTCATAAGTTTGCAGGCGTACTGCAATCTTTCGCACTTGTGGAACACTTTCTCTCTTTATTATTGTCATTATTTCCTTCATGATGTTTTCGTTATGCGCTGTAAGGATATAAGTATAGATGCCGTTAAAAAGTCAACCCTCCTCAACTTCAGTAAGTACCGGGTAGGGTGTGGCGCATTCGCAATGGTTAGAACAAGAACAGTAGGTTAAAGATCAACTGACTTTGAAGGAAGTTGTACACGTTTTGTCTAATCCGTTTTTAGTTCTCTCCTATACGTTTTGTACGATATGGTTGTAATCATGTGATTTCTGATAGTTGATGTGTTAAACTTTGGTCGATGGTCCTTTCTGGGGTGAGCGGACTCTCAGATCTTCTGAACATCATTCCGCAAACGACTTCCAGAAATGTATGGAACAGTATCTAAATTCATCAAATTCAGTTACGATAACAAACGTTTGTACTAAGAATTGTTGATAATACATTCCTCCGCCGAGAGGTTGAAACAGTCAAAGAGATTGAAATACGTCACACATTGTCGTGTGGCTTTTGAAAAAATACCTCATCTCCTGCAGAATTTTGTTGGACTGAACGGTGAAGAAGTGAAAGAAATGATTTGTTTTTCGTAGTCTCCGTCACTTTCTTTGACGTCTTAAGATTTTACCACACTAGGAAGATATGTCGATTACTTTACGATTCGTTTACGTTTCCTCGCACTATCCGGCGGTTCTCGGACTAGTGCACATTTTCCTCGCGCTAAGCGTCGCCGTTGCGTTAAGCAAAGATTGAAAATGGGGGAAAACGAACCGAACCGGAAATGCATAAATCTGGCCTCCGTTTGCTGATGCTTATCATCGTGTTTGAGTAAAACCCGCCGTTTGATGTGGCATACTTCATAAGTTTCACAAATAATTGAACGCGTTGCTCTCATTGCTCGCCGCTTAGCGTGTTTAGTTATAGGTTTGTTTCTCTTTATATGTATATAATTCGTTTTTATCATCTTAAAGTTCTGATTTTATAGTATATGTTTAGTTCTCATTCTCTCTTTTCTTCACTCTGCCTTGGGAGCTGCAGCTCAGTACTAGGGTTAGAAGCTTACTATGAGTATGAGTTAGCAATTTACACACCTTCTGTGCCGGGTTTTTTTTTCTAAATGTTTTTGATTTCGCACAATCTTTTCGCTTCGGATAAAAATACTTGCTTTCGCCACCCGGCACCCGTGACGGGCTGCGGTTTGAATCTGTATATAATTTTCTTTGTATATATGCGAACGGTAAAAGCTTAACGCGAACTGCCTCGGATTCGGCACACGGGGTTCCTTCCTACTCGCGACACGGATTCCATTTTTCACTACACAGTAAATTATTGTCTCGCTATATTCGTTCAGGATCTGGGAGCACGGTTTCCGAAACCGATCACACACTCTGCATCCCGTCCCACCGATTGGCCACTTGATTATTGTGAACTGATTTCTCTACAACGCCCCGAGTGGACTAGGTTGACTAATTCGATCGTTGCAAGGTCCCTCAGCAGCCGACTTGAGTTGATAAGTTACTACTCTAATAGCTTCCAGAAAAGCTCGGACCGGTTTTGGGAACCGATTGGAACGAAGATAGTAACCGCTAAGCGCTAGGGCGGCGAAGGAAGGAAGCCTCTGTGGGGTGCTTGCTGTGGCTACGGAAACGCGCTAAAACATCCATCGAGTGAGTGAGTCCACTTCCACCGGTACTAATACTTGTGCGTTGAACGGATCGGTTGGTAGCGCCTCGTGTGGCGTGGCTACGATAATTCTGTGCGTTGAGAAATGGGCTCTCCAACGACGCTGCGTGTCCAATACTGACCACATTAACCTGCTCTAGAGCTGAACACTAAAGACACTATGGACACACCGGCCAGGCCAGGACAGGCGCTTGGAAGTGCGTAGCGGCAACGAACGTCGGCGCAGAACCGGTCCCTTAAATACTATACTAAATACTCTACGTGGGTACCCATGTCTCATCGATTGATCGTCAGCGTTCGCACGTAACGCGGGTCCATCTCCTCGAGATCGCGGCCCTTCGTTTCCGGTACGACCATGATGACGAAGAACAGCCCCACGCACGATATGCACGCGTACAGCCAGAACGTTCCATGCAACCCAAGAAAGCTCTACGGAAGGCAGAAGGTGTCATTAGTAAAAATCTTTATACAGCCGTGCGGTAGCCACTTACTTGAAAGTCCACGAATGTTTTGACACTGAGAAACGCACAGAAGTAGCTGAAGCTGGTGGCGATCGAGCTCCCGATGGCACGGTACTCGAGTGGGAACAGTTCACCAACCAGCAGCCAGGATATGGGCGAAATGCCCAGCGCAAAGGCCACCGTGAAGACGAGCACGCACAGCAGCGGTATCCAGTCGTTCTGCCCATTGGCAACGCTCACGTCCGTCAGGCCACTTTCGGCCAGCAGCATTCTGCTCGTTTCCCCGTAGTAAACGCACGACCCGAACCCGGCCAGGGCTAGCGACATGAAGATACTGCTCAAAATCAACAACGGAATACGACCGACCGTATCGATCAGCAAACCGGACAGCATCGACGCCAGGAGCTGCACGAAGCCGACCGCAATGGCGGCCCCGTGAGGGTTCATGCCGGCGAACGTTTTCCGGAAGATCGTCACGGCGTAGAAGTTGAAAGAACTGGCACCTGCATCAAGAGTGATCGAGAAGTTAGACGATGCCGCAGAACCGGCGGGCGATAGTCGGACCTACCCGTGAATCGCTGAAATATCATCAACCCGCACGTGATGAGAATCGGTTTAACGAGGCGAACGTTACGCAGCACAGACTTCACGTTCGACACTAGCGCTTCGAAGGACACCATCTCCAGGTACTGACGCAGACCGCGACGTTGGGCGGCGAACGGTAAGTTGGGCTGCGCCGTGCTAGCCTCTGCAGCCGATAGTCCATTGCCCACCGGAATACCGTTGCTGCTAGCTGCTGCGGTCGCACCCGACGACGGTGTCATCCGGTTCAGCAAATTCATCCTCGTCGTCCGTACGTTCGATCGGATCGTGTCGAGCTCTAGCTCCACATTCTTGTGCGGTCCTCGCAACCATTGCAGTGAGCTGGAAGCGTGTAACTGAGTGTGAGTGTGTTTCTAGGTGTTTCTCCCGGCCTCCCAGCCCATCCCGGATCGCTTACCGGTGTGCCTCTTCGTCGCAACCCCTTAACACTAGGAAGCTCGGTGTTTCCGGTATGTAGATCACAGATATGAAGAGCATGATCGGGGCCATCGCGATCAGCATCGCCAGCTGGCGCCAGTCCAGGTACGCCCCGAGCAGGTACGAGATCAGCATCCCGAAGTGGCCCGCAATCTTCTGGATGGCGCTCAGGAACCCCCGGATGTCGGGAGACGCTATCTCGCTGACGTACACCTGTGCCACTGACGACACGATCGCACAGCAGAACCCACCGACGAACGCGGTAAAAAACATGGTTTCGACCGATTTCGCGAACATGGTCAGTATCCAGGAGATGGAGAACGGCAGTGACATGAGCGTGAGGACCCGCTTGCGTCCGAACTGCATGGCCAGCCCGCCGAACATACCGCCGAACAGGGCCCCCAGCAGCGACAGACTCGCTATCCAGCTGACCTGCTGGTCGTTGACGGAGAAGTGCGTGTAGTTGCCCCGCTTGACGTTCTGGAGCTCCTGCAGGTTGTCGATGGCCGGACTGGAGTACCCCTTGCCGAGACCGGCCGCCAGCGGCCCCAGTGAAACGGCCAGGGCGGCAATAATCTAACGGAGAAAAGTCGGAAAAATGTGCATTATTTTCAAGCGCCTACGAGGTATGCAATTCAATGACACGTGGCAAGTGGCCGAGCGGACGAAAAAAACCGAGGCGGGTGAAGAGTTTTTTTTACTCCTTCCCAAGAGAAAGGTGGCGCCTAGTTTTCGGTGCGCACAAAACGGTTTGAACGGAACAACAACGGGTGTTTTGTTTCGCTGCACAGCAATTTGGCGCCGCGACCACGACGCCCGAAACCCCTCATTATGATGGAAATGTCGATGATCAATCAAACACCCGGTGCCCGGTGTTTTTTGTTGCTGCTTCCAATTATCATCCTTTGGCAGTGACACGTGGGCACCGATGAAAAGAGTGCCATACTGGTTGGCTGGCTGGCTGGCTGGCCGGCGATTGTTCCGAGTGCACCGGAAACAAAGAGCACCGAAGGGGCCATCGCAGCATCGTGGATGAACAATTCTATTGTGTTGGGCGCCACATTGGCCACATTGCAATCGCAATCGCCGTGATTATGCGTTATGATTGCAATCGTACACGCGAGGCGTAGGATTGTGCTCCGAGCCGTACGAAATGGGCCATCGGGCGCATATTAAGGGCGCCCGAAGCGATGCTGAGAGCCTCACACATTTGCATGCCTTCCGCCGGTGATGATGTGTTTTATGCATCGTCATTTGCATCACGATGCGTTGTTGTGAAAGGTAATTTTCTGTTCCAGCACGAAAAGGGCTTTCTACTTAATCGACATATTTTCAATTGGACTGGTTTGTGGACATTAACATACAATGTTTTTTTCATGCTCCATTCTTTACTTTTAATCAACTGCAATGTAGCTAATCCTCGGCGCTCCGAGATTATCGTCAATGGCCAATCATTAGAACGGAGGAGTACGGTGCGAAGCACAACCGCCTTCAGCTTATTTTCTTAGTGCTGATCGAAGACGATCGTTGATCGGGTCGTGCACCCACCCGTTGCAGCCCTCCAACAAATTACGGCCAATTATAGAAAGTACACAGTTTAACTTTAATTGGAAAACCGATTTGGTTTATCGCTATCGCTGGGCGTTTGACAGAAACAGTCGTTCGTGTGGGACGATAGGCCGGGCCGGTTCTAGACGCGTCCGTCGATTGCGCAGAATGATCAGCGAACTGGCCACACCAACCAACGGGGGCCAACGGGTGCCAACGATTGAGGGTGTGTTTTTGATTTATGCTCGTGTCATGTACCCCATGCCGACGACATGTTTAATGCTGTGTGCTGGTGGTAGATAAAAAAAACATGTGGCATGTGGCGAAACGCAACCAATCTGCGACCATCTTGTGCGATGGACGATCTTGTGCTAGGCCCAACCAATTCCAGCGAGGAGCAATGGAATGGCCGTTGCGGATAGTTTCTTATCAGTCAAGTCTGACACTGCGTTGGAAACCTGTTTCCAGCGCACTCGAGGCCATTGAGTAAATTGACCACCGTTTGACATTTTCCATCGGGAAACTATTGTAACTAATCTTGTTCACTTTTCAACCCTCTAGTGGTTCCCTTCAATTAGCGGTTGGTGGCAGAATTTACGCAGTGCAGAAAGCTGTCGTCAACGTGTGGGTCGTTTGGAGTTTAGTTATTTTATTCCTATCCGACAAGCGTATTGTCATATTTTAAGCAGTTTACGATCAACAGAAGCATGGTACGTCCACCAAAGGAAGTTTTATCGATCTCCAGCAATCTTCAACGGTTTAAGAAGCTTCCTTTACGCAGTCAAATTAAGCTACAATTCAGTAGATTACGAATGCACGAAGCTACCTGCAAGGTAAACAACTATCTTAAGATGGAGAGACATTAAAGGTTTAGTTGACGATCGCAAGCCTTACGATCAAGTGATCTTTAAGAATGTCCGGCAGTAGCAATCGGTTATTGTTGTAAATTTTACCCACCACATATTTTAGTATTATATTTTCTTACACTCATCCTGCAAAGGGAGTTGAATGTAGCTTTAGTACCACTCGATTACGATCGCTTTATACCATGTTTATTGGCCATTCTGGAATAATCCCAAACGCCTCAAGATAAATTAAGAGTAGGGAAAGAGTCGCCAGAGACAGAAACTTATTCGGTCCGTCACACTGGACTGGAGGAACAAGTAAAGTGGAGCGAAGCCATCTCGACCGATTCCCAATTCTCTTCGCTTGGTGTGGGAAGTGGCCAGAACGCGACTCGAATCGCGAGTGGCTGGCATTCCAATCGTTCCGCAATCTCACCAGACACTCCGAATGTCCTGTGGCTCCCCGGCACGTCCGCCTGTCAGCTGTCGTCTGGGCCAACCGTCCGTGCGGTGACAAAGTCATCCGCTTTGGCGGGCGATAACGATGCGCACATGAAATATGTTCGATATGAAAACCTCCATTAAATACTAATTAGCTTCCCATAACCCGCCGGTCGCGCCAGAACGGCGTGGCGTCTGGCGTGGAGTGGCAATCGGTTCTCGGACCACCGCCAGCAGTTGTGCCCGGCGACGGCTTTAATTAAACTGCACGTCTTAATCCGCGACACCATGAGGCGATGAAAACCGGACAAAACCAGCGCGCGACAGCAAGCGCCTGCGCTCTGTCGGAGTGGCCATTGCGCCGGCTGCTGACAGCTCCACGGTAGTCCGTGGTGCACCTGGACAGCATTGCATAAATTATATGGTCGGAATTTCATTGCCCGTGGTCAGGGGCACCGTGGCCAGACGCAGGTCCCAAGGCGTGCGTGCGGCGTTTTATGACGACAGTGCTGTGCCGCTAATGAAAGCTACGCTGCAGTTTCCCAAGATACCGCACCCGAACCTTCGGTATGTAGTTTGGCTGGATTTTATGACCCCCGCCCGTCGAACGGGTCTGGTGTGGTAGTCGCTGGCCGGTCGCATTCTTTTCCGATTCGCGAGATTCGACCAAACCGATTTGTGTATAATTTATGCATCCGATTGGCGTGCGAATCTTCGTTTCGTTCGCCCATCCGAAAGGAGGGAGCCTGTTTTTCGTTAATCCACTGATTTGATCTGCGCATTTTTGTGGTGCTTTCGGGTTTGTTTTTCGGCTCAGTGATTTAATTATGCCGGCTACCGGAATGTCTGCCTGGTTAGGGTCGGGTATTAGATTAGATGGCAAAGGATCGACCAAACACCTTATTTTTTAATCGATTCCAAACCGACAGGCCAAATCGCATAAACCTGTCCGGGTACGATAGGAAAACATCGCCAAGATTGCCCAACCACGGGCTGCAAAATGTAAAACGTTCGGATGAAGGCGATTGAACAGCCACCGGATTGGGTGTAATCGGTAATCACAGGTTTACGAGCGATTTATGCTCACGCCTCCGGGAGTTGTCCGTCAAAGCCCGGGCGTACGATATGAATTCAATTACAGTCGGTTCGCTCGATCGCCTCGAGGAAGTGCCACCAACCGGGGCCGGGCACATTTCGCGTTCGTGAGCAACGTGAAGGCGAACGCCCCGAGACGGCTTGTAAACGTAAATGGAAATAAATGCAAAACGGAGCCGGTTATTAAATTTGAGACATTAGCCCGTCTAAAGTGCTGATGAAATGGTCATTTGCTCACCTGTGTGTTTGCTTTTGCTAATAACTACACGTCACCCCCGGGAGGGGGCGCGGTTCACATTACGTGACACGGTGTGCAGTGAGGAACACTTTAAGGACATTCAGCGCCACGATAGCTCATTCGTAGGGGCTATGGAACACCAGCTTGCCGAGGAGTATGGCATCGGTACGGTTATAAGTTTATATGTTTCGATTTTTTTTGCTTTCGTTCTTAAACTTAAAAGTGAATAATTCATAGCAAAGGCGCCGAACCGCAGATGTCACTGAATTTACCTCTGAAACATTTCGGTTGAAATATTGCACATTGAGCTCGCAGTATGTTGTCCTGTGATTTTCGGTGTATTTGAGTGCGAACTTTTCCATCAAAAGATGACCACTTGAAAGGACTTCAAGTGGTAGGAATGTATTGTGCTGCCCTTTCATTCACTGTTTACATCTTTCAGCATCACTCATATGATTTCTGTGGCCCTCCATCGATCGCTCCATCGGCCCACAATCATTAAAATGCAGATGCCTTGCCTGCTGTGCTTAACCCACCCAACGGTACTGCGAAACAGACATGCAACACGCAACGCCCTCGCCCCCCAAAGTGCCACGACATGAAACACACACGTGTCACACCCCCCATCTCCACCCTCTCGACCCGGGACTGACCTGCGTGAAATGGTGGCCCTGTCCGAGGACTCCGAACGCTCCCAGTGCTCCCTTCGAGCCGTCGCGCCGTCCACGGAACGTTGGCAGCTGACCGGGGCCGGCCGGGTTCACGATCCGGGCACCGGGCCCCGCACTACCATCCATTCCGCCGCCGCCACCGCCACCCATTAGCTGGCTGTGCTCGATGATGATCTCCTCGCGCTGCATCTTCCCCACGGCGTACGCTTCCTGCTGCGCCAGCAGCTGCTTCTCGGTCAGCAGTCCCAGTCCCGGTTCGAGGTCCAGTTGCTGCCTGGTGCTGCCGTCCCGCGATTGGGGCGATAGATAGAGCGGTCCGCCGAAGGGGTTGCTGTCGGGGGGCTTTTCGTGGCGCTGCCGCGCACCAGCAGCAGTTGGTTGCTGTCCCTGTGGTGGTCGGTGTTCCTCGGTCGGTCGGCCTGTCGTCCCTGCGACGTCACTGTCGGCGTCCTCGTCGTCGTCGGTGTACGGTGGCACCGCAATCCGTGGCCGCAGGTCCGGGTGGAGCGGTGGCGAGATGAGGATGTTGTACTGATTTTTCGTAAAGTTCAGACTGTAGTTGACGTTGTAGTTGCGCTCGGCACTGTTGGTGTTCTTGACACTGGGCGGTGGCGGCAGTCCGGTCCGATAGACCCCGTTCGGTTCGTCGTCGGTGCCGCTGAAGCACTCATACTGCTTCGGGTCGTAAATCAGCGGATGGTGCTGGTTGGGCCGGGTCCTGTGGTTCTCCCGCCTGCTGCCGCCGATGTTATTTTTGAGGATCCCACCGACGAGGCCTCGGCCACGCCACGCCGCTGGCTGCTGGTAAGCGTTGAAACCTCTGTACAGCTCGTCCCCGGGCGGTCGCGATGGGCGGTAGTTGTAGTTGTTCAACCGCTCGCTACTGACCACCGTCGACTTGCTGACCGGGTGTCCGGCGGCAATCGAAATGGGCAGCCGGGGTGGTGCCGCTCGGTAAGGATGCCGTTCCACCGGTGCCGGTCCAAGGCCGTACCGGGTCAGCAGATTGGGACCGTAGCGGGCGAGGTCAACCGAGGGGTCACCGTACGGACCGAACAGCTCGTGGCCGCCGTGCTGCGGATAGTGATCGATCGGCTTCACCAGATGTGGTAGCTGCTCGTGCGGTTGCAGGTGCGAAATCTGTGAACGGAAGAAACACGGGGAACCGTAGGTAAGCGAAAGGTCCTTCCTGGAGAAGCGGTAAGCGTGTAAAGTGATCCCGCTTGTTATCGGGGAAGCCAATTGCGTGGAACCGAGGGGTCACCGAGCATAAATTAAAGGGAACATCGGGGTGGGAAAATGGGTTCAATAACCAGGTGGGACAGTCTGAGCTGCATCCTTCAACAATGCTCCGACCCCCATGGCTGACCCGGTGGTTTGACCCGAGACCCGACGATGGATGCTGCAAATGGGTCAACATTGCTCAACGGTCCAACCGCCCAAGACACGCGAGAAGGATTAGAACCTGTCTTGGAACGGAGCAATAAAATGTGATGGATTTCAATTTGCAGCCCGCTCGCCGTTCGACCGTGTCCTATCGTGGTCTGAACTCTGTCTCCGGTCTGGTGCTGTCTTGTGACATTCGGGCGCCCAAACTGCACCCGACACGAACATGCCCTGATTTATGCCTCGATGCTTACCCGAGCTAGCTGCCCGGACCCAGTGATAACATTATAAGATCAGACTGCAGCGAACGAAGGACGAATTGTCCCGTCACCGGGCGAGCGTCCTTAGGAACAGTTACAGTTTAATCAATTACCCCCCGCAGCTGGAACTGGGACACTCGTCTCTACAACCACGGGGCCACCGGAACCAGTGATTGGACACACGGAATGGTGGCGAAGGTGGCGTTTTATTGCTGGAAAAATGGTCCACCACCGGCCGATGACGTTTTCCGATTGCTTCATCCCGGTCGGGCAACGGACTTTTATGATTATGATGATGACGAGGATAATGGAGGGCCGGGAATTGATTACATTTCCCCATGGTGCACCCCGGGCATTCGTGGCGTAGGAATGCGCCGTGATGCGCTGCGCACCAGGTGCACCGAAGGAGGTTTGCCTATTTCTTCATCTTTCTGAAGACTAAATAAAAATGAGTGCAGATCTTTCTATTTTACTTTAAGTTCCATGGTTTGAAAATTCGAAATATTTAGTTGGGAACGATATTTCAAATCTACTTTAAAGTGACTAACTCGTGACGCTTTGAGGACATTATCTCGAACGTTTGAACCGAAACGGGGGAAGAACAGTTTCGCTAATTTTCGGTGGCACATTTTCCCACGGCACTTTACGTCCGATTTGTGACCAGCCCGCTGCCGGCCTTTTGGAGTTAACTTGTCCGTTGCGGTAGGTCTGCTGCACTTCATTTGTGCCGAAGAAGGTGGCCAAACAGACGCGGAAGGCATGCGGTCAGAACCAGCAAACCAATTGAAAAGAATTAGCGCTGTTTGCGTGAAAATCAAGCAAGACGTTCGGGGGTCCCCCACTCGGCCAGAGAGTAATGCGGCTGCGTGGAAAATGTGGTTCGCGGTTCTCGCCGAGGAGCCTCCGAGGGGACGCGAAAGGGGCCTGGGAAACCGATTAGTGTCACAATGCGCCATGCAGGACTGCAACGCTTCAGCGAGCCCGTAGAGACCGTTTAACCTGGAACGTTTTCGAATAGAATTAAACGCAACGCAGGGGCTTGGAATGTTCGTTTTCTACGAATTGAAATGAATAGGAACTTTGTGATAGAATCAACAATCACTCGTTCTTCCAGGGACCTTTAAGTTATTAAGAAAAAATGCTTAAACTTTGAAAAAGGCTGGCGGTCCATAGGGCAGAAAATGATCATCGACTCCGAACACCCTGAATTGCTAATGTCACCCGACACGGACTCAAAACGCTGCCTTGGAGTGAAGAAAGATCTCGACCAATATTGCCATCGTCGTGCGTTTTGGGTGTAAGTCCATGTGGCTTAGGCAGACGAGATGGCAGTGTGAATTAGCATTCCGTCACCTCCGGAGCATTTACGAGTGAGAGGGCCACGATCAGTCTGGTGAATGATCGAACCGAGCCTGCGTTATCACAACGACATCAAACTTATCAAGTCATTCAGCCACGCACATTCTGAAAGATCCCGCTGCGAGAATGTTTGGAGATGATCGGAGTGAGGTCGAGGTGGATCGTTGGAGCTGAGTGTTTTGCGTGGTGCTGTCACATTTGGAAGTGATTCTAATTGGAGTTCGGTCAAGATAATTGTGGACAATATAGTGGACCAGATGTGGTGAATTGGTTAAAACAGCCGAAGCGATGTGTTTGCATTTGGTGTGCAGTGTTGGTGTGATTGAAATATGTGTTTTGTGATTTTCAATAGATTATCCCGTAAGCCTGGTAGCTTAATGTATCCTCAGTATCCAAACAGTCACGAATCATACGCCGCACTTGCCTACGCCGGTAGCTAATTGTAAAGTTTCGCACAAGAACGGCAACCTGGATGACGACGCACCGTGTTTGGCCGGCATCGTATGTCCAGCTACAGCTAGTGAAGTGGTAGGTAGATACGAAGATGCATTGTTTGCCTGGCCCTGGGAGCTGAGTAAATCAGTAACACATCATCACGTTATCGTTTTAGGAATGGCAGCATTAACAGTCAACCGACGCCTAAAGGTAGGGAACGAGAACCGTACTTCAGCCTGTCTTATATCTCTTGCTTGGCCAACAATTGTTTATACCAAATTCAAATCTGATTGCTTGGGCAAAGCCGCTTCAGGGAATTTTTGAATATTGATTCGCATCGTTGCTGTCACATTTATGGACAATTTAGTTTAGCCTAAGATTAAGCCGTATTGCGGTGTTATAAAATTAGGCTAAATAGGAGTCTCCAATGCACTCAATTCATTCACTGCATTGATCGTAACAAAACCAGTTCTCGTGCCTCGTGCAATCAAAACAAAAAATCCATCATCAACCCAGCTCCATCCGATGGGTAAAAGCTGGTCACGTTTCGTGTGGCTGGATGACGAGCATTTCACCGGAATCAGAGGGAGCACCATTTGATTCGATTTTTTCTATACGCCATTCGGGGACGCTTTCGGTTGTGTCGTATCCGGCACCGACTTGGCCCACACGCGAATGGAGTGAATTATGAAAATTGTGTACCGAAGCTAACATCAAACGGCAAAACGCCCCAAAACATGTGGCGGTTTATAATTTATGATATGATCGCGAGCATCTAAAATTAAACTATACATAGATAGGAATCTCATTCGGTAAAGATTCGCCTTTATATATATGGTTCCTGTTCCTGTTTTTGCGTGACCCTCAATAAATTTACTTTCGGCCAGGTGGAACCGAAATCGAAAGTCCCCGAGTGGTATCCCAAAGGCTCAACAAGCTGTCGATACCAAAAGACGGCTAGACCCACGTGGCGAACATTTGGCGGCGACTCACATTCCGATCGGGTTTCGATAGCAAATTGATAGGTTTCGATTTTTTCGACAGTTTTCCCCATTTGGTTATGATGAAATATGACCGTCCGTTCGTTTAAAATATGCGTAAAAATGCGTTACGATCGCAGGGAGTCGTCGACTGGCGCAATAGTCGGGCTGTTGGCGTATGGCTTGATCAGGGGAACGAAACGTGATCGTGTTCCAGCTCAATTGGTGCGTGTCCGGAAATATTGATTCAGGAGCCTTGAAACTCCATTTCAATTAGTAAGCATGTGTCACCCTTAGAGCCCATCAAATTTTTTTCTTCGGTAACGTTGGTCCCAACACGCTCGGACCACTTGGAAGATCATAAACTATTTTTACACATTGAAAAATGGCGGCCAAAAATGCGTCTCTAAACAGCGGCTGATAATGGGATCGAGTTGATTTTGGAATCATCTACAGGGCGACAGAAATAATTCTTCGTTCCAAATGGCCCGGCACAACAAGAAGTGGGTCCACCGAATATTTACTTTCGTGGGGCACATTTGAAGATCTCGTCGAAAGAAGACCCCCTCTCTGGGACAGGTTTGAAGGTCTGAGAAAATTCACTCTGCACTACCTCCGAAGGCGTCAGGGTGTCAAGTGAAAACTAAACCACTTCTAAGCGTCATAAATCTCGCGTTGATTTATAACCTCGCCGGCCCGTCGGTCTCAGCGTTCGGGGCGATAAAATGCAGCACCCCATCACATGGCATTCACAGCCGCTTCCTTGCCGGCCGTCGTGTGCATCTTGACTGCTGCCGGTGCTGTGAGTGCTTCCGTGCGAAGCAACCGTCAATAGCCGCCGCCGAATGATGGCCATCTCCGGACACCGACCATCCTTACGGGTTGATAAGGTGCTTTGCATGGAACTTCCTTTCACAGCGGCAGGCAAGGGCTTACTTGTGCCCGGGGGCACAGGAAAATTGCCCAAATTGGCGCATACTTTATTCGCTTCCCCTCGGAAGCCGCCGCCGCCCCCAGAACCCTGCACTTGATATAATAAGCGATTATTTATAGGAATAAATCACTATCATCACCGTCGGGGCGTTGATGGTGTTTACTTTTTGCCCACTTCCTACACTCGGGGGGTTTTCGGTTCGTCTGGGGTGGACGATGGACTTTCAAATCAATTTTTAAACCATTTTGTTAATAAATTTATAGGAATCGATAAAAGTAAATTGAAACCGGCAAAATCTGTTGTATTAGGACCTTGTTTGATAGTCTCATAACTTCGACTAAAGTTAGCCTCAACTCGACAAATCGATTGTATTGTATACTGGCCAACCGTTTTATAAAATTCATCGTGCAAGGTAAATTCCTAAGCCTTAATATAACAATTGATTTTTGCTTTAGGCTTAAGGATAAAATTTGCCCAGAAAGCCGGGAACAATTTTATTGTAACAGAGACTGTAGCGCAGATCAGTGATACGATTGTTCAACTTATAATAATACCCCACTAAAGGGCTGGGCCTGCAGCACTGATGAAGATAATGCCCGATCAATGGGGCCTAATGGGAGCCCGACTGACGTACATTGACGTTTCACGATGCGCACATGCACCACATTGTGCATTTTCATGTAACTATGCTGGAGGCACTGGAGGCCGATCAAAATACGGATTGGTTTCAAAAACACACACTCGTTAAGCTCGAAATGGAGCTACAGCTCACTAATCTTCCATCTCATAAACTATTCCTAGAAACTCCGGTGCGCTGTGGCTGTATGCGAAGGAACCGCCTCTCAAAACCGCCAAAACTGCGGATCGCTAATGAGTTAATCAACTTCTAAACCTCCGCAAGCGGGACGCGAGAACGCGGCGGATCCTAATGCTGACCGTTAAGCGAACTAATATTTGCTTCTCCGGGGCCTAATGACAGAGCATCGCCTCGAGCCCTCCCTGGTCGGGACCTCCTACAACGCTTCCGGTCGTTCGGAACGCCGGGGACTGTTATTAGCGAAAAAAAGGCCAACAATTATGGTATCCGGACTGTTCCGGGTTGTGTGGCATGTGTTTCTCCGTTTGTTTGTGTCTTCCCGAAACTTACGGCTTACAATTATTGTTGTTTTAAAGATGCTGTTCCGAAGAATGACCGCGCCGAACCGGTCGGTGTTGAAAGAGAACGAAAGGATCGTTTCGTTCCGCGGCGAAGGCGCGGACCTTTAATGATATTTGTAAAACACAGACCCAGAAAAAGGACCTCCAGAAAGTCACGTTTTTGTGTCGACACCAAATGTTCGCGAAGCCGATGATGGCTTCGGGCTTTTCGGGTTATGAATCATGGCGCTCTCGTCGTCGAACAGGGGCCCTATTTGTTGTTCGCTTTCGAAATTCTTCGAATACGATCGATCGAACTCGCTGGAGCCACGCCGAGAAGTGCTCCAGGCCGAGAGTGTTAACATAACAACTTGAGCAGATGCCGGCCAGTCGATGGGCGTAGCTGCCATTTTTGGTTTATTTAATTCGATCCGTGCCCAACAACAGTTGAACATGAGCATGGCCTCAAGACGCACCAAGAAGCAACCCGAAGAGAACCCCTATAGTTCCCGTGACCGCTTGCTGCCGTCGTAAGACACAACGGCGAAGATAAAGCATTTTTCGGCACTGGCCTGCAATCAGCCGTGGGTCTCCGGGCGCAACATTCTGGGGCGGAACGAGCCACTTCATGCACGTCGTGTTGTGTCTCAAACGAATGACTTTATCTTCGTCGTCGTCGCCGTTGGCTTGCCAACGAGTAGCAGGCGTTGCAGTATTTACATTTGCCAGGGTCGCGAAATTCTCACGTTAGTTAGCCCATCCCGAGGCTACAAACTGAGCCGTGCTTTTGGACACCGAAAGAGGCGGCCATATGGAGCATTGTGTAAGGCGAGTGTATCGATTACTTATCGATTCGTGGATCGCGCCAGAAGCGTAACGTGTAATTTAAAAAATCGACAACAGCTTTACACAATTTGAATTATGTTCGCAAAGTGGCCGCTGGTTCGCTGGTCTGCCGGCGAGCGTGAAGGAAGAAAAACGTAGCAGTCACTGGAACGCGACGTCATCGAAGCAAACGCTCTTTTAAAGGCCCTTCGCCGCATAAAGTGGATATTTTAAAGTGTCACAAAATCGCGACCAAAAGTGTCCCTTCGGTATTCGTCCGGTCAAGGATGTCTTAATTATGGTGTGGTGCCCGTCGGGTACAGCCCATCACCGTTCGTGATGGCGCACGAAGCATGATAATGAAAACATTAACTGTATTGATGGAAGGCCTCTCGTTCCCCCGACTGGCTGAGGGAGAAAACTTTTCTGGGCCCCCCCCCCCCCCACGAACCGGACACCGGCCGCGGACTGCGAAATGGTAAAGTTTCCCACGGGCAAAACTCGATAACCGGAAGCCCATCATCTCATCAAGAATCGCTGCGGGGTTTTTGTGGCTCCCGTTTCGGTCATTGGCGTCCGTCACGACGAATCGAATCGGATCGATTCGATGGTGGCGAACGTTTTTCTACGATTGGCCCGGCGAGAAGCGGAAAAGTTTGTCGATCGATCAGAGTCCCCGGGGACGCGCGACCCTGTCACCTTTGGCGAGCACTTTTCGGGGGAAGGATTCGACAGGGAAGTTACAACCTTCGCCAACGGTGGCCCCACGGTTTTGACGCGTTAGCGTTTTTGCCGTTCGTTTGACATATTGGCGAACCTGCCAAGGGCCCGGAATCATCCTCCAACCCGAAGAATGATGTTGATCGGACATTTATTAGCTTATCACGCGGTGTGTCGTCGAGTGATTTTTTTGCGGCCATTCCGTCCATTACAACAGCGTTGAACCGAACTCGAATTACGGGAGGTTTTTTCCTCTTCCATGTCGGAACCCTTTTGTCGATCGTCGACGTCTTCTTTATCGGTCGCCTGCGCCGGAATGTCGTATAGGTAAACTTCTTGCGACCGCAGGATTTGCAGTGACCGAGCTGAAAGTTTGCTGCGCCAACCTTTCACCACCGGCAACCAATGGCAGCCGACACGAAGAGCAGGATCCTGACGGCCACAGAGAAAACGCAATGCGGTTGGCGGGGCTCGATAGCGTCGTATTATTTTGGGGCTGGTTTCCATACTTGTGGTTTGGCCAACCCAATCCGAGCCGCCATCGATCCGCGGTCGGCATGTGAGACATTTTTCAACTTTCCAGTCATTTCAGGTGGAGGTATTTGCTGTCGAAATGAGCAAATGTTCGAAGATTTTGGGGAATGTTCTTTAACCGCAGTTGGATGGATAGGATAGATATCGAAAGGATCGTGGTTGGTTAATGAATTGAAATTTTATTACATTTTGTCAATTAAACTTTGTTCAATATCTTTCAAATTGCCAGATGTTGTAGAATTGGCTTAGCACATCGCTGAATAGATGAAGCTTTTTGCCTCTTATTAAATCAAAACCAAGTTTTTATGACCACCATTTGCTACCCGTATCACCGCAAATCAGGGCCGAGGGCCATCGGCACGTTATTTTAGCGTCAAATGCCCAATCGTATCTCCGCTCGGCATCTTTACGGTCGGTACTAAAAAAATCCCCCAAAAACTCTGCGTCCCTTTGTCTCTTTTAAATAAATTTCCCTTTAATAAAATTTAAAAAAATCAGTAAACAAGATAATACGATTTTTAACACTTCCTTTTCTTTCATCCCTGTTTTTTCCGGCGGCTATCGCTCCCACCGAAAGTAGTTCTCGGAAATGTTCCTTTACGATCAGCTTCTCCACAATTTTCGCCTGGAGAACGCCCGCACAAGAAAACAGGGCTTGGCAGGTTGGTTCGCCTGGCGAAGGCGTTAATTCACGGGCCGCCGGATCGGTTTACCGCTTCGGCGCTCCCTACGCCCGATTTTATTTATAATATTTTTACGACTTCTTCCAAGATGCCGATATCAAGATTAGGGGCGCCGCCGGAGAGGAAAAGGGGCTCGTCGGCGGTCGGCACCCTTTAGAAGGTGTGGGTCGAAGCAGAAGAACTCCCGTTCCTCCGGTTTGTCTCGATTGGGGAAGCCTTTTCGGTGCAGCTGTTGTGTTGATAAGCCGGTCTGGGTTCGCTGGGAACCAAAGCTGGTGGTGGCGGCGGCGATGGTTTGGATATCATCCAGGCCGTGAGATTGAAGCCGGTCCCAGATTGGGCAGGTGTTTCGTCCACTGTCTCCCACACTGTTTGCTTTCCGAAATTAGGCGGAACTTTTATTTTGGGACTGATGGAATACGAAATGATCCCTTTCGAGATCAATCGGCAGTCATGGTAGACAGCTTCAGCGAAAGTCATCGAAAGACCGTGGCAGGCAATCTGAATCATTGAGAGTCGGCTGATCGGGGTCCGGGAGACATTTCGCAGTCAGCAAGACGTTGGGCCACGTCTCTAGTCACAACATAAAGGGGCACGTTCCAAGCCGACACTTTCTTGCCAACGTGAGACGGAACGTCTGCCGGCCGCGTTCCACAGCCCCAACGAGCTGTGATTGATTGGCACGGCTAAATGGTGGATCGCGGCCCGTCGAAACAAAGAAACGGCGAGCATGGGGCATGGCACGCGCACGTCACAGTTTCTCTTTGTCCCGATGTGGCTGACGCCGTAGCATCGCTCTTCCATCGCGGTTCGATGTTGAATGAACGATTCTTCAAACTTGAAGTTGATTTAATTTTTGTGAACTACGACCAATTCGCTCGCAGATGTTGTCCAACAAGGTGTCCGATTCCGGCGCTCTTTATTTTCTTCCTATTTTGCCAGACTATTGAACTGATTTCAATTTGATTGATGGCCTCGATTAAGGATCGGCGATACTCGCGGGTCCTTGCCGGCCCTTGGTGGTCTGCCACCAGACGAAGCCCAAAGGGGTCCCGGGCCCGGGCTGGCTCGGGCAATGAAAGTGCCCTAAATCGCATCATTATCTTCATTACCGCTCATAATTCATGGCCTTATCGCGATGGAAATGGACTGCCTGGTGGTCCCACAGCCAGCTCCCGCGGCGCTCAGGGCTCGGTGGCACTGGACCCGAATCGTCCCAGCAGCGGAGCTCATCAGTTGGCGCGTCTCCATCTTTATCCGTTCGGATGGGCCGCTTGGGACGATTACGACGCAGAGTGCAGGACTTTGGTGCTCCCTCTGGGGTTCGGTTTATCGTCTTCATCTCGTCCGGCCCGGGCGAACGATAGGGTGCCATTGTGATTGGCGGGCGATATGAAGCGAGATGTCTCGTAATGTCTAGTACAGAGACGTCTGCTTAATCGAATCAAATTTTGCTCCTTTTGGACACTCCATTGGACCAAGGATTATGTGCGTAAGGATAAAGGAATTACTGCCAATTTTTGAGCACCTACGCTTGAGAGGTTTAAGATTTGAAACGTTTTTTGGGCAGCGATCTACTTAAATTAATAAAAGCACTCGCTGTTAAATGGATATTATACGATTGGGCACACTTCCTCCGGTGGAAGAATTAATTTTCGCGTAAGAGATTAATTACACCCGCCCGCCAAGTGAGTCTAGTGTCCTTGGGCACAGGAAAATGAATACGGAAGAACTTAATGTGGCAGAGGCAACCGACGAACAGAAACGAAACGACAACAACAATCTGTGCACCAAGCCATAAGAGCTCACGGGGCACCATCTTCGTCCGGAAGTGTAAGGGGAGACAGGTCCTTCAGATCCGACGACGGCACCACGAGGATGGTGCCTAAGCCATCAACACATCAACAGCCGCGCTGCGTTCGGACCCGTCGGGCCAGGACAATCGCGAACGGGAGTGCCCGCCGAAGTGGATGATGAAGATGATGATGATTATTTCCTTATTGTGTGACTTTCAGTTCAGCGAGCGGGACGAAGATTGCTGCCGGTGGCGGCTTCAGACCACCCCGTCGTGTGTGAATGTGGGGAAAAAGGAATCCATCGTGGAAACGTTTTCCTCCACCACGAAGATGCTGGCCGGCTTGGGTGTGCCGTGGGGTTGATGTTGTTTTGTTCGTCGATTGTTTTCTGTCTGCCACGACGGGCGGCACGGCACGGCGTCGCGAAAGAGTTTTCTTTTTGCGGTGCGACGAATGACAAATGGCTTAATAATTTGAAGCGTTATTTGTCGCGCTCGCGCTCCCTCAATAGGGATGACGACATCGCTAACGATAAATTCATAATGAGATTCGCGAGAGAAGAAGATGAGCGATTGATAAGGATACGACGTCAACTTCGCTGCGAGTTCCTCCACTACCACCACTAATGACTGAAACCTGTGCACAAAATTAATATAAATAAGAAAGAGAAAGCTCGATCGACACGAAACTTCAGATAAATCACGGATCACTGTGCGTGATTCGGGAGAGCAAAAGTGTCGAATCGTTGCTACAATTTGCAGACTTAACGTAACCCTCTATAACGCCGGACCAGCACGGACGCCAGTATAGGAGGAACTGGAACATTGGAAGGCGGCTACAGTGTTGAGGATCGAGCTTCACTAGTTAACTCCAGCGTGTTGGAGTTTTCCGGTTGGGGTGTTGCGGTGCGTAAGGTGGCACTTTACAAATGGACCACGACAAGCGCCGACCGGCGGGGCATCGATAAGATACCGGTACTTCGGCTCGACCACCGGTACTTCGCACTGGAAAGGTCTCGGCACTCGCGAGTGGGCGATGGATTAGTGAAAAACACGCCGGACTGATTTGCCTCCGGGAGGCTGTCCGGGCTGGCCGGCGAGCTTCCCCGGGGCGTTGGCACCGTCGGGCGGGTGCGAGCCAGTCCAGTCCGGGACCCCGTTATGTTGTGACCCTTTTTCCATCTCGGACACACCGCGTGCGCGGGCTAATGTAGCTATCCTAGAGGCAGCCGTAGCTGCCATCCCCATCGGAGCGGTGCCCGGTGCCGTGGTGTTGCAAAAATCGAGATAAATGACGGTCATTCGGTCGGGTCTTCGTGCCAGGTCCGGCCAAGCCCCGACGGAGCGTTGCCGGCAATCGCAATGGCGAGTCGTTTTCGATTTGGCCGCGCAATCAACTGCGTGTGAGGTGTCCGTCCGTCTGACGGTGTGTCTATCCGTGTGTCTGTGTGTGTCACGGGGTGAACAAATTGAAAAGATGTCCGCTGATTGAACGTGTGGGGGAACCGATCCCCACTGCGCTGCCAGCAGCATAAATGGAGGTTTTTTCTTCCTTACCGTCCGGAAACTCTTGCACCAATCCCTAGGTCGCTTTGGACATGGAAATGGAAAACTGGACAAGGAAGTTCCATTCGCCCCCCTTCAAACGTCCACTCGAGTAATCGGATTTATGGAACTGGTATTAATCTTGGCCGCGGCCAGCCCGTGCTTTCCACATCGATACCCTTTCGTCGGTGCATCGGTGCACTCCGGTGAACAGGACTCCCGGTGATTGACTGGTGCGCCTTTCTTAGTGGGCGGGTAAGTTCGCCAGCCTGGCCCCGACAGCCAACATAATTCTGCATCACGATCTTGCCAGTGGTTTATACGGAAAATGCGCGACACTCAATCGTCATGTCGTGTTGCTAAGTTGAGACGTGTCTTATGATGTGTACCGCCGCCGTTTACTGCGATCAAAACGTTGACAGCGGGCGGTAGACATTAAGCTGCCTGGCGCAGCCGGCGGCCCTAACCAAACTGACACTGAGTTTGCAATCAAATTGAGCGATAAGCTTGACATGGCTGCTTTTTGTGCTTGCTGCGATGCGGCTTCATTTGGCGACCGGCGATCGGTGGCAGGCAAATAAGTGGCTGAACCTATTTATGTTAGCCGACGAGGAGGCTTAACGCCAAGCGCCTTATGCAATAACAACGGATGACTAGATGCAGCAACTTATGGAGAAAAGAATGGAAAAAAGTTGCACTTTACATAATGTCTCGATCGTGCATCACCAAATCACATCACTTCATCGCTCGATCTATCAGATAACCGAAGGAAACCAGTTCCCGAAAGAAGTCGCAATTTATTGGCGTAAATTATCTGACGACATCTTCACGCGAGTGTCGTCGTACACGGGCCTCAAATCTCCAAACTGGTCGTCGGTCGACTATCGATCTTACATCTTATGCCAAAACCCCCCGGAAGAGAGACACCACCACGGAGACCACAGTAATGGCTTCATTACATGCGAAATTTTGAACCGTCGTCAGACATCGTCTCGGTCGGCGGTGGGATTCGAGTGGGTTGTGCGTGGACTTTAATGTCTGGCCCACGTCTAACAAGGCCGTGGCATCTGGGTTTTGTTGAGCTTCGAATAGAAGGATTTCTCCTCGACTCCGCTTGTGCCGTTAATGTGCGGTGCATCCATTTTTTTTATTGACTTTTATTAGCGTTTATTAATGAACATGTCGAATGGCGGCCCGTGCGACGAACTGTGCGCTGCGCCCCATTCGGGGGCAGCCATCTGGTTTGTGTCTTGCTTTATTAGGGAAACATAGAAATGCATCGGAGGCATTCCGAACTTGGGCATCTTGGGCGAACGGTGGAACGCAACTCACTTAGAGAGTGAAGAAATGGGAAAGAAAATCTCCAGCCCGGCCCTTCCTGTACGATGAAATATTGTTGAAAAAGTACTACAATCAATAAGGCACGTATTAATTTCAAAGAAGAATTTACGGCATGCATGATCAATTAATGTGACAACCCGTTGCTTGCCGCGAAGGTATTTTTAAAGACACATTTCGTCCCAACATGGGGACGATTTAAAAATACCGATCGTATATGGAAAAGGTAATTTTAAAACAATTAAAGTATCGTTCCACCCAACAGCTGGTTGAGCCCAAGCTACAATGGAAGGGTTCACAGACAAATCCGAGTCTGGAGAGCCGTTAATTGGAGCAATTACGTCGCCCTTGCTATACCGGGTGCCCGGTAATCTGAATCCAGCACTCCTGGGAGGCCCTGTAATTGTTGTGGCCATCGTATCGAAACCTTCACCTAGGGTGAAGCAGATTAGATGATACTCGATCTTCGTACAGCCCAGACAGCGCTTTCTGGCTGCCATCGACCACCTAGTGATGGCGTTTTCCTTGCCTTGCTCGAGAAGGGGCCATATGCCGCTGAGTTGTGCCCTAGAAATGATCTCCCCCAAGTCCCCTAGGAAGACATTGGCCGGGTTCGGCCGGAATCGGCTTTTCAAAGACACTTGAAATAGAGCTGCACGCACGGCGCACATGATTCGATCATCGTTCCATGGCGTTTAATATGTGGCCTGGTAAGACGATATTATCCCGTAAAACGGGGGGTCCACCAACCTGGATGCCGGAGTCGCCTGGATGTTTACATGATTTACGCCCATAGGGTTAGGGACCGTTTGGAAACTCACCGCTAGAAATGCCACCTTCGGCCACAACGTTTGGTGGAGATCGCGCACGAAGCGAAACCCTGCAATCAGGTTCCTTCTGGGGGAGGCTTAATGCGTTTGGAAAGAAATTCGAAACCCGCGCTTCGCGTCGGCGAAGTGATTGTGATTCGATACGGTTCGGGCCGATTCGGTCGCCGAATCGGCTCTCGGCGAGTTGGAAGGCGAGCTTCACCAAGACTAACCGGGGGCAGACCACCGGCAATCTTCAGAATTGCCTCGAATTAACATAACTCCAATAAGTCACGGTCCGAGAGTCTCCCGAGGGGGGGGGCCTCGCGTTGATTCTCTGTCATAAGTGCGGCGGAATGGACCTCCGGACCTTCCCGCGCGTTATGATCGTGGGCACGGATCAGGGACAGATTGGACGATAATTTATATCCAGCTTACGGTCGCGTGCGCGTACTTTTTAAATTACTTCCACCTGTTGCAGTGGCCACTGGTCATTGGCCCACTTACTACCGGGCCGAGCTGGTCGTAACTGCATCGGAAGTGCACTCGCGGAGTATGTAAATTACGCAGCTTTCAATAGCCATTCTAGAGCCGGTCTCTCCCACAGCCCTTACCGGCTGAATGCGGAATTCACTGCGACGATTGCATCATCGCCTCTCGACTGTCGCCAACTTTCACTCAATCCCCAGACCCCAGCGAGCTAATGGGAAGCAATATTTCTCTACCTTGTCCGAGGCCGACTAATTTAATTTACTCGAGCCACCGCGGGATGAAGAAATTTCATTTCACCGCCAAGAGATAGTCAAATTAGAAGCACTGGAATTGTATCGTAAAAATGCAATTAGTGGAGTTGATAAACAATCGACCGCAACACAGCGATCGAGAAGATCTTCTCTGGGGACAGTGTTCTACCAAACACTCTCAGGCGTTGTTTGCCCTCCGGCTCAGAGAGAGGATCGTGGCCAGAGTCCACTCTGCGCTCGCGTTGTTTATTTATTTATTCAAATTTTATAGCATTCTGATGGCCGCTAACGTGAGAGCTTACTGGGCGTACTGGGTACTGACCACCGACTCTGGTGGCCATGATATGGGAGCTAGCCCGACCAGTTACTGGCGCATACTGGCGCCATCTTTATTGACCGTTATGTGACTTCTAGATTAACACTTCTGTACTCTAGCGGAAAGGATAAAAAGTAGAGATGGAGCGACGGCTTATCAGCCAACTTGGAACCTTCCTGTAGGGCCAGAGTCCCTGGGCGTGAGGTTTAATTACTCACTCGGTCGGTCCGATGCTGCCGCGAGGTGTCGCCCTGTCCGGTTCCTTCGCGGGAAGCAATTAAGATTAATGATTTATTTATGGCTCTACTCGTGCTCTCTTGCTAGGTTTTCCGATCGGACTCGGGGAAATTGTTGCGTGGTGTGCGTTAGTCGTGCGCACGATGGTGGGGAAAATAATTATAAAACGCACCTCCCGATTGACACGAGCAGAGTGATCGATAGAGTGAGCCCTCGCGAGATGATTGGAGACGGTAGCTCCACGATCCACGTGTTCCGAAGTAGATCGCTGATTTGTGGATCGTCTTTTTGAAATGCATCCTTCGTCGACTGCTCGATCGATCACTCCAACGATCGCTGGTGGCATTTGCAGGGTGCAGAGCTGTACCCCTGTACCTGCTTCCGTTGGGAAGCGAACGGGAAGGATAAGCCGTTAACGAGCTTTGTTGTGACGGTTGTTGTGGAGAAAATAATGGAAGGATAACACTGATCGTTATCCTTTCAACTTTGTAGTTTTCGAAACGAGTCTTGGGCCTTCCGTTATTGGCCTGCCTTCGTCGGAGGAAGATCCCAAAAGGCGACGACAGCCTAGACACTGTGTTTTGCCATGTCATTGCTTGACCTGATCGGTTCCATTAGCCGGCTCGGGGACGGTGGTAGGATGATAATCTCATTTTTAATCCCAATAACCCCCCAGGCAGTGGGAAGCCAGAGAAGATCAATATTGTTATAATTCAATCATCCTTTGGCCATTGTGCCGTGGGTTCGTGGGTCGCACGCGTCGCAGCCGCAGGCAGCTTCATGGGAGGTTTTGTGAGCTGCGGCTAATGGGCAACCCTGGTCCGGTGTCGGTCATTTCGAAAGGAAGGAAATAAAAAGGTCGTCGCGAGTCAGTGAGCTCGGTAGGGATCCTGAATGTTAAATACCACCTTTACTCTGTCGTAGGGACCGACCATTGAATGGCGAATATGGACTTGCGAAAGATTGAGGGCACCCTTCCAGGAGTTATGCCGCACCGAATCAGGTCAGGGACACTCGGTAACAACATTTTTTTTCAACCAACATCGTCTCAATGCATGATTGTCAATTTCATTACATCCTTATTTATTGTGATGCCGTACAGTGGAGGTCCGTACAGAAAGAAGACTCTTTGCGAAAATAAATAAAAGGATCAGTGAGCGATCGCCCGGCCCGGTGCGATCCGATTGGGCAAACATACACTCCATCTACAATGTTTATGCTACGACTTAAGCGCCACGGGTTCTCGCGGGTACCTCCTTACCTTGACATTGCCGGCGCCAGTGCCGTGCTGTATTTGTTTAAAGAAGCATAAATATCCATTACCATGTGTGCCGCCGAAAGCTTGTTTTATGACCAACGCCCAAGGTCAGACCCTCAATGGAAGGGTTAGAAATAGAGAAATATGGTCACCGGGCGATGGTTTTACGAGGCTGCTCGTCTTTTTCCTTTTTTTATATGTTCAAACTCCCAATGGCCATATGGGTAGGGATGTTTGGAAAACTTTATGTAAGCGACCATATTCCGGCCCGTGGCCCGGCGATAGTTTTGGTTTATGCTCTGTGTGAGTCCGCAGACCCTTCCTCACTCAAAATCACACCTATCTCAATTAATCCCTTTCCTCGATAATTAGCGGCACCGTTTCGGTGGCCCATCTGCGTATCCGATTGTATGTCACGAGATGGGAGAATTAATCCGACCGACAAACAGAAAACGAGCAGTTAACTTAAGGCCAGACTTCCATGTTCCGTAGGGTGGAATTTAAGGGCTCAGGACCTGCCTTCAGGGTTGCGGATGGAATGTGCAAGCCCATGAATTTTTTTACCGGCTCTCTCCGATTTTCTGCTCCGTGTGCTCGATTGCATAAACTTTTCACCCTTGTTTCCGTGTTTTTTCCCTTTTGGAAAGACAAACACGGTGCATCGCTACAGGCGTGCAGCAGCTGCAGCAGCAACGAAGGCGATGCACCGATAGTGTCGAGTAGTGAGATTGGGGTCGAGTGCCATTTTACCTGGAAAATCTGTTCGGCCGGATCAATTACCGGTCCCCTAGGGCCCTCACGGAAGCAGCTTTTGCCGCCGGTAGCGCCGCCAGCTACATTAACATGACCCTAAGAGTGTGTGCATGAAATTGAATCCGCGCACAAAAAATCAGTTTGAACACTAGAACGCAACGGCGTACCGAAATGCGAGCATAAAGCGAATCGAACATATCTATGCAAAAGGTGTGCCACGATCAGATAGGTTTGATGGAATCCAATTGAAATTTGGAGACGCAAAGGCATTGCAAAGGCACAGATGTTAATGCTCTCCCCCAAACAACCTCCATTGAAATGGTGAAGCAGATGTTTCCACTATTCGGTGTTCCACATTCGGACACAAAAGTGTGTGAGTCGCGGTTTAATTTAGAAGCAAAAAAATAGCTTTTTGTCGACTTTTCGGGGAATTGTTTCCGTTAATCGAATTAGTCTGAATTCGACAGCCCCGATGGACCCCCGGAACGGAAAAGTTCCGTCGCAGGAGAGGAAAAACGGCATTTAAAAATAGAACCGATAGCCATAGGTTAGAGTGAACTCAACGGCGGAATTGTGCATTATATGCATTCCAGCGATTCGGAATGTTTTTGTTCGTCCGTGACACGAAATTCACACGGTTCGAGAGTTGGTGTCGAAAGAAGTAATTTGTATACATCAGCAGGAGAGTGGTCCGAATTCTTGGAGAAGCCCTAGCTGCCATTTCAATCGGGATTATGCTTCCCCTGTGCTTCGGAGTTTTCGATTTCTCGCGGTGCGTGCTGCCGAACGGATTCCAACACACATAGTTCTTCCGAAACTGTCAATCTGGAAACTGACTCGAGCGAGTTTATGAAAGACACGGTGGGCGGCGTACCTTAGTCATTCCAACTATTTTGTCTGGGACAGGCTTGTTTAGCCGCCCATTTGTCCGTCTAGATCTTCGGAGTTTAGAGGATCGTAATAGACACCTCCATCTCACAGCAAATCCAAGGCAAAATCGCTACAGGGACTGCAGAGGAAGTTCCATGTGTCAATCGGTTTCCAAAAACAGACTGTTGCTTCGAAAGTAAATAAATAGATCGCAACGAAAAATGATTAGGAAGTAGAACGACCTTTCAATGATCTCACTTTGAGTGATCGTTTCGAACGAAATAAACAACTCGTGGTCAATTACCTCATGTACTGATGCGAGTCAGTATTTGAAATTCTGTGTTACGTGAGTCGTTCTATGAACTCGAGCTTTAAATATTTTAATACGGTCGCTAGCCATCTATCGCGAGCTACGTATTTGACTTCACATATCGTCTACTTAATTAGAAAACATAAGAAAGGTGATAACTCTGGGTCCATGATGGCTAGGTCTCGACTGTTAAGGATAAGTCTGCAGCCAGCAGCCAAAATTCTAAATAATGGAGCATGCTTGGCTGCACACGACTTTGCATCATGATTCAGATCTTTTTGTTGCTAAATTGATCACAATTACAAGAAACATGTATGACCCACTGATAAAAAACCGTTACCCGGTCAAGAAAAACGCTTCGTCAGTTGTGCCCGGTTGGGCGGCATGCTCCATCTGCTTCTTTATTCCGTTCGTGTCGTCTTCCCACACGACCAGTCGGCGGTGACTGCTAACCTATATGCAATCCAAAGGTAAATGACCCCCGGTACTTCCCACCGTGGTCAGGATTCGCCAAATACCCGTTTTCTGCAACTTTTCTTCCTTCGGTAGTTCCCCGCATTCGATTGACGAGGAAAGATCCGGAAAAAAGTGCAAAAAGACAACGACGCCGACTGGAATCTGCTCACTACAAAAGCAGCAACTCGTTCCGTTTGGACGTTAAACAACATCCAGCATCGTAGCAAAGTGGTTCGCATCTTTGCCAGACTTCCGGGTATTCGAGTGATCTTTTGCCGTTAGTCTTAAGAGCAGCGCACAACCGTAAACATGCGGTTATTTTTCCACACAACGGTTCTGACCAGTGTCATGGTGGCGTTCTCTAGCGCACAAACCATATTCAATGATGCTGTACCGACGGAATATTATTCACGCAAGGATCTCACTGATTGTAGTGCGCGGTTCGACACACGAATTAAAGCCCAAGCAAATGGAGCTCGCAAAAGGTGTTTTATTGCTGGCGGAAGACAGGTTCGAGGTACCGAGATCCCCCACATGGCCGTGCTTGGTTGGACAGCCGAGGGAAGTGATACCGGAGTCCAGTGGAAGTGCGGTGGTTCCTTGATAACGGAACGCTACGTGCTAACCGCGGCTCACTGTGTCGCAGATTCGAACAACAATCTACCCCGCTTTGTGCGACTGGGGGACGTCGATTTGGCCACAGCGGATGACGACAAGTACGCCCAGCAGTTCGAAATTCTGCGAATCATTCGTCATCCTTCGCATCGGTTTTCGCAAAAGTACTTTGACCTGGCCCTGATCGAATTAAACGGAACGGTGAGGTAAGCATTGAGTGAACTGTGAAATGGCATATCATAAGGCAACATGCTAAATGTCCCTATGTCCTCATAAATGTAGAATCACTGTGGGCGTGTGCCCCGCCTGCCTGTGGACGAAGCAAATTCAGCCCCACAATGATTATGTAGCGGCCGGGTACGGAGAAACCAGTTACGGCAGTGGTTCCATCCCGAACCTTTTGAAGGCCACGCTTTATCAGACTGATCGTGAAACGTGCACAGCTACGTACCAGAGCACGCGTGGTCTCTCGTCAGGAATCGCGGTCGATCAGATGTGTGCCTCAAACGGTGAATCCGACACCTGTCAGGGTGACTCCGGTGGGCCACTGCAGGTAACGCTTGGGAGCTTCAATCACCTTCATCCGTTCATCGTCGGAGTTACGTCGTTTGGCCGTGGATGCGGTTCAGGATCATCCGGCGTTTATCAACTGCTGGCCGACCATATACCTTGGATCGAATCGGTCGTCAACGAGACGATGGACTCGACTCGATGCATTCAAAAATATTCCGCATTAAGATTGCGGAAGGATCTCATCTCCTCGTGCGCGATTAGTAGTGGCTACGTCAGTCGAGTGCGGCTGTTATGGCCAGAGGGATCGCCTGGACCGTTGGTCACGTGCACCGGAACTCTGATTGATTACAACACGGTAATTACCTCCGCTAGATGTGCCCAGGCGCGAGGATCGATTGCACCAATCGAAGTAGAGATCAAAGTTTCTCAAGTGATAGAACGTGCCAAGATCGTCAAGATCCAGATACATCCTGACTTTCAAGAGCCATCCTACCGTAACGATCTGGCATTGCTGAGATTGGACAAATACCTGCAACCCACTGACCAAGTTAGTGCGAGCTGTGTTTCAACCCCGGAACCTTCGGTGATTTGTAGCGATCGCCAGGCTCATGATCGCGCAGCGTGCTGGGATCAGTTTGTGGATGAAGCAAAGATGAAACTCCTCCAATGCAACGATCAAGAAAAAAATTCTATTAAAGCACACCTCATCTGGGGCGATGAGTCGCAATCCCCCTGCCACGGAATGCTAATAAGATCGGACACGGTTATCACTTCCATCAGCTGCATGAACGAACACAGCAAGGATTCTCCGGTAGCAGTTAGGCTCGAAAACAATTGGCGTATAAAAATTGACCGGATACTCAAACACGCCGGATTCGACCCGAGTAAACCTCGAGAGCACGACACAGCACTGGTGCTGCTGGAACTAGACTATTTCGATAGGACAAATTTGCTCCCTTTCTGCGTGAAGGAGGTTGGAAACGGCAATCCACTGACTTACATTTCCGCACACGACCCGGAAAAACCAATTGAAAACGGGGACAATATTTACGTGCCAGCATTTAAACGTTGCAGTGCTCCGATGGCCCAAAACTTAACGGGTCTGTTCGATGAAACTTTATCCGATGGCACACGGTACATGTGCTGGGACGTTAACCGGCAAGTCGTCCCCGGAGCGGTAATACCGGAACCTGGAGCAGGATTGCTTGATGACTCTCATCGTTTCATTCGTGGCGTCAATACGTACTCGTTGGACTATGGATCGGTAGAACCAGTCGTCAGTACCACTTTGGTGGATTACATCGATTGGATCACGCAGTTCGTGCTGCACAGAGGACCCCAAGAATCGATAGTGTTCCGGAATGGTGACGATGAGTTCGAACACGGCAGTCCGTGCACCACTCCCAGCGGCAGGGAGGGTGTCTGTATCCCAGATCATGGCTGTAGTCGGGAGGTTCAACGCCACAAGGCGAACAGTAAGGATGTTATATTCTGTGGGTATGAAGGCACCATCAGACATATTTGCTGTCCACCGGAGCATCAGGATATCAGTTAAATGTAAGAACCATTTCAACCGTTGTAAAAACCGTTTTGTTACAAGAAACTACTCGCAATGCAGAGTGTATTAGGAAAAGATCTATGCCAGTTGCAGTTGATTGTATCGAAGAACTTACTACGTACCTATCCCGATTTCCGTTTCGTATTACGAAGAATAAATGCCTGACACATTAAAGTACTTATTTCTTGTGTAAGACTTAGTTCTTAGTTGATTTTTTGGTTGCACAGGACTATGCATTAGATCCTTTTAGTCTTAAAATGTACCACAACTTCAAGAAACACGTATGAACCACTCATAAAAAACTGTTACCCAGTCATAACAACACTTCTTCCGTTGTGCACAGTTGGGGGCATGCTCCTTTTGCTTTTTTATTCCGTTCATGCCATCTTCAACGATCCATCCACACGATCACTCTGCACTGACCGCTAATCTACTACGGTGATCATTAAGTTTTGAACCATAGGGCGCTGCTACATGCTTAATATTTTTTGTAATATTGGTACACTTTTCATATGATTGCATGTGAAGTTTCATTTCAATCGGTCACTTATTATTTTTTTACAAGCCATTTAGTATCGACATGATCGATTAAGCTCGTATTAGCGCCCTATCGAACGTCAAAACTTAATGATCACCCTAGTACGTATATGCAGTCATGACGTGAATCACACTGGGTACTTCCCCGCAGTGCCCGGCTCTCTCTAAAGACTCGTTTTTAACTCATTTACTTCCTTCTGTAGATCCCCGCATACGATTGGCAGGGAACAATTAAAAAAATGTTCACCTGTCTCGAGATTCAGGAAAGACTAACGCTGCCTGGAGTCTCCTCACTACAAAAGCAGCAGCTCGTTCCGTTTGGACATTAAACAACATCCAGGATCGTAGCAAAGTGGTTCGCGTCGTCTCCAGACTTCGCCGTTTATGGGTGATCGTTTGCTGTTAGTCTTGCGATCATCGCACAACCGTCAACATGCGGTTATTCTTCCACACAGCGGTTCTGACCAGTGTCATGGTGGCATTCTCTAGCGGACAAACCATATTCAGTGATGCTGTACCGACGGACTATTATTCGCGCAAGGACCTCAGTGATTGTAGTGCGCGGTTCCACAAACGAACGATCTTCCAGAAAACGTGTTTCGTTTTTGGCGGTGAGCTGGTTAATGTGACTGAGTTTCCTCACATGGCCGTGCTTGGGTGGTTGCCGGAAGGGAATGACACCGACATCCGGTGGATGTGTGGGGGTTCCCTGATAACGGAGCGGTTCGTGCTAACCGCGGCTCATTGCACGGCAGACGCAAACAACATTGAACCCCGGCTGGTGCGGCTAGGGGACGTAAACCTGGCGTCTGATGCCGACGACGAGTACGCCCAGCAGTACGAAATACTGCGAATCATTCGCCATCCGTCGTATCGGTTTTCACGGAAATACTTCGATCTGGCGCTGATTGAATTAAATGGAACAGTGAGGTAAGCTGAAGTTGGTAGCTACGGAAAGTTAGTAGAACTAAGCCTTTGCGTGCCTTCCTGATTAATGTAGAGTTACCGAAGGTGTTTGCCCCGGGTGCCTGTGGACGAAGCAAATTCAACCCCTGCATTACTATGAAACGGCTGGCTTTGGAGAGACCAGCTTCGGTAGCGGTTCCGTGCCGAATCTTTTCAAAACGTATCTCCTGCCAAAGGATCGCGCAAGTTGTGCGGCTGCGTTTCGCAACACACGAGGCCTTCCGCAAGGTATCGCATCCGATCAGCAGTGTGCCTCGAACTTCAAATCCGACACCTGTCAGGGTGATTCCGGAGGACCACTCCAGGTAACGTTGGGAAGTTTCTTTCGTCTTCATCCGTACGTCGTTGGAATCACATCGTTTGGACGTGGATGCGGTACGGGATCGTACGGGGTGTACCAGCTGATTGCGGGCCATATCCCGTGGATCGAATCGGTTGTCAACGAGACGATGGATTCGGTGCGTTGCATTCAGAGATACTCGACACTTAGACCGTGGAAATTTTTTATTCCCGAGTGTGCAATTCGCGATGGTTACGTCAGCCGAGTTCGTCTAGTTTGGCCGAAAGATTCCCCCGGCTCGTTGATCAACTGTACTGGAACTCTGATTGACTACAACACAGTGATTACCTCGGCTAGGTGCGCTCGAGCAGGTGGTGACATTGCACCCACCGAGGTGGTGATCAGCACTAGTGAAGCCATGGAGCGTATCAAGATCATCGAGATCCAGATACATCCTGACTTCCAGGAGCCATCGTATCGTAACGATCTGGCACTGCTGAGACTGGAGAAGTATCTACAGCCCAACTCATACAACGCTCCGAGCTGTATCCCACTGCCATCCAACGGGGACATTTGTAGCGACCACCAAACACACGATCCGGTAGCATGCTGGGATCAGTTTGCGAAGGAAATCAAAATGAAGCTCCTCACACCAGCTTGCAGCCGAGGGGCATACAAGCAAAGCACGGTTAAGCTTCTTTGGAGCGAGACGTCCGCCGAACGTCCGTGTGTGGGAATGCTCATCAAAACGGACACGGTTATAACTTCGATCCGTTGTGTGAACGATCGCGGCGAAGATCCCCCGACCGAAATCGAGCTCGCGTCGGGTGAGCGTATAAAAGCTACTAAAATACTCAAACATGCCGGATTTGACCGCAAAAACCCTCGACAGCGCAACACGGCCCTGTTGCTTCTGGAGCAAGACCTGACCGACAGACTAGATCTCATACCTGTGTGCCTCCGGCACGTTGGTGGTAATTCTTCATTGACCTATGTCTCCGTCCATGGTCCAGACAATTGGGTACAAGCCGGTGACAGTATCTACTATCCCATCGCGAAGCGGTGCAATGGTACGGTGGCCGAACCGTATGCGAATCTTTTCGGAGAAACTCTTGTCAACAGCACACGCTTCACATGCTGGAATGTGAACAGGCAAGTGGCACCGGGAGTGGTGATTCCGGAACGGGGATCAGGACTGCTTGATGACACCCACCGTTTCATTCGCGGAGTCAACACGTACTCGTTGGACTATGGATCAGTAGAACCCGTGATCAGTACCAATCTTACGGCGTACATCGATTGGATCACTCGGTTCGTGCTCTACAGACCTCCGCTAGAGTCGCTAGTGTTCCGGACTGGTGACGATGACTTCGAACAAGGCAGCCCGTGCACGACACCCAGCGGGTCGGCAGGTAACTGTATGCCAGACTACGTTTGCAGACGGGAGACTGAACGGTACAAAGTGAACCGAACAAGTGTTAAGTTCTGTGGCTTTGAGGACACCATCAGCTACATTTGCTGTCCACCGGAGCACCAGGATTTTCCGATCGTACAGGAGCGACCTCTAGAGATCGATCTGTTGCCCAGGTTGCCATACGAAAATTAGGTGATGACTACAAGATGCCGGTTCCTACCGATCCATCCATTTCACCAACAATCTTGGAGAGCAACCAATGACTGATAGCGTAAGAAGCATCCATCCAATAGACAGGCTGATCTTCACTCGACAGATCGGGATTATATGGGACGAAGTCTTTATCTGTTGCAACATACCTGAAAGAAGGCGAAAATAAAGAGAAAACAAACACGCATTAGTAAAATTCTTGGCCCGTGTCACCCGTAGCCGGTGAGGCACCAATCTCTGCTCTTCAAATTCGGCGAAAGACGCGCTCTGTGCGGAACAGATCGAATCATCACACCACTTGATCGACGGGAAGGAAACAGACATTCTTGCCCGTCTTCGCGACCATCTAGTGCGTTGTCTGCGCACACGAGCTGTTCGTGAATAAATGTGCCATTCAGTGCCGGGCTCACCGAGGTGCGTGTACCATTGCCTTCCTTCCCTTCGTGGGTCGTGACACATTCCACGCATAGTCCGCCGACTGCCAGCGGCCAGCGACAGAGATCGGAACCTTGGCTCGGTTCGGTTTCCGAATCGAATCACGGTGTGGCCAAAGTGAAACAGATTCTGTGGCCATCGCGTCTAGCAGCGAATTCGCCGGTGCAGATGTGGGCCTCTCAGTTTGTCACCTCCCGTGCCCTACTTTCCCTGTCCGACGCCCCTAAGCCTAACCATCTGCCCGTCTGGTTGGTATGCCAAGTAGATACCGTGTCCTTCGAGCCGAGTGGCGGCTTCACCGTTGTTTTGTGAATCGATTTTTGAGTCTCGCCCCTCAGCGGCGTTCGTCCTTTTTCTTTTTTGTAACGTCCACCAACGTGTTTGCGGCCAGTCAGTGTTTCGTTGTTTTTTTCTTCTGTCTGCCTCTCTGCGAGATTATAAATGTCTTCGCTCGGCGCGCATCTGCTGCGCGAACGCGCGAATTTATTTGCATTTTATTGCGTGCATGTTCTTCCCAGTCCCGGCCCAGATCTTCTCGGTCCAGCCGCCGGGTTTTCGGTTAATTTCGTGCCGAGTTTCGCGTAGCAAATTAACGCAAACCCCGGTTGGTGATGAAGGCCGGTGCGATTTTGGAACAACATTTCCCGTCGCGCCGTGATTTATGCGAGCAAATCTCGAGCCCAGATGGTGCTTGGTGACAATAATGTGAGATTTTTATGCGACGTCCTGTGGAGCGCGTTTAGAGCTACGGTGGGAGCGATTAGTGGTCGGTCGGGTTGCGGTCTATCGACACGGCAATCGCATGCGCCATGCAGACCGGCCATATGATAAAGTCCAGCAGCCGGCCGAGGTTTAATAAAGTGCACCCGGACCGTAACCGAGCAGCAGCATGTGTGTGCCCAACAGTGCCAAATGGGGCATAACTCGAGCAGTTGAAACCTCATCCTTGACTGCTCTCATATTAGCATATAATATATAATATAATGAAGTTGTCGCAGCGTGAAGTAATTCGCTTCTTTTTTGCTGTCGTCGACGGTGCCCCGTGTGGCACCGTTTGTGGAATGTGCACTGCCCCGGGGGACGATTATGGCTAACGATTGCAGATTGTGCGTTCCCAGGCACAGGTTGTCGGGGAGGGGCAAAAAATGCAACTCCATCACGTCAGTGACTCCCACGGCCCCGCAAAGGGAAGTTCTGGAGTAACAGGAGCCACAACAAAATGCATACTCACCAATAGAGTGATCCATATCGATACTAATCGGCCCCAAGCATCGGCTACAAGGATCCCGGTTGCAAAGTGGCCATTTGCAGTTTGTCAAAAGTTGTAAAAACAACCCGAGCCTGATTTATCGTATCCGCGACCACGGAAACCGAAACTCCTCGTGTCCGTCTGAAGGGTCCAAACAGGGAAACCAATAAAGGAACTTAAGACAATCGAAGCGTGTTTGAGAGAGAAAATAATGGCTCGCCTTCTGGCCTTGCCTTGGTGCCATAAATTGGCGAGTTGATAGGCCTAAAAATAGTTTATTCGCGTGATGTTTAGTCGCGGTCGCGCAACACAAATCATGCGCCAACATAAACAGCGCGGCACCAGCACCATCCTGTGGTGAACCTTTGCCCGGAACGGCACGCACTTATCGTGCTGTCGGCCGAGAGAGCGGAAGCTTAGCACGCGCCGCGCCATGAATCTGAAGCGCGAAAAGTTACAACACTTTGGGACATTTCATCATCGGCGTGTTGGAGACCTCGGGATCTCCTCGGGATCCTCGGGGTAGATCAGCACTGGCTTCTTAGCGGCCACCCAAAATTTGTTGTCTACAATTAAAATTAAATTTAATTCGGATCGTAAACCACCTGTCGAGGTGTTAAAAGCCGCACCGTATTTTATTTGTTTAAAGGAAGCCTGACCCTTCTGAGCCGGTGGCGCGTGTGTTGCGCCCCACCCAATTAGAACCGCCCGGTTGCGTGACCGTTTCGCGCAATTTACGTTTGACACGGACCCAAAACAGACGACGGTGACGTCCGAGGTGGAGTGTGTTGAGTTGTTTATTCGATAATAGGACTCTAATGTGTGTGGACGTTTGAAGTGTGAAGATACCACAAGACGTGGAACTTAGCGAAAAAGCGAAAAGTATTTAGAATTTTGTTACTTTTTTATACTTTATAAACATTCACAACTGGAATATTAGTGAGATATTTTAGTAAAGAAGTTATATAAATCGCTTGAAAAGAAATTCCTCAAAAATGATGAAACCCTTTCGTTTAATAAAGGGTCAGCTT
The DNA here is from genome assembly GCF_943735745.2 of Anopheles bellator. Taxonomy (NCBI): domain Eukaryota; kingdom Metazoa; phylum Arthropoda; class Insecta; order Diptera; family Culicidae; genus Anopheles; species Anopheles bellator. Next base: position 75,582,970 of record NC_071286.1, on the reverse strand, counting down.
TCGCTCCTACGATAGGTTTGTGACGAACCTCTGGCCATATAGGAACCTCGAAACGCAATGAAAATATTGTTTCAACTTCAACAGCCCAACGCCGAAACTAAACTTTCACGTGATGACACGCACCACAACGGCAAACAGTGCACCGCGCGCGTAACAATGGTAGGCATTACATCGGTCAATATTTGGCCAGCTGAACGAAGGGCCGACTCCGAAGGTGCAAGTGCACATTCGTCTCCGAAACGTTCGTCGGTTTGTTTACGTGGCCAATGTTTGAGGACGCGCACGATCGCGTCTTTTCTGACCGGCGACTTGCTTTGGGGATGAAATGCCAGAAACACCAAACGGCGTGAATGAAGATGAAGCCTTCCGCGTGATAAATGTGTGTTGGCATTCGAAAAATGGCTTCACGCTCGCAAAGGTGATACGTGACGAACGGTAGAGCACTTTAATGGGAGACCTTGATTACAGTTACCTCACGCCAATCGTTGCACCGAAGCTAGTTCCGCAGTTCCATGCTTCCAACTGGAGCCTTTCAATTATCAGTGCGATCGTTTCACCACCGGAAAGAATCCTACAGCCACCCGGACGAACGGACGAACGTATCACAACCAACTTGGCGGTGAACTGGCGAACCGGAACATCCAGAAGTCAGCGCACCCTGCCACGGTGGCACTCACCGGAGCCGGTTCGTTTCTTTGGTTGGATCCAAAGACTCGAAAAAAAGCCGAACGAGATTTATGCTGCAAAAGTCACCAAAAGTTTCGTGCCGTCTACAGTCGTGAAAGCAGACAGACCATCCGCTGGGTCCGATGAAACCCAAAACCCTCTAACCCTGGTCGGGCGCCGGCAGGAATCGGGCTATCAGGCTTTTACGGCTCGCATGGCGTCTCGTTCCTTTTGATTTAATTGCTTACCCCCTCTCTCCGGGGCGAGAAGTGCAAAGTTCAAGTTCGTTTGGGCGATTAATCTCTTTCGGATGCAATTCCATTCCTAGATTCCGGTGCGCCCAGAAGAAGGAATTCTTTGACAGGACAGGAGATTCTTACGCATGCTCCCAACAACCAACAGCCAGGAGCTGCTGCAAGGAGTTTGGTGTCGCGACGACCCAGAGGCGATTGTTTCCCATCGCAGCCAAAGACAGGTTTTTGGCTCGTTTGTTCACTTTTTGTCCTCCCTTTTAGTTTTCGGGGGTGTTCCTTGTTTTCGCGATCCGGAACAGGTTTGGGGATAGTTTTTTTTTCCCGAACACAAGCTCCTTCACATCGTTGGATCTCTTTCAACCGCCGCCGCTCGGTCGTTAGTTGAATATTTTTGCAACCGTTTTTTTTTCGTTGCAAACTTTGGTGCAGTTTGAGCGCGTCCGAGGTGGTTTAACCAAAGGTGACGACTTTTTGGGACGGCTTCTTAGCCATTCTGTTTGGTTTTCTCAAACCACCTTCACCAGCGTGGTAGCTTTCACGAAGGCAAACTTGATTAATTTATCACAGAAAGCTTTTATCGGGATAATTTATTGCCAATCTTTTCGCCGATGACAATTTCTGTTTTCGAAAAAATAGTGACCACGGTTTTGAGCACTCCCAGCATTTGAACTTTTATGGAGAAGGAAGTTATGGCCTGTCAAGAAGAGCAATTTGTAACCGTGGCCGAGAAGCAGGTGAATCTTGTCATACACAAATGTATGACACGATTTTGGTTGCTCAACTAACGCGCTTATGGAGCTTCGAAACCTCGGAGCTCGTTATGGGTTTGGTCTCCTTAGAAGCATATCTTCACGTTTTCCAAAGACATTCACTTTAGCTTGAGCAACGTCTCTATCAATGCTAACCACGTAAACGATTAAAATGCTTCGGAATTTGAAGCCACCGGCGATCAGCTGCCAGATTCACGTCAACCAACCATCCACATCCTCTTTCGCATAAGAAGTAGATTTACATTAATATCAACGCTGTTTGGGTCGCTCGGAGAGCCACTGTGAGGCACGTTGGGCAAGGTTAGGTGCGATGGTGCGTTTTTTCTATGGGGACCGAAAGAACCGACCGACTTCTAGCTGGCCAATTACGATTACCGCGTCGGACGTGACTTTGAAATCGACGAGTTGGAGACTCGCAGTGGTGGAAACCCGTTTCTCTTAGTCAACCATTGCACCGTACCATTTGGGTCTTCTTCAACCGATTTGAATGGTTTTCGATTCTTAAGCAGCCGAATTTGCACATTCCTTCGAAAATCGACAATGCTAATAAGTTGAGAGAATCCATTAGCCCCGGGTGGGTGAGAAGTGTGACATCTGCGTCGCCTTAAGAGTCGCCACGAGGTCTGCCAATATATCAAGATTGGTAGCCACATTAACATTAATTATAGTAAGCAAAAATCTATTTCAGTCCACTCCAAGATCCGATCCGGTAGTTCGAAATCGATCAGACATCAAATCAATCTGCTAGGTCATCTGATAACATCTTCCCAATGCCCAATGCATCCCATAATACGACAATTTATTCATATGCTGTGATAATTTGAACCAGCCGGACGCAGTCGTGTAAGATCGTCAAAGCCGTAAAATTGCGTTCGTAAATCGTAAAATGGGCTCTTATCAACGCTTTGCTTTCCAGATTTCACCTCAAAAGGAAGAAAGCGGCGCTGGCGACAAAAAGGACGCAGCGACCGGTCATAGGTGAGCTTTGATGTTGGCAGGCCAATGCTAGCAACCCTAAACCTCAGGCCTCTTGGTCCATCGCAAAATGCGTCAATTAGTAGCACGGTCACGTTTTCCACCCCTCGAAGGACTGGCCGGTGGCAGGTCGGTTCTACGGTGACCAAGAATTGCTTTCACCTTTCCGTGGGGAAATGGAAAAGAAATGAAATCCTGAAACCCAGCTGACCTCCCGATTGGTCCGGGGCGACGTGAGGTTTGACCCGGGAACATTTGGCACGAGCATTTCGACAACTGTCTACGGCCACGGAGTGGCGGCTGTTAAACATCCGGAATTGATTTGCCGACGTGATAAGTTTCGATAAGCGGGTCAAACAGAGCGACAGCCAGTCTCGGCAGACACGGCACAGGTGCCGACCGATAGGTCCCGAGACGGCGACCGGTATCGATCGATTTTGTAGCTTTCCCGGTGAATTTTGGGTGGCTGGGAGTCTGCCGCAGGGCACGTATTCGTCACAAAATTTGGTGGTAATTTGCTGCTTGCTTATGACACTTGCGATCCGGTGTTCCGGACGAAGCTGGACTGAACACTGAATGAAAATCGTTGCCTTCTGCACCTTTGGATGCTGCTGCTGCCTGTCTTTGCATAACCTTCTGCTGCAGAGGTCCATTAGTGCGCAGCAGCAACGGCCGGTTGGTTGGCCCAGATTCGCCTCCCTGCCCGACTGCCAGTCGGCTGGCAGACGACTTCCATATTGATCGTTCTCGAGTCGGGTGCCAGGGCGCGCTGAAAGCATCTTCGCGACTTCGAATCGCCCCTTTTACCCTACGACTGCTAGAGTTGAGTGACAGTTTGACATCGATTGTACCTAGAAGGGGACTAAATTAGTAACAATCCACTAGATTATCGTGAAGAATTTGGATCAAGCAACCGGTTAGTCTGGGGGCCACACTAAACTGGGTCAACCATTCCCGAACGTATCCGCACCGAATCCGATGCAAATCCAAACAAATTAGTTGGTGAGCTAATGGTGCAACACTCCAGAAACGGCCACGTTCAGTTCGACCGGGAGAAACTATTTTGGTAACTATTTGGTCGCTTACACAATGGGAAATGATCCGATTTAATCCACATCACACTTGGCGTCTTCGCGCGTTGGGCAACGGTTTCGGCCAAACATCTTCAATATTTCGACAACCCAAAAAACCACCGCGTTTGATGCGTCTACTTGTGGTGATAGTTCAATAAATTAGCTCGAAGTAGCTCGACCCGATGATATTGCTCTCTAGTTTAGTTTGATCTCTAGTTTTGGTGACATTTTAATAAAACCCCCGAACCGCTAGTATGTGGAGCAAGCTGTTGTTATACCGATCCCAACACGGACACGCACGATGCGTGACGAGCGCGTGACGACTTTCTCGATAGTGCACGGCCTGCCAGCAGCAGTCGTCGTCGATAATGTTCGCAGCTTTATTGCGGCTGCCCGGCCCCGGGCGAGATGATGCCGAGAAAGCTACCGGGCCACCGGTGTACATCAAATGCAGAGCCACCGTCACCGATGTCAAGGGTATGTTTTCGGGTCGTGTTACACCGCGTGTGACCGTGAGCTCGTGAGGCACGTCCCAGAACAGACGGCCGAAGGAAATGGGAAACGAAATCCGTCGAGTCCGAACGCAAGAAGCCGCCCGAGGATCGAAGGTGTGCCGGTGCGCCCGCAAACCCTCCACAAGCCCTGCAAGCCAACGTCAGCATAAATATGTTTATGCTGATGTGACGTGAATGTTTAGCTCTCCGTTCTCGGGCAGGGCCGGGCGGCGGCGGTGGTTCCGCTCCGATATTGTCGATGTGGTTCATGTTTTTTGTTTGTTTATTTTTATTCCCACTGCCCCGCGCCGCCTCGCCACGGTATGTTTGTGGTCCATCGCACAATCACAAAATGTTGTAAAAATTAAACGAACCGCCCGCCGACTGGCGCACGACGATGACACTCGGCGTTCGAATGTTCGGAGCATCGGAACCGGCCGGCCGTCCGTCCGGTCAACCGACCGACAAGTGGTGGGTTTCACCGACGGTTGATTCACGTATTTTTAATGTTGTTTCATTCAAAGCAGAGAGGGCGAAGACCGACCAGAACCGGGCGCTGGGAGGCAATGCTGTGTGTGGGTTTATGATGTCTTATGTCGCCCGGGCGGCTCCGGGAGGTGAAACTTGGCAGCGCATCCAGTCGGGCGGTTCGACAAACGAAGGAAAGTTGCACCGAGCGCCGACCGGCCCCATTATTGGGTCACGTCGACATTCTCGGCCAAAGTGGGAGTTTCCAAATATGGGGACGTTGGCTCTTGGCGCATATTGAAATCAGGAGAGCACATAAAGGTGGGCACACATCAGTGCATCAAATTGGATTAAGCGACAAAGTGCTGTACTCTAAATTAATATTATTAAAAAGGGCCATTCCTTATTCCCAAACTGCCACTTAAGGGAGTCTGGTATGCAAAAGTTGGAAGTTCATTCTCATGGCGCAAGCGCAATCCCGGGGGAGCTCAATTTGCCAACACCTTCGAACATAATCGCCCGCATTTGCATAAACATATTTATTTCATTTGTTTATCCAGCCGTGCGCGTATTGTTAACCCCGGCCAGCGCAATGTCCTTGGTGCGTTGTCTTTCGCACCTGAAGCGGACAGACGACGATGATACGCGAACTACCGACTGCCGAGGTCTGAACTGAGAGCTGGTAGCCTTCAACTCACTGCACAACGTTTGTTTGCAGATAAAAGTGCGATAAGCAAAGAAAGCAAAGGGAGAATGGTGTTTTTTCGTTCTTGGCATAAGATTTCAAGCCTTCGGCCATGTTTCGTTTCCTTGCGAAGGAGTTATCCAGTGAGAGAGCTAAACCGAAGGATCGTTCGCACAAACTTTGTGTTTCATAAAATGTCGGCTGATTTGTTATAGTTTTAAAAAGTTGCTAATGAGCAGTTACTAATGTTAATTTTTTTTTGCTCTTAATCCGTCACACGGTCCACAATATTCGATCCGCCGGCACTGTTTGCTGAACTGAAGCGCGGGCGACGACGGACATCCCCGGACCTTGCCGAGAACATGAATGGGAAGATTTACGGCGATATGCTGTAAACAAACCAATTGGTGGCAATAAACCGAACCGCGCCCTCTTGAGTGGAAATGATTTGTGCTTCGTCCGAGATCGGGACCGAGAGCGGGAGTCTTAATTTTGACGATCGCGTGTGCGTTATGCTGCCCATCATCCATCCATGTATGCCCTATCGATGAGAGCCATCAAAGTGGGACACGAAAACTTGCCTCCTTGGCCTGGCACTGGCGGCTAGTTGATTCGGGGCTCCAAAATTGGGGCCCTCCTGGGCGTGCACGGAATTTATGTGGCACTTCACGATCAGCTCGTTCGGTGGAACCTACTTGAACCACGCTGAACTGTCGATTATGGATGCCCATAAAAAGATGATCCACAAAATGCTGGCTTTCAATGATCGGCTTTTTATGGTTTTCTCGTCCGTACTTTGCTTTCTAGTTTGCATCAGATTTTCCGAAAGAAAGATCATCGTTGAAGATACGCCATTCTCGGAACGAAACATGCCACGCCGTACCGTCAGTGCTATAAACTACACCCTACGGTGATCTTAGGTCTGATCTAGTTTAACGATTAGCATCATGCTGCTAATGCTTCACCCTTACCAGCCCTTAAGGCGGTGGCTAATTATCTCCACGGTGGTACACGGTGGTCCGTCTACGCCAGCATCTACGCTCGGAAGCGAGTGTTTGCAAAAATAACCTCAAGATTTTCAAGATACCGTGTTCCGTCGAGTCTTAATGTGCAAGTAATGAAAATCTGATTATGACCACTGCACGAAATGTTGGTGACGTGACTTCGCGTAAGTGGAAACGAGTCAGTACTTTAAGCCTTTGAATCCGTCTGTGTCCTGTGGTGTCGTCTTCGCAGCTTCGGGCTTCCATGGCCACAGATAACCGTACGAAGCGGATTCAAGAGCGCAAAAAAGCCAGCATAAAAGCAAATGTTTATCACGAAACCCTGACGTGGTAAGAAATGCATTCCTCAGGCAGCTACGGGGCAACACTTAGATTAGGCTCGGCTTCTTGCACGCCAGTCGAATTAACTATAAAATTATATTTAGATTGCGATTCTCGTGCAAAAACCACATTATGCCATTCGTTATTTTTTTTTCTTTGCTATCTCTCTTGCATTGTTTATCTCTCTGTGCGTGGCATTCGTTTCATATATAATTATTGACTTGCTTTTTCTCATATTTATAGTCTTTATAGTTTATATTCTTCGGCATGCGCCGCATTCGATGGTCCATTCACAAGTGCCAGCAGTAAACTGTTTTTCCAAGCATCACGTAACGGAATGCCGTTGTAATTATAACGGCTCACGTTGAGACAATGAAAACTACGGTAATTCGTTCGGTATCTCGAGACCAACCAACCAGCAATGTGGTGTTCTTCTAACCACTTCAACGTGGACCAACCGTGGTATGAACCGAAAAGAATCCGATTGCGTTTGACATAAATGAGTTATGCTCAGTCCGTAAAATCATGTTACAGATCGTGCTCCGATCTCCTCGCGCGATCATCTGCCAACCATACGCACTGGCATACTGGCCAATAGCACCGCAAAGAATATTGCAGCCGTAAATCATAGTCGAAATATGTTAATCAGCCCCGTGTACCCGTAACGAGCTGTGGCATCGTGTCGTTGGTGCGTAGGTTTTCGGGCCTCGTTTTGCATCGAGTAGGACGCCGATCGTCGATGGTGATGGGACACCCGATACGGAGAGAGAGAGAGAGGGGCTAAGAAAAAAGGCGGCCCCAGGTCCCACGACATCCTTTGCGTGGTTGGCGTTCTAAAGGTAGAAGTCGCCAGTCGCATGTCGAAAGTTGTTAATTTTATTTACGCTCATCTATTACGCATGCATCATTATGACGAATGGCCACATCCTGAAAAATGGCGGCTGGGTGGTAAAGGTGGCGTTGAATGATTTATTTCTCAAGAAGATTGCTCTGAAATGTGTGTTAATAGACCAATCAAGAGGTCTCTAAAAATTCAAACCATTCAAAGCTAATAGCTCAATATTCAGCATAATTCTAAAACTGTATCCCTTTAGAATTGTTTCCCACAAAAAAAATCTGTAGTTCTGTTCTTGATGCTGATGAGACATAATTTAGTTGCCGTCAGCATCTGCGAAGCGGAACCACTCTAAAGAAAGCGCATGGCAACCAACACCTCGCGCCGTTCGTGCTCACGCGCCACGCCATTCCCATCCTTATTCCGAAAACATGCTTTTTTCGTGTTTGCAGCGTGTTCGTGATTTGCTTAAATTAGTTCCCGAAACCGCAGCCCCAATAAAATCCCGGCATGCCCAGCCGGACTTGGGTGTGTGACTTAATATGAAGGCAATTTGCCAGCATTTGGCGATGCCAGCCCGGCTGTCGTGGCTAAGTAAGCTGCCGTGCGTGCGTGACATGCAGAAAAGCATAAATCGCACTTCATCACACGCTGCCCTGCCTGGTCATAAACGAGACGGGATGAAAATTCACCATTAAGGACACAAACATGACAACATTAGCATCGGTTGCGTGCCGCGCATCGCTTGACGGCCGAAGGATACCGAAGTGTTGTCAAAAATGCGAACGTCTTGCATTGACCACCACTGCCGAGAGAATCCCTCCACGTCGCCGATGGGCCGCACCTTACCACCTACTGACTCCGGCACCGAAAATAGACCACTATTTTATCTGGGAGGGCAATAAAAGTCGAGAAAACGGTCGTAAAAACAAACAAATACCTTTCGGTGGACTTGTGCCTTGTCCTCTCCAGTGCCGTGCCGATTTTGACTAATTTATGTTACACTCGCCAAAATGCTGCCACTCAGCCTCGTTTGGCAGATGATCGATGAAATCTCCCGAAGATCGAAGCAGCGGGCAGCACTAAATGTGGGATCATTTGAATAATACACGTCCGATCGCGCGGCCGGCCTTTGCCATGGCCAACGAAACGTGGCCGACACCTTACACAACGCCTTACGAAAGCCCAAAGAAATGCAAATTAGCCTTGGCCACTCACACTCAGATACACGCACGCACAGATTCACACGCGGCTGTGGTACACTTTACAAAAATATTTCGTTTATGCAAATTTATCTTTTTCTACGAAAGGCAGTCGGTTCTTTCGCTACGATCACCTTAAGACACGTGCGCGGGTTGCGATTGCGCTCCTCCCCAAAAGAGGGCTTCGATAAGAGGAACCGTATTTTAAAACCGAGTTAAACATCCGGCACTGGCATTCCAGCTGGGGACCGTTCAGCAGAAAATCTAAACCACCGAACTGGATGCTAAAACGGGTTAAACCGTTTCTCTTTCGCTCACTCCGTCCGTCGAAGAGGAGCGTCCGCGTGGTCTAATGCAACTGGCCGCTGCAAGTCGCCGGTGCAGCATATTTAAATGAGCCAAACCGCGCACCAGCGCAGCATCCTTCCGCTTCCGAGACCGGCCACTCACACACGCGAAACACGACCGCACGAACTCGGCACCCGAACGAAACTGAGCCGCGCACGCACGAAGATCACTTCGCGTGTGCGCACCGCACAGTGGGGAATTTGTATGCGAATGGCGGACATATTTGCTTTTAGGAAGCATCTATGGACTTTTTTCAACGTTTTTATTTTTCTTCTATTTTAAGGTTTTTAAACCCCTTAAGTATGCAATCTGCATTACATAAAAAAAATTAAAGCACAATCATAAAAGAAAATATCGATTTTGTGCTACAAACCGAATGCCTTATGAGTGTAAAAAAGGATATGAAGTGATCGAGGAGCTCTCACCATTGCGTTTGTGGGAATTCAGAAACAAGTAATTATTACCATGCTTAGTATCCAACCAATGAACTATTACTTAAACGTTTGATAGAATACTTATTAGTCCATTTCGTCATCCAAACTTAACTACATCAGGAAAACTAAGTTTATGGTTTCTGCGCTGCCTATAACCCAGTGAAATAGAACTAACTAAAGCCATTTTTACCACTCTTTTGACTTTGACAGTTGAATTCTCAGAATCTGCGCAACGTGGAAGGCAAAAAGTGTGGATTTGTCATAGATAACTTATCTATTTTAGGCCAATATAACTAAAACCTTCAGTTTTTAAAATTAACTTATGACCGCCTTTTCCCCCCATAGTGCGCCGCTCTTGCGTGCGATGTTTTCCGAACAGAGAAAACATCGCGCAGCGCCGAGCGGCTCGATGTTTACACGATCGGGTGTCTGTCTCATTTCGGTTCGCACTCGGGCCCGGCGTGTGGTCTCTCACTCTCTCTCTCTCTCTCTGTCTCTGTCCTTCTTTCCCAATGTTTGTTTGCATGTTTTGTTCTGCAGTTTTGTGGCTTATGTTTCTCTATTTGTTTGCTTGTTGGCTCATGTTGGAGTTGGAAACTAATTTGGAAAATCTACACCTAAGCACTATTTATCTCAATTCTGTGTCTTATTCAACCCATTAACCCATTAAGCGCGGCAAACGGGGTGTCGGGAGGTGTACACGGGGAAAGGCAACATCATCCAATGATTAACCGACCCTCCGGAACCGATGAAGCCGTAAAACGTATCTCATGTTCTACCCCTTTCTTCCACCACGAACGACATGCGCGCCGATCTCGTGTGCGTTTCCCGTGGCCTTGACGCAGGCTAACGCATTTCGCGATGCACCGCGCGCGTGTGCTCTCCCCTTCCGGGACACCGGTTCTGGTCGGCGCGTCTTTTTAAATCCGTCTTTAACCGCTAACGGACTTTCTATGTTCGTCGCGCCCTCGCGCATCGCGCAGCCAGTGTCTAGCGGATCTATTTCCGAGGGGTCCCCGGGGACAAATTATGCAGATGTCCGACGTATCAAGTCAGATGGCCGAAGAATGGCGAATTGTAACGTGCAAAAGCCCGTCCCCGTGTAGCGTGTTTAGAGGAGGAAGTATTCTCGTTTTAAAAAACCGTTGACGCGCCGATAAAGGCGAAACGCGAAACGACATTTAAATCGAAATCGTGTCCACCGCTTAATTCGACCGTAAATCATTCATCATCACTCGGATGGCGGCGGCGGCGGCGGCGTGACTTAAGTTATCAACGGCTGCGTTCCGTCCGTCCGGCAGCTCTTGGCAACAAAATCATCACCATCAAAACAGCAACAGTAATGAACGTCGTCGACCGGACTGGGGGTCCGGGAGGCCACCGGTAGCCGGTGGAAGGTCGTGCCGGCTGTCAACACGCCCGCCGGCCGGCTGTCAAATTTGCCGATACCACGTGTCTCCGTCCGTGTCCGTCCGTTAGCCGGCTGTTCAAAAACTATAAACCCACAACGCGGCGCAGGACGCGGGACATTCCCGGGAACGCCTCCACGATACTGCCTGTCCCTGCTGGTGGCTGTCATGTAGTTAATTACAATTGTGTCACTTTGACTAGCTGGCAGCTGCTGTCGAGGCGGGGTTTTTGGACCCGGACCACGCCAAGGATCCGTGCCACGTTGCCTGCCTGCGGCGGTGTAGTTGATGAAATGTCGTTCACCAGACCACAAAGCGCGCGCAACGCAACGGCGGAGAGCGCGAAAGGACAACGTGTAATGTGCGGTGCATGGGTTTTATTTATTACTTCCGCAATCCGGGAAGGCATTTGTCGCCGATTTGCTTCGCTGGGATCGCTAATCCGGACGATGCTGACAACGTTGGGCCAGTTTTTGTCAATCGTTTCGAAAAATTGGGTTGACGATCCGTTGGGGTTGATGAAACGGAATTCAGAAAATGCGACCGTTAATTGAGAAAAATACCGAAGACCCCACGCCCGGCCAAATTGAAAATTCACATCCAATTTCCACGCACACACGTGTTGCGTTGTCGATCGCGCTGCGTAACGCCTTGCTTTAAGAGTATAAATTATGACATTAGTTTGCTCGGCGCACTGCGGGCCAGAGTGTGGTCTACTTCTAACAACTCCTACACTCCGGCGTCTGATCGCGGGTGGTCGATCGATGTGCCGAGGCCGAGAGCCTGGAACGAATGGCGGCAAGTGGCTTTGACTGTGTCCCGAGACATGCCGACGACACGCCGGGAACACATTTTATTGTTAGCGAGCGAGCGCCGCTCGGCTTGTTAGCCATTAATTTTCCGATAAGAGGATTCAGAGTTGCCCCTCAGAAAGACAGCAGCGGCCAACGGAGTGTGCCTAATCGGTGGGGAGCCAGAGAAAATTAGAGCTCCCGACAAATGATGGACACGCGCTGCCAATTATTGGCTAGAGCAGCGATTCACTTTCTAATTCCAACCGGCCGGGTCTTGGGTCGGGCCGGGGAAGAGATTATGGTCGAATGTGGGGTGGTGCTGTGGTTTTTGCGAACCCCATCTCTGCCGGGTTGGGGTCTGGTTTTATGACACTTTCGTTGCGAAGTCGTAAAGTCAACCATCAGGAAGTCAGCCAGCCGTTCCCGGGCGGATCGAAGCGTTGTAACTTGCAACATGCCGAGCCGAGAGTGAGAGTGCGGGAAGCATATGTTTTCAGATGTGTTCCGTACTTGTGGAGGGGAGGAAACCGGGCGACAACTGAACGAAATGTGGTTCTGGGTGGCTTTCTTTCATGCGTCGGTTGATTAACCATTTTATCGCTTTAGAAATTGCATTCACAGAAAGCAGCTTCAACACGCGATCCAAAGACCGCCATTCAATCTTCAATTAGTCGCCCAGCATATTTTAATGTGGAAATCATCAATCAAGCAATATTTAAAAATCATCTAGCATAAAGTCACTGAACCTTGCCACTGAAGAAGTGATGGAGTGTTTCGGGCCGACCGTTCAATAACACGGCCGGCGGTTTTGGAATTTTTCTTGTGCTTTTCAATCAAACCCCTAACATGGGTCTTGAGCCACACATGTACATCCTTTTCGGAAGGCCGTCACAACACTTTTGGGCCCCCTCCATCACCATTCATCGTCTGAAAAGCCGCGTTCATCCAGCGTCACCCAGCCGTGTTTACAGATTTTCACCACTCAACGCAACACGTGAACCAGTTTCCGTTCCGCCAACAGATCTTCGCTTCCGATTCCACTTTTTCCAACTCATCAACCGCAAGATGCTCTATTTTTAACCGGCCATCCGGTGCCGGTGCCGGTTGCGTGTTCGAGTGATTCGTGATTTTAGGCCGGTGGTCCCCGCCCCATCCGTGACAAATTCAAAACTGAACGCCTCCGGAAATAGCCCGATGATCGATCGGTGCGTGTGCGTTAATTTTTCACGGCACCGTACCGCGGTAAACAATATTAATCGGGATCGGGATCGGGATCGGACCGGGACCCCGGCAGAAGAAATGGCTGCCCATCGGTACGCGCGCAATTGACAACAATCATTCAACAACCTCTGGGAGAGCCGTTTGGGGTACCAACATCCCCAGCCGATTCCGATGGGTTCTGCAGGACGTGCAAAACCGTGCCGTCAAGAATCGTGAAACCGTCGAGTTTAAGGGCGGCGGAAAAGCATCACGTGGATGGCAGTGAAAGAAGTTGGCTTTGGTCTTCTTGACCAAACATCATCAATCACTTGACTCGGGCGGGCACCGACGCCACACCCGGGCCAGTCAGGACTCCAGGACGCCAGGATCGCGCTTGGCTAACTAGCGCCCCCCGATCGGGCTGGCCAGGGTTCGGTCTGAGTCGCTTGGTGGTGGTGGTGGTGGTGGGTTAAATGGTGGGTTTCAGTTACAGCATTAATCCATTTATTATTTCCAGTTTAAAGTACACTTTCCGCTCGCCGGTGGCCTCCGCGCGCAAGTCCGGCGGACGACCTCGCGGACGAAGACGCGCCCGGCGTCTCGGAAGGAGAAGAAAATGAAAACGGCGCGATGGTTGTTGATGATGGCGTTGGTGGTGCACCGAATGAAGGAGCGGGGCATCGTGAAACAACGCCCCGTGGCCGATCGATGACGACGGCATGCGAATTTTATGCGCATGAATGAAACATTCATGCCGCCGAGCGGAACGTGCGGGACAAGGGTGCTAGGGTATTTATTTTCCGCGACCGCTTCCCATCTTCGTGCTGTTGCTGACATTGACCAAAAAAAAAAACGCACTCAGCGCTGTCGTGAAGTCATTCGTCTGCTGTCTTATTAGTTTGCGAATTCAAAAATTTCAAAAAAATCTTGGAAGCGGAGATTTCGCGTTGGACGTCACGTCAAGAAAGATTTGATAATTAGCTAGGAAAACCGGAACACATCGAAAGAAGAAATGGTCTCCGAAAGAACTACCCATTCGAATGAGGCATGTTTTCGAAATATTGATTAAATTCTTTTAGAAAAATGAAACTTAAAGGTGGTTAGAAGATGAGTTCGTCATGGCTATCAACAAAACGAAGGGTGTTCCATCATGTGTTTGGATTTTAAACTAACGGTTACTTGACTTCATTCAAACATCGTTCATTCGTTCTTTCTTTTTTTTCTGGAAATTGTAAATGTTTAGTAAACATTGTAAATTGTAAATAGAAGAAGTTAGAAGAATATTGTGAAATATAAAAAAACATATATCCAAAGGAATGAGTCTTCAACTCAGATTGTAAGATCGTAACACATTACTAAGCGGTTGTGGCTAGTTTTCGAACCGAGAACTGAAAAAATAACCTATTTTGTGGACGATTTACATCCCTTTTAAAAAAATGCTGCACTGAAAAGAGCATTGAAGAAAATGAACAGTATCCAGTATTGCCCGGAAGAATCCCGGAAGACCAGGCGCAGGTCTCTACGCCCGGTCTTTAAATATACTCGATGCATAAATATGCATAACGCCCAATAGTAAGATATGAACTATGGCTACAAACGATTTAAAGTGCCCCCAACAATGATCAGCGGCCGCTGATGGCAGACTGGCGATAGCTTGCCTCCCTCGCCAGCGATTATTTCTCGGTGGTCACGTTGAATACTGCCTCCCGCTGAAATCTTGAGGAAACTCCTCGAATAACCCCACGTTTAACCCGCGCGATCTGGGCAGTAGTATGCGCCCCGTTCCAGGGGCAGTTCGTCATTAATCTTTATTAAGTCAAGGTAGGATCGTTTCTGAAGGTCATCGTGCAGCGGTGAGCGGAGTTAAAGCCTGTAAGATAAGAAACACCTGCCCATCTGCACCGCCGGTGGCAGGTCTGGCAGATCCTGCGTGATGTGATTAATTGATGCCGATCGAGAAACGGAGCGATTTGCAATTAATTGAACCCCCAAGCTCTACACGCATTCCCTGCCAGCGGCGGCGGCGCTTCCAGGGCGACAGGATTCCGGTTGATCTGTCCGCAGACCGGATGTAGCGAACCGTTCCGTTGGTCCTGTAAACATTTCGTCACCAGACACGCCAGCCAGGTAAGGTGACGCGCGAAACGAAGGCGCAGCGGCTAGGACGGCCGGGTATGGCTCATAAAACTCGGTACGGTTCCTGTAGTGCCATAAAAAGGATAACTTGAAACTCGGAGGCGTCAGACCGGGCTAGAGCGGTGCAATATTTTATGCTTTTTATGAGCGAGTGCTTTTGAAAAAGGGCCACCGCATCATTTATCGCTTCCATCGCGCCCATGCTGTTGGGATTGGGCCCATTGTTGCCCTGCACTTCCCCGGCGCGCGCCCCGTGGCGGTCTGCAAACTTGTTATTGTTTTTGCTATTGCTGGCCACGGCGTTTATGCTGCGGAAGCGTGTTCCTCTAGCCATTTTTCATTTTGGCGCTTTAACGAGCGTTTAAGATGCTATTCGAACTTCTTGGGCGCACGAAGCAGGAATTTGAGTACGTTACAGTATTGCGCGGTATCCTTGATAGGGATCGTGATCTCGGAGGCCCATTATTGAAATGTTTGAATATTAAACTTATTATAAGCCCCATAAGCGCAGCTCAGTACACCACTGCATCTCGATGGTCCCGATCAGTGCGGTTTCGGTAAAGCAGACCTCTCACTTATTGACCTCCCGCGGACCCGTTCCGAGGCCATTACCGTTCAGCTGCTGCGTCTATCTCCCGTCCCGGAAAGCATTAGACGCGACGAAGACGAAGCTTCAGACGCTCAGGAAACCGAACGCACCGAAAACCATATGGGAAGCCGTTTGGGTCGTCGAAAAAAAAAACCAGCAGCCCACTTGAGCAGTGGCCCTGTATGCTGTCTTTCAGGCTGCACACTTCAGGCCGAAGGCGAAACTCGAGCGCGTGACTCTGGAGTGGCTCTGGAACGCAAACCCATCCACCAGACAGGCAGAAGAGGCAGAGGCCCATCGTAACACCGTAAATGCTAACTTCATAAATCGTCCTTATCTGTCGAACAGTTAATTTTTATGTATTTGGGTCAACTGAGGGCACACATACTCGGGCTCGTAGGAGCTAGGTTCTATGCCTTTCGAGTTGCTCCCTTCGGTGCAACGGGCTGCAGTGTCCGGGGTGAATCCAATTCTCAGTAATCCATGCACGGCCATGGAACGAGAACGGCTCCTGAGCCTGACGTTGACGATGCTCTATCAATGCAATTAATGCATCGGACGATGCAGAATGCTGAGGGCCTCCGGCATCGTGCTCCGTAACGGTGGCAGATTTTGATGAACCGAGAGAACCGGCAGCCACCGGCAATCAATCAATTAGCTAAGCTCCCGCTCCGGGAGGCCGTTTTGATTGGACTTCCCTACCGATTTCTAGATTCAGTTCGTTTTTTACTATCCGACAGGCACTGCCCTTCCTTCGCGGGCGGCGGCACATCTGATTGCAACATATTCTCTGCGCGCAGCCCGATCACGGTCACGTACCAACCGATCCGCCGATTGACACGGATGATGATGTCAATCGTAATCAATGAAGTTGGCACTCCCTGACGGTCGGCCGGCCGAAGGGTGTTCCGCAAATCAATCGATCAACCACGCGACCAATTGCCAAGCCCTTCCCGAGGGCGGCTTCCCAATGGTAGTTAAGACGTTAAGCGTTACTGGCCGGCGACAACGCCGGTGGCCACCCGACCCTGGATCCGAAAGGCTGGCTTATAAATCCATTCGAATGCACTGGCCGTTGGGTGGGTGGCCGCAACGTTAGCTCCGCACGGGAAAGGGCAGCAGGGAAATAAATTTTATGGTTCCTTCGTGCCAGTAACGGGACCGCGTACACCGGGATACCGGTCGGGCCGCTACATGGAGCATGCAAATTATGTACTAAATACGCACGGACGACTTCGGCAGTGTGTTACATTGCAATGCCATGACGATGGGACGCCAAGAATTGCGAGAAGCTACTCGCGTCCAAAGAATCTGCCCAGTCAGGAATGTCAAGGGCAGGCCGTCTGAAGATGGTGTGCAAAAATAACAATAGCCCTTCAGGTATCGAGGGCGATACCGATGTGTCCAATCCTAGAGATTCTCACCAGACCCGGTAAGACGTCCGGACTCTACGGCACCCTGCTGCACAATTGATGATATCGACTTCTGGAGGATCTTTCCCAGTCCCAGGCTCGGCTGACGCTAAACGGTCACAAATGGCGTTGGCCAAAACGGCCACTCCGCCACGTGTGTGCATCGAGAGTTGCGAATGTTTATTTATGAACCTTCTTCGGGCCGAGCCACACGCTCTCGGTCGATGCAATAAACTATGCAAATGGTGAAAAGGGTAAGCGAAGGATTCGTCCGGCTCGGGCCAACCAATGGAACGTCCGAGAGGGTCCGTGCAAGATAAATAAATTACATCGCGACCCGCCAGCCTCTGACTGATTGCTCACGTCCGTCTTCTGTGGCCGATTTCTGGTCGGCCGACAGCATTGTGCGCACAATTTAGTGTTACCTTATCGAGATCGAACTCGGGACCGGAACGCATCGGAAGTCGGGCTCTACCCGCCAATGGTTGAGCAATGATGGCCATTTATTAATTGCATCTTAATAGTAGTAAAAGTGTTATCGGCTTATTTGTCACGAGAGCGAAGGCTTGGCCCTACGACAATGATCGCGCAGACAACGAAGTGGTTTTTATTTTATTTAATAAACGCTTCAGTCCGATCGTTGTCGACGGCCGTTGATGAAGTATGCGTCGTACCGAAGGACGACGTCCGGGGGGATTCTGGTTTAGTTATCAACAACCATAAAAGCGAAGCACCCGATTTACACCATAAACTGTCAGCGCATTGTGCAGCAAAAATGGCAAAAAACAATAAATTGCAACAACATACAGTAATGAACCATATTTCGTGTTCACGTCCCATAAATCAAGACGGACCGACAGAGTGCAGTGTCCCGAGCCCGACACGGGACGGCTCAGGGATTCTGTTCTGCTTCCCTCCCGAAAGGTGCTGTCATATGGATCGCACCGGCAACCTGTGGCAATCAGCCTGAATAAGCCGTTCCCCATCGTTCCACAAAAATCCTGTTTCGCGCGGACTTGTTTGTCACCAACATCGTACCGTGGTGCGTGTTGAATGCGACGCGATTTATGTAAATGCTCAAGAGGTCCTCCGGTAATTGAGCGTATTCTTCGATTGATCAGAACCCTGGAGAACTGAGCAAGAACACGGACACATTGATTGTTGTGGCGGCGAATTTATTCTGACCTCGTACTCACCTTGTCCTGCTCCTGGCCTGGTCGCCTGGTCATAACCTAACCTGTACCAACGCAAAACACCTTGGTCCAGTGGTGAACTCCGAAAGGAAAACAGGCTGCGACGATGGGAATTATGTACTGGCCGGCAGTAGCCTGACCATCTGTGCACCGATGCACCGACCACTTGCACTTCGGGAGTTCTGGGTGTCAGAAATTGATTTGTTGACGTCCGGGGAAATGTTTGCCGCGCGACCCTCGGCGCTCAACGCGGGGCTCGCGACGGTTCCTTATTGCATTCCACGTAATGATTTATGGTTACATCCAGACTAGGGTGCGCTGGCGGATGGTCCTGGACCCGGACAGTACGTGAGACGCGCCTCTGTTCGGTGCTCCAATTGCTCAGCGAATTCACAACGTGCCGAGGGAAGCGATAAATATTTATTCCGTTTCGACGTGCGATGAATTTCTCAAGGCAGCCCACTACGCGACGCACATCCTCCTGAGGACGCGGCGTTTAGACGATTTACCGTGCCGTAATTCTAGTCGCCTATAATGAAGATGAATTCTAAAATTCCCCACTATACATACCTAGAACCTGCCACGATGCTAGTTTCGTCATCGTTTGTCAAAAATGTTCATTAATTGAGTTGTTCTATTTCCTAAACAAACAATCCGTATGCTGTCCGCTGCCATGGCTATGTTTTGGTTCAAGTTAATATTTTCTATCCACACGCAGGGCACCCAGGGCACGCTCGTTCGAGACTAATTGTGGTGGTTGATTAATCGTTTTCCGTTTCCGGGCGGGCGCAGACTGACCGAGTGCAGGCGTCGTCCTCCATTCTGTTGGCGATCATGACTAATTGCGCGCGATCAAGGAAAGTTCCATTTGTTTTCAATCTAACCGGCAAAATAGCTCGGAAGATTAACGCGCGTCCTTATACGAGGGTCACTATTTATATTTCGGGAATAGGAACAAAAACAAATAGTGAAGCTGCGAATATATTTTTATTGTTTTTCAAAGTACTCGTCACGATGATCGATACACTTTTGCATGCGCTTAAACCAATTTTCAAAGCATTTATTCCATTCCGAATGAGGTATCTCCAAAACATGATTTTTGAACGCTTCAAGAGCTTCTTCGGGCGATGAAAATCGTTGACCACGCAGTTTATTCTTCACAGATGGGAACAAAAAGAAATCATTGGGTGCCAAATCAGGGCTGTACGGCGGATGACCCATCAATTCGATGTTTTGAGTGCTCAAATAGTCTCTTGTTTGAGCCGATGTGTGAGAGCTGGCATTGTCATGATGAAGAACAATCCGACGTCTCTTGTTTGTTTTCCTTATTTCACCGAAGATTTCTGGTAAACAGATGGTTGTGTACCACTCAGAATTTACTGTTCTACGATCCTCTAGAGACACTGTTGCAATATGACCAGTTTTTCCGAAGAAACAGGCCACCATTTTCTTTGAAGTGCTTCGTGTGCGAACAACTTTTGTTGGATTTGGTTCATCTTGGAACACCCATACAGTCGACTGCTGCTTACTTTCGGGCTCATACGAATATATCCATGATTCGTCACCTATCACGATTTTATAAACGTCTTTTGGAACACCGCGATTGTATTTCTGAAGCATTTCTTTGCACCAATCGACACGAGCCTTTTTTTGAGCGATTGTCAAATTATGTGGGATCCAACGTGAACATAATTTTCGCACAGCTAAGTGTTCATGTAAAATCGCATATATGCTGGTGGAACTAATGCTTAGGGATGCCTCAATCTCACAATAGGTTACATGACGATCTTGCTTAATCATTTCGTGCACAGCATCGATGTTTTCTGGCACTACAGTCGATTTTGGACGACCTTCACGAAACTCGTCGGACAGCGAACTACGACCACGATTGAATTCACTATACCAGCGATACACAGTGGTTTTTGATGGAGCTTCATCGCCAAAAGTCAAATTAAGTTGATTGACGCACTCTTGTTGTAATAATCCACGTCGAAAGTCGTAAAAAATCATCGCTCGAAAATGTTCACGATTCAGTTCCATTTTTTTGCCGAGACGAAACTTTCAACTAAATATAAAATAAACAAATAGCGTCCGTATGACAAAATGTTCTGAGTACGTATGTCGTCAAAAATGTCAAACTTTACGATGGAATCATCAGATGGACTCACATGACATCAGTGTTGCCAATTCCCGAAATATAAATAGTGACCTTCGTAGAAGACTAACGCAACCAGACAACGGCGTTCTGCGATTGTTGCGTATAAAATGGAGCAAGATCGAATGGGTGCCACCTTGGCCCGTCCATTACACGTTCCTGCTGGCGGCGGGCAAAACAGTGCTTGCCCAAAAAAGGAAGGGACGATTCTGTCCTTCCCAGCACTTAACGCATCCGACGTCCTTCGTGCGCGTGTGGCGTCTACACACGCAACCGGCGCAAATGGACACGCGTTCGCAATCAGCACCGAAACGCAAATCGGGCCACCATCGGCTTATTACGTGCAGCCCGGCGAGCCCGGTAAGACAGGAGTGATCAATGACTGAACTCCCATCCGACGGGCTGTGAGATTCTGTGAGATCGTTGGACGTTTTTATTTATACACCTGAGAATGAATAATGGTTCCGTGAAATTTTAAAGCTAAACCCACGAAACTGGCACCAATCGCGTGAATCGAGTGTGAATTGGGGCACATGGAGTAGCGCAAATGTCTCACTTCGCTACCGATCGAACCGGCGGAGTCGGTGTCCTTGATGGCAATTATGGCTCCAGTCGAGAGGCTCCAGGGGTTCAGGCGCATGCCTTAATGGGCCCTTAAGTCGACACTTGGCAGTGTAAAACGGAGGCTGCTCGTTACCCACTGGGAGTGCTTCTGGTCAAGTAGAGATCCGAAGCTTTACATTAGCCAAAGATCAAGCACGATAAAGGCCTTGCCCACCGTCCCACGCACCGACGGTTCATTAACACAAACCGTCGGATAATTGCGCCTCAAAGCGAAAATGTCTTCAAGGATGGATCGGGCCTTAAAGTGAGTTTTTCCCCAACGAAATCCAACAATTGCTTATGCCATTTCTTGGCCAGTTTTTTTTTCATTTCGACGCTGTCAACAAATCGCAGCTGAGGGCTCACACTTTGCCGTAGCGTTGATTGAGTAACAGCTGCGACCGTTCAACTACCGTTTAATGGGTTTCCCCGGTGCTGATAGATTGGACTCACGATTCATCATCCGTGGTGTGGTGTGGTCAAGCGATTAGTTGGCGCGCTGAAAACAGGAATCAACTGCCAGGAAACACTTCCAGATGCTGCACTTCAGAGCGCGCAGAAAGGCTAAATAGTTGAAGCGCCAGTAGCCACTACCTCCACCAGCCGGGCCCGGGCTGCACACAGATGCGAAGTGAAGCGCAAAATTTATCATCCTTGCCGCCGGTGGCCGGAGAATGAGAATCCCAGCCTGGCCGTCAACATCGTTATCCGGCCCTGTCAGCAGCCGGCCAGCTTGTGCCAGCAGTCAACTTTTGCAATCCGTCAGAAAGCTCAAGTGTTTTGAAATGGTCCCGGGCCCGGAAAATATTATGACTCTGCGCTTCGGGAAAGGTGGACCGGCGTCCGTGGCCGTCGCCAGGCAGGCAGGGTTGAGTTTTTCACCCCGCAACCCATCGAAAGGGAGGCCAATCAGCGGAAATGGCACGGCGCTGATGATGGGTTGATTTTCATTTACTTAATTAATTGAATGCCGCCCGGTGCAGTGAGTTAATCGAAGTGAGTCGAATATTTCCGCTCGCTTTCTGGCATTTCTGGCGCGCATTCTGTTCAAGTCCTCGGATTGGTCCAGCCTCGGACTGCGGCACAAATACGTTTCACGTCAGTTTCGTCGGGCGATCGAAAACAATCTGAAGCATTTCTCTGAACTCTTCTCGGTCCCCAACAACCAATAGGATCACCGGTACCGAGCATTAGACGGTCCGACACGGCAGCGTGCTGGGGTTTTCAACACATTTTTCATCCACTTGAAGCGTTCCGCCATTCGAACGATGTTCCACCAACCGACGAGGAGAAATGGAACAGGAAACATAAATTTCCTTTTCCCAGCACACCATTGCTGCGAGCGCATCCTGCGACGTGTCCTTTGGCCCCTGGAAGAAAATATAACTCATTTTGCCACCACACGACGCACCCGGAGTGAACCTAAGCCGATCGCTTCCTGTGGGTCTACCATTCCACAAGGCCCTCCCTGGGGCTCTCTCTCCTGGTGCATAATTTGTTTATGCTGCCATCTGCAACGATGCAACGGACCAAGGCGGCAAGGCGCGCATTGTTGTCAGGATAGTAATGAACTGAAAGTAATGAAATGAAATCATTGGCGACCGCGCGACTCTCGAGCGCGCACGTCCAAATTAAATTTGGGTCTGCTTTGGGACAAAAACAAACCAGGGTCCAAGGACGAGAACGAGAAGTAACTCGTCCTCGAGCAAGAATGCATCCCGCTCGGTAGAAGCTGTAATGGAATATATTCTACGATTCATAAAATTTATGGAAGCTTCTAGCTAACTGCACTGCAAACAAGTCGCTGCGACCCTCAACTTGCGTCCATCCTCTTCATGGCATTTTATAACATTTGTCCAAAATTAGATTTTGCATTCTCCAGGTTTGTAAAGCATAAAATGGTGATCTCTCTCACTTTGCTTGCGCCGGACAAGCGAAATCCAATTACCATTAACTTGTCGGGTTTTAGATTCTCGTAGGAGGACAATATTAGGTCGAAACGAAAACGTACAGGGCCAGTAAGGCTCGTTTGTATGGAAATGTTTTTAATTGTCTCGCCTAAAGTTAAACATTCCGCATGCTCGCTGCCGACAGAAAAAATTTAACGCCATTTAACTCGCTTACTCGTTCGCTATCCACCCGAAAACTTCTCCCGGGATGCAATTTCTTTTGTTGCTCACCTCCGGCGAACGCTCCGGTCATCATAAATCATATTCGCACATCGCGCAATCAGCGCGCACCCGGCCCTGCGTGATCCTTCTTTTCTCGGGTGCGCTAATCACTCACTGCCGCCCGGCCAGACACACGGCACGACCGGGCGGGCCGCATGGCATGACAGGGCGGCCACTCATCATTCCTGCAGCATGCCCGAGGGACCACGAAGTGTACTAAACGAGGTCCGTTTAGTATCGTTTTCAATTAAAACGTCCATTAACTTTGTTCTCACCTTGCCGGGGAAACGATCTCAACCGTCGACACCAGGCCAGCGGAAGAACATTTCAAGATCACGCATGCTCGTGGGCAAAGTGGGCAAGAAATGGCGAGAATGAATGAAGAGCAACGGTCACTGGATGGTGGCTCGCACGGTTTCGCGCACTCTATTTAAGTCTTCCCGCGCCGAAGCCGGACCTGTGGGGAGGCACCCTCAAGGAGCTGTTTATTTTAACCGGTTGTCAGACCGATTTGAATCCAGTTGCTTATTTACACAAAGGCGAATAAATAATCTGCTGCCCGGCCGAGGGCATTGATATGACTTTGAGCACTCGCACCGGGCGTTCAGTGTGAAGGCGTTATTTATTGTTCAGATCGTGGAGCAAATGTGGACAGCCTTGCGCTTCCTTTCCACTGTTCCCGACAGACCCGAAACACGCTTCCCAAATGCTGTGCCAAAAGGCAACCAAAATAGTGCACCCAATGCACAATGTGCATTAACCAGCATGATTTATCACCAATGTTTAATCGCTCCGTACTCGAAAATATTCAACACTATCTTTGACTCAATCACGGTGGCGCCCGAGGCGCCCTAAGTACCCGTCCATTAATTGGAGCTAATTTATTGGGTCCACGTCCATCAGAGACCCCATTACTGATCGATGGCGGTGCTTCATTCTTCAGCGACCCCCGGAAAGGAACTCCCAGCCAGCTGGCCAGCTGGTAATTATTAAACCATCTACCACTGCCACTTGGTTTCAGTAACGAAGCGATAGTGAAGCGGCCACCCGCAGCCAGAGTTGTCGTTTAAAGGGAAAATAAATGGGCCACTTAGAAAAGTGTAGCACGGAGCCCGAACCATTTGCTGCCTCCCCCAAAACCAGCCGGAGACCAAACCTACCGGAAACAGGAAAAGAACACTATCTTTGAAACTTTCCAGTCCGGCGGCGGATCTGTTGATGAGATTAAACCGGAGGAGTCGTTAGTACACTTAAACCAGTTTGAAAGTTACCGACCCACGGTACGGTGCACTGTGTGGAGCTAGTAAAAGTTTGAAAGACTGTTTGCCGAAGTGTTTATCTGTTCCGAAACTCACATCGCTCATGGGGTGCTTAATTAAACAAGGTGGCACCCGATATTGATCTTAAACGTTACATTTAATACTTGGCCGTAAGCACAAGGTGGACAGTTACTTAACTATTCTAATTATGCTGGGCCCGAATTTAAAAGCAACAAACGAGTGGACATATTTTGAAACTCTTAACCGCTCATCTGCGGTTGATGTGGTAACTCCGAATATAATTGATTGAAATTGTGGCTCACACTTGTTGGAATGATTTATGAGACGGGAACAATTGTTTACCCTCAAAGTTGTCGACAGCTGTCGTGTTTAGAGCTTGATCAAAGCGAACCTTCAGCAAAAGTAAAAGGACGATTCTATGAGCCCGCATGCCGGTTTAATTAATGAGAAAACTTTTCGAAATCTCCGAAGAAAATCGGTTTTACTCGGCCGTCACTTGGAAGACTGATCAATCTCGTCGTATCGCTATCTTGAAATTATAAACGAAATCTTGTGACTATGGCCAGCATAATTCGGACGCACTAGGACTTCATCGCAAGTAACGATCATTCACGTAACGATGGAAGTAACGATCATTCACTCACATGTCACACTACCCAGGGCTCACTCAATTTTAGCCATTTTACTTCAAACATCCCAGAAAATCCGGCCGCCAGCAGCGGTCGAGAACAGCAGCGGGTTACTTTTGGCACCGTCCACGTCAACGGATTCATCGCCAGCCAGCAGACGTGGCGTGGGTTTTGCGTCAGGTCATCAGTCAGCTTATGATAATTTCGTGAACAGCTCCTTCGCAGCTCTGGGCGAATGTGTTCATTCATGCTCAAGCTCCCTGCAGGTCAGAGTATCGGCCTCGAAGCAAACTTTCGGAGCTGCTCGAGCTTTCGGTGGGTCCTGTTCAAACAATCGTCCCACCGATGTGTGGGAAGTGAGGCAGATGCTTCACAAGCAGGCACATTGTGGAAGGTTCCGTCTCGTGAGGCAGCCCCACCGAAAAGTGTGTTGACCTTTTTCACAAACTCATTCAAACATCACCGACAGCATGTCTCAGTCTGGTAAGGATATTAATAGATTATTACAGGACCCCAGCAGCGGTCCGCCAGCTGTAGGCTCCACTTCAAAGTGCCGGTGCCGGAATATGGATCCACCGTGGTTTCGGGTGATGCGGGCGATGCCTCTCGGACGAAAATCTCGGAGCACCCGTCCATGATGACTAATCGAATGCCGCCCGAAGGCGTCCTGAAAGCTTTCCCATTTGCACCCCGGCAACCAGTCGCAAGGACACCACTTCTCGGCAGCGTCTTTGGGGTTGTAACCCTTCTCAAGTCACGTTGCGATGTTCCGAAACCGATTTTCTGAAGCTTGTCATGGGGACAGGTTTCTTCTACGTTTCTTCGGGGGTTCCGGGCAAATAGTTTGAATATTTTACGAAACCACCACTATGGAACCCTCGCTGACGGTGCAAAGTTTCACTCGGACACTAATGGAACAGCGACGACAATGGGCTGTTGTTCGTGGAGCACCACTCTGCAAACAGCACCGTGAGTGGGGCGCTTCAAGAATACCGTCTGTCGAGGGAAGGTTCCTTGAAATCGGGCAAAAACATGCTGAACGTCTATTAAAGTCTAGGTGAAAATGTGGCCCTGTTTTCAACTGCAGCCGTCGCACCCTTTTCAATAATTTAAAACCATTTTCTTGACGGCCGCACACCAACCAAAAACAATTGCCACTAAATGTTATTGTATCGGTTCCAGGGGCAAATGAAAACCTCCAATAAACGGTGAATAAACATAGATTCATCTTCATCCTTCGCCGGCTTTAGCTACCGTCCCTAATCCTGTCGCCAAACGGTTCGAACCACCGTTGGCGAGGTTGCCATAATTTATGCTCACCCGCGATTGCCACGGATCGAGAAAGAAGGTAATTTATTAATTGGTTCTCCCGATAGCTTCATCTGAGGTCTGCGCGTGACTCGGGGATTTGGACCCACTTGGCGAAACGTTTAGCATGCCCAGCCGGACCGGACCGAACAAGATGTGCAACTTCTGTAGCGAGCGGACCTGCTGAACCCGGAGCTTGAGCTGTGCATAATGTTTAGCGGATAATTTATTAGTTTTCCTCGGTGCTGTTGTAACCGTGTGGTGGCGCTGGAGCAATACATTGGGGACTATCAAATAAATACTGCAAATTGAATGGTAGTGAACGTTGTGCTTCGCGAACTCGCACAGATCACCGTCGATTTCATAACGCCTTGCCGTGCCGTGCGAGTATTGAATTACAGTTTAAATCATAACTAAAACACGTCGGCTATTATGGAGGGGCCCGAATGAGGGGAATGTGATTGAATCGTACTGTGGAACATAGTTTTCCTGTGTGCTTTGCATAGGTCAACACCATGGAAATCATGGCAGAGTACAGCTTTATCGAGCAGAAGGTACGATTAATTTTAATGGACCTTGTCGAATTTCATATTCAAGAGGACCTTTGAATTAAAATGAACTATAAAAATTTAAATAATGTTGTTTTCCAATGTCAACATATAACTTTACCAACTCTGACAATCGATTCGTACAAATTGAACCACATGCAAATTGTAGCATCATTCTGCCGAAAATTATGATATCATTAGACCGCAGAACACATACACCGTATTCTTATCTCCGGTACCAAAGCATAATGAAAGCGCCCCACAGTCGCATCGTGAAAAAAGCCAACCCTAGACATTCTCCGCGTCACGTTCCGGTCTTAAAGTCTGCGTATTTATCGTCGGCTCGCATGCACGTGTGCGTGTTTGAACGAAAACTGTAACAACTCTACACGGAACCTCACCGATCGATATCGATATTTTGGCCAATCCCGTAAACATATTTTGCATAAAAAATCAATTGCTGCAAAATTTGCCTTTCTTCCCGCTTTATATGAGCTATTCATGTTCGCCGGTGCCGGTGAGACGAAAGTCTGATAGGACCTGGCCAGAGAAAAATTACTGCCACTTACCATAAACTTGCCACTCGCCGCCAGAGCCGCCATCGTGTCGAGTCCGTGGTCGATGTTGCGATGCTTCTTGAAAATCAGCGGCTGTCCAGTGCGTTCCATCGGTGTCCTCCGGTTCCCTATCGCCAGCGTGGCGGATGTGGCCAGCATCGATCCGCGGCCGGTACGACCTTCGTTGCACTGATTTCACAACCGTTTCGTTTCGTTCGATGTGCCAAAGCGTTGTGAGCTGCTGGGCTGGACCACGAACCGTCGTGATCCAACAACGGGCCAAAGTAAATCTTCCGTCGGTGCCAACCGACGTACACGAGTGCACCTTCAGGATCCGATTTTCCCGCTCGTTAAGGGAAATTCGGGAGGACAATTTTTTCTTTCCCCGGACGGGAGGCGTAAAATGGAAAGCACACGTTATCACTTCGTGTGATCAACGATGAAGGGCCAAAAGCGACGGACGAGAAAACGGATCCGCCAGCAAGCCTTTGGCGCGGTGTCGGTCGTCCTCAAGACGTAACGTTCGAAACTGTATCATGGAAAGCGCATTACGCGAAGCTTTATAGCGCACTCGGCAGGCGAAGCGTGAGCAATTTTTTGATCGTGGTGAGCGTGCACTATCGCGAACAGTGCATCTTCGTTGTGAGACTTTTCCGAGCCGGTGGAAGTTGTTGAAGAGTCACATATCAAAGGACACTACCGGGGGGCATCCTTACGTGGATCACAGTGTGCGGTGCTACTTCCAACAAAGCTGCCATTTGCCACACATTTTCGTCGCGAACGAATCACAAGAATATCACATTTTCACAGCAAACCAAATCACCTTCGCTCACAACGCAAACCATCACTTGGCCCCTTGGGTGGCTTTGCTGTCGTTACAATTCGTGCGTTACAAATTTGATTTTCCAAGAACGAATTTGCATATTTACTTGGCGTTCACTTTGCGATGAGTTGAGGTGTTCGGGTCACTGTTGTTGGTCGATAAATTGTGTCTGCAGAATAAAAAGTGTTCGCCTATCATAGGAATATCGAATTCGTTTCTAGCGATGCACTTTAAGCGATGAACGGAATGCTGGGCACTTTACCGCTTTGTGGTTTGCAGGATTCTGATTTTCAACCCCTTGTTTCACAACATTTCCACTCACCGACGTAACGCAACCGACGAGAACACCACACACCACTGGGGCACACACAACGGACACCAACATAGCTGGAAAAACGTGTGGAAAAATTAGTAAAACAAACACTTTGATACCTACACCAAGAGAGAGCACACAAATTCAGAACTTCTCCGTCGCTTTGGCATCAGTTTCCGGTCTGGCGCTGTCACGCCAGCGTTTCATATTCGTGAGAATATTTTATTTTAACAAACTTCTCATTGTCATGCTTCGATTTTCGGTTCACTGCAGAGAGTCCTGCGACAAAATGGCCCACGTCCAAGGGGTAAGCCTCCTTCGATGCTGGCTGGTGCTGCGCTGCGTTGCGTTGTGTCGTGCAGTCTAATGCCCAGTGTATCGATTTTCACTTCAAATGATTCCGGCAAAGAAGGCTAAGAGTGTCTTTAAACGGTTAATACCCATCGAAAAGAAGACAAACACGGTACAAAGGCTTTTCTCCACGTTCAAGTGAGTAACCCTTTTGAATGAAAACCGAGTTTTCTTTTCGAGTTTTACTCGAAACCCTTTTTCGAAATATTATTTAATAGGAAAAACCCTTCGCTTCACTCAAAAATACACTCTTCGAGGAATATCGTCGCGTGATTTGCTCTGCCTTCACGAATGCCCACCACGACCCGGTGGCTACTTTCAACCGGTCGCTGGTCAGTGACTCCGGAGGACTGAAACCTTGCAACTGTCAGAGCCACAAAACCTTCACGTATCGCATTTTAGTCTGCAAAAATCACCCGCAACCTCGGTCCGACAACAACGGAAGCCTCACGGGAATGGCACGGTCGGCAATATATGCAAAACTATAATCGTTTTGTTTTCACTCTGCCCTCGCCCAGGCTCAAGTTCGGGCCCATCGGTTCGGTTTCACAATATTTTCCTACTCTCGATGACTACGCGGCGGCCTCCAGCTGGTCCATCTTCCCAATGACGAAAGGGAGCGAAAAACGAAAACAAACTATCTGATTTCTTCGAAGCGGAGCTCATCCACCCGCTGCTGGCAACCGAAGGTCTCATTCTATTTTCCTTCGCCAATTTTCATCTGCTCTGCCGGGTGCACCGCCGATTTCCACACCGGGTGTACCGAGCTCAGTCGCCTTTGTACGTGCCCAAGGACTGTGGAAGGTCAAAATTGGCCACCCTTCATTAGCATCGGACTAGATCGCAGATCTTATCGTTCCTGTGGCGCTATCGCATCCAAAAGTATCTTTCCTGGGGAAATAGTTATTGGGAATGGTTGCGTCAGAGTGAGGCGGTCCTTTGATTACTCGTCCATTGTGGAAGACTGATGTCTACTTCGCGTTCCCAGAGTAGTTTGAAGGTTCATAGCAGGCCAGTAATCATCATTATACCATTGTACGAAATTCGGTCTAGCGGATTGAGTAGTAAGAGGTTAACGATCAAAGGCGAATTCCGGACAGCATGAATCAAGGCTTCGCTATGACAGAAATATATTAAGCAAGTAGAGGATCATACAAATCAATAAGAATCGAAAATGGAGCATTCCTTCCGCGGGATTATTAATTAAGGCTCGTGATTTCAGTAACGCCAATATTATGGAACAATGTTACTGACCTCGAACGATTCGCGACCATCTTTCGAATCGCTTTCCACCATTCCGGGGCGCACGATAATGGCCCCCGAAGCCTTTTAAGCGTGGAAGTAAGTAACACTAGGGAACCGTCCCAAACGCCGAGTTCGGCTTCGCTGGCGACGAGCTATTTTAGTAATTGTTAAATTCCATACGTCCCACTGGCCGTAATACCGCTTAAGGACACCGAGTTGTGGGTGCCTCGGCAGTAATTTTTTAATTACGTCCCAACGCTACATCGCTCGCTGCATTTCCGATGCTGCACTTTCGGTGCGGCACTCATTAGTTTTGCGGTGCGATTTTTAATTTAATTTTCTCGACTGACCCTCGGCTGCTGCTGGCCGGGAATGAGGGCGATAAAAAATTATGAACGCCTCCGGATATGGGCCAGCGCGGCCAAGTTAGGTCTGGCGGCTACAGAATCGGTTTTATTTTATGTTCCAATTTGTCGACCGCAAAAAATGCAATCGGCAGTCGTTGTCCGTTTAAAAACGGAAGGTTCGCGGATTTGAGTACCTGGTTCTGCCGGCCAAATAGGGAGCCGGTATGATCTTTCTGAACCTGCTTCGCGGAGTGACAGCAAATTCTACACCACGATGTCCTTCCTTGATAGTGGCACATGTTGGCAATTACATTTATGACGGTCCGGAATGGAATAAAAAGGCGGACATGGAAGGAGCGAAACAAAACAGGAGGAACTACCTGTGGCATTAACTAATGTAAGCCATACAACTTGTTTTAACATTTTATTTCACTGGTGTTAAACCAATTACGATCCGGACATTTAATTACTTTAGTTTCCTAAATTAAAACATACTACCGAACAGATCAGTAATCGCAACATTGTGTCCGCTGAATGGTTTTTACCTCTACCAAGCCAGTTTTATGCTCACGGGGGGTGACTTTCGCATTCGTGCGGATAAATGGTATCGGATTTCTCGAGGTGTGGAGAGCAGTTTGTCTCCGGAACGCCCCAACGATTAGCGATTGACTTCATTAAAGTGGCGTGAAAATTACCACGCAGATTGCGCACGTTACATAAGGCAGCATTAAAAAGCATGTTTGTATTACGCCATCGTGGGGCAGGCACTCTGGAGGCACGGTGGGCCTCGGGTCCCCACCCGACACATGTGTGGTGTCCTCGGTACGATCGACGACTCGACTCGCCAAACCTCCCCGGGGGCCGTCAAGCCATTGATCATAAAACGATCCGCAGCGAATCGGTCACGGGCAGCGGATGCGAAGCAAAGGACCAGCCCCACAACGCGCTTTGTGGATAAACTTTGCGGTCTGGCCCGAGCGGGGAGCCAGCACGAGCATCGTCTATCGGCGCGGAGCCAGAGGTGGGAAACATTAATAATAACAACACCCGCAGACCTGCCCCTGCTCGCTCCCAACGGGTACGATCACGATCGTGGCTGGTTTCTTTCGGATTTTCTTCAGGTCCCAGCATCTGAAGACTGTACCACCCAGGGTGGGGACACGCCGCACGATCTTTTAACGAACTTTGGACGCTGATCGCTTCCCGCGAACGCCTCCGTCCAAATTGATTTAAAACGGTTGCCCGAAGCAGCAGCAACCGAGGACGTCGTGACCGGGGTACCACCGTGGCCCGGGATGGCCATCGGTGGCATCGGTGGCTTTTAAAGTCTGCAGAAACCGCAGATGTGGTCGTGGTCCGATCCAGACGGTGGCCCTTTCGGTTGCGATCAGACAAAGTATTTGCCGCCCAGTTTGTCGGATTAGCGTCGGATCGGACCGGGAGTGTCCCGTGGTCCGTGCGGACGGTAGGCAGCAATTTCGATAATTCGAAACGGTGGTCATTTTTCCTGATGGACGTTTCGCTGCGAGCGAACTGGATGCACGGCCCCGCCGTGGCTGGCCAGGCGCAATGCGAAGTGGTTAATGGGAAGATTTAGATTCACCCTCGTACCGGGTTGGCATCTAATGGCGGGTGCAATAATCATTTCCCGGTGACTTATGATTAGCGACGGGTGCGAAAGGCAACGGAAAATGTCCATGTCGACAAATCGCTATTAGGTGTGCAGCATTTATCAGCGGCTTTAGGAAGGCGTTAACTTGTAGATAATTAAAACGGCGTTAGGATTTGTATTTACGGTGACGTGTTTAACTTAAACGGGACGTCGTTGTTTTAAGGATTTATCGAGTTTTTATCACGATTAAGTAATAATACATTAGTCTACTTTCCTGTTGGGCTGTACGTTTAAATTATCCTCCATATTTGAGTGCATCCTTTCAGATATCGTATCAGCAGTCTGTTGTTTCATAAATTACCAACGTCCACTCATTTCGAGCTTCATACTGATATGAGACACCTTGAATACTTCCCCAGCTGTGCCTCACATTTATCAAAAGTCTTTATTTGGCAGCTGTTACTTCCGAATGTCTAGCGGAACTCAGGACTTTTTCTCCAACGCAACGCAAAGATTATTGTCCCCCAAACTCCACATTCGCCCCATACGTGTACGCTTCGAACACCTGAGAATGTCCACCCCGGAAAACAACAGCTGAAAGGTGTGCCGGAAAGACACGAAAGGATTCCATCGGGCCGGTGGCGGGCCCGTCACATTTGGCTATTTGTTTTTATCCTCGTCCGCTGCCAGCGCCAGGCTACACTTCCGCTCATCGGCCTGTCGACCAAATGCGGGCAAAAGAATGTGGAGACTGTTTCGGCAAACATCTTGAAGTGGGCTGGACTCCGTGCCCGAAGTGCCCAAATTTACGATCTATTCGCCTGCCCTGTCAGCTCGACCTCTGCCCGGTGAACTGGTGGCCCAGAAATCAGCGAACCGGAAGCGGTACGTGAACCAGTAACCGTTTACTGGAAACTTTTCTCCCGTAACCTAGGAACTGGGTTACGAGCGGTTTTGGCCCCCCTGGGGCTTTGCCAAGACCTTTTTTCCCGCCACAGCCAAGAACTCGCAGGAGTCGGTGCGAACGGCGCGGTGCGATGTAAACTAAATAAAAGCTCAGCCGTGTATCAACACAGCTACCGTGTCGTCCTTTCAGCCTCGGTAGGGCGACCGGGGTCTTCCTGGTTCCGCCTGCTTCCGGTGGAACCGCAAACCGCAACTTCTGTTTAATATTAGCATAAAGATAACGATCGCC
Source organism: Anopheles bellator (assembly GCF_943735745.2). Classification (NCBI taxonomy): domain Eukaryota; kingdom Metazoa; phylum Arthropoda; class Insecta; order Diptera; family Culicidae; genus Anopheles; species Anopheles bellator. The sequence continues at coordinate 75,549,571 of NC_071286.1, read as the reverse complement.
CCACGGTTTGTTTCGGTGGTGGCTGTTGTTTGGTTTAGTCCGGTGTCCTTCGAATCCTTCCTGGGGAGGGATAAAGCGGCCAACCAGAAGCAACCAGAGGCACCATCTTCGTGCAAGGATTTAAGAGTAAAGAAAAAACTAAGCAAATCCACCATTCCCGGCTTTGCAAGCCGTCCATAAAGTTCATATCCTTCTGTTGTTGCTTCCGGATATCCGGAGGGCTCGTCCGGTGACGTTTTGTGCTCACGCTGCCTTTATTTCCCATCGCATCGGCTTCGGGGGGCGCCGTCGGTAAACACGCTTAAAAATGCTCGCGTATCCTTGCGTTGTAAGGTGTGCCTGCCTCGGCCAGGCCAGGATGGTGATGATTTTTTACGCTTTGGTGCTCACTTCTGAAGAGTGACCCTTTTGATGCGTTTCCTGCTGGCTCATTACGATTGCCGTCTACGACAGTCCCCCAACGGCAAGGTCATCATGGGCTTTGATCCTTTAGATTTTTGAAGCGAAGCAGAGGGCCATAGTTTTTGTGACCTTTTTGGCACATTTTTAAGGAGCGTAAGACATCCGTCTGCATTATTGTACAAATATCGGTTAGGCATTGCAAACACATTTCCATAACAGTGACCCGACACAGCATAAGATCATCGGCTTTCCCCCAAATCTATTGTTACTCTCATGTTCCGGGCTGCTGTTTACCATGTTTAGTCAATATTCTGCGGCCGTCGTTTGCCGAATCAATCGGCTCCGTTTGGGAAGGCATGATGCCAGAATCATTGTTCTTGATATTGATCCGTAATCTACGGCACCGACGGCGGACATGGCACGCCCGGTACGGCAGCCATCTGATTCCATTAGTTCAGACACGATGCGTTTGTTATGCTACGGAGAATCCAATTGGTTCTGCTCGTATGACAACGTCAGAAAACGACGACGACGACGATAGCCACGAGATGGCTTTTCCATTCCGTAGGCATCGAATGTTTCTGTTGTTCTGCCGTTTTTCCGTTTTCTATACACTTTCCGTCCAATCTCGATGATTGAGACTCTCGTTTACCGATGACAGCCTTTTGTCCACACTCCACCACGCGTTCCGTGCGCTCAAGATTGGGCAGCTCACAAAAAGGGTACACGCCGTCAGGATTATGGAACAAACCGTGGCTCTAGGCAAAAAGTCGTCATGAAAGTTTCGTATTAGAGGGCGCAACACTGCCTTGCCTTGTAACATTATTATTTGTAACTCCGAAAACATTCCCTCAATCCCAACAAACACTTATTGAACATCATCTCCGAACAATCCCACTGCTCGGTTCCACTTGAAGATATTTCCACTTTTAAAATATGCGCCCATAAGGTGCACCAGAGCCGGAGCACCCGTAAGGTATGTGACACGTGCTGCCTTGAACTTTGGTTCCCCCGTGCGCCAGAAAATGTGTACGTCTGCGCTTCCCTCGAGCCCTCGCTGGAAAAACAATATTGCTTCAATGTCGAAAACCATTCCTCAGAATCCGACCCGACACTTCCGCGTCACCACCGGTGAAACGGGCGCGGAATGGCGAAATGACACAACAAAACGCGTGTGCCCGTGTTTGTGCGGAAAACTGGAGGCTCGCGCCATGGGTCGCTAGTCTGGTGGAATTTTCCGATCTCTTTTTTTCCATTTTTGGTTCGTCCGGGAAAACTCCGGGCTCACCGTTCGCGCTAACGAACATGCCAGCCCAACAATGATCGCAGCTAACAAGCGAAACAGAAGCGAAGCATACACAGAAAGAGAGAGAGAGAGACGGGATGAATTCCTGCCTTCAGAACGGAACCCGCTGGAGGTGGTCTGAGCAGAAGGGAAAAAACAGGCCGGAAAAACCACCCTGGACCTTCCACTCGGTAGCGCAACTATTACCAAATGGAGGATGTTCTCTCATTACACACGGAGCCGGATCAGCGGATCGACGGCGGTTCCTTTTGTGGCGTCCCGAGCGTCCACCGGTGTCCTTGAAATGGTAGCACACCGCACTTGACGATGCTGAACGAGCAAACGGCGAAGGGGATCGAGCGTGTGGCAGGCAAGAAAATCGACTGCCAGAGCATGAGGATTGTCAGCGAATCGTGCGAACAAACGCTGCAACGGACAGTGCTGTAACAAAGGCTCCCGCCTGCCGGCCTGAGGAGCCAAGAGCATGGGCACTATTTTGTGGCTGCGAACTGCGGCAGAAAGCCCGCTTCATGGAAAACTCTTGGCAGATTTCCATCGCTGTGCCCACAGAGAGCATTGCGTACGGGCTTTGTGTAGCAACTCGAGGGAAATTTTCCCCGAGCGATTGGGTGATAGAAAGGCCTAAATGAATGCTGCGACCGACTCGATCCCATCGACTGCCATGGGCCCGTTTTTGGGCGCCGATGAAACATCAATACAATTTGTAGACACGGACCTCACTAAGCCCAAAACGTTCTGACTAACGCACTCGAAAGGTCCTTGGCAGAAGGTATTATTTGCATTTGAAGCCTTATGTACCATAGAGCTGTATTAAATTTATGTTTTTTACAAACATAATAATAGGCATAAACACTGAGTTTAGGGGACAGGGACAAAAAAATTATACCCTAATCCTGGATCTGGAAATTTAAGCATGCGCCTTAGCTTATTTGTTCCGGCCTTTCTCACATTTCATTCATTAGCATTCACAACACCATTCATTTGTATACTTCAACCCACAGAAATCCCAGAAATGCCACATAACCCACGGTGAAAGAATGAAACGAAAGGCACCGCCGACCGTGCGAAGTAACGAAAGCCATTAACCATTTTGAAACATTTTTGCTGGTACTCCAAGTGAGGCCGTATTTACGCGTGTGTATGTGTGTGTTTAAAAAAATTACCACACGTACCAACACACACATACCCGAGAGAATTGGGCCGGCTCGAGTGGCATACATAAGCCCTTCCCAGACCGCTGAAATATCCTTCAAAATACCTTCGCACCCATCGCACCCGCGACGCGAATCCTTCACTCGTCCCAAAACTCGTCGGTGCTATTTTATTATGATTGTTCGCTACAAAACAACGCCTTACCGCACAGCGAGCTTGTGGTTATCCTGGCGGAATTCGCATTAAAAATAGCCGCACCGTCAGCAGAACCCAAAACTGTTTCGCTTATTTATGGAAAGTAACTTCTTCGTTCGGAACACTGCGCGCCGCGTGCCCTTTACTTCGGCCCCGCAGAAGGATGTTTAATTTCCCGAAAATAAATTCAAACCCAGCCCAGGGGACCGGTGGGAAAACATCCAGCCGATCCTCCTAATCCGTGTGCGTTTGGAGCATTTAATCCACTTCAAAATTTTCCGCCACGTGGTCCACGTCGGCGAGAGGCACTATGCGCCTCCATTCGTTCCACGTTATGGGTTGGTAGATTAATTTCGACTGCCACCGCGACAGGCGACTGACCTGGACCGTACCGAAGGCGCGAAAGAACTCAACGCTACTGTTACATCACCCGTTAGATATCCTAATGAGAAGCCAAAACTTGCCTCCAAAGCGCCTCCTGATCCAAAGTTGTGGGGCCAACGTCTCGTCTAAATAGTGATGGCCAACAGTCAGCCTTCCATCGTGGCTTGCAGACAATTGTTGGGCGAATGACAATGGAGAAATTTAGTAATGAATTCATTTTCAGACGCTCGCTTACCAACCCGCGATAGGCCGCAATGGCCCGAGCGAAGCTTATGCAGAGTTGCGAACCGCCGGAAAGCCAAGCTTGAGCGAAAGAGAAACAGTATTTGGTTTAATTAAAAAACTCCTTGCGTTGGGTTTCTTGCTTCAGAGCAGACCGAGCAGCTTCGGTGCTGCAATGCGTCTTGTTGGGCGACTCACATGAACACAGGGAGTAACTTTAATACGATAGTCGTAAAAGTAAATTGTTGTGGCGAAAGAAAAATTAGATATGTCTGAAACACAGGCCTACGGCTCAACAGAAAACGGTGTTTGGCGACCGAGCGTAACTTTAAGTAAAGTTTGGAACGCTTTTCAGATGATGGCATACGCTCTTCCCTGCAAAGCCACGGTTCGTGTCAAGCGCGAAAATAGTCCGAGCTCGCGAAAGTTTGTTTAGATAATCATTTATTGTCATAATTTAAATACCCAAAGCCCCGGCCGGCACCGTCAAAGCGGGCGCGTTAAGCTGTCACGCGAAGTGATTTTGTCGCAAGCCATTGCACATCCTTTGAGGCGTGAGGACGGCGGTTCCACTCCAGCTGCTCCACTCAGCGAGCCATCGCGCTGCGAATCGGCGTGTCGTGAATGAAAGTTTTCGTTTTAATTTTCTCGTTCGTCTCGTGACGGGCCGCTCAAATGGCCGACGGCTTGGTGCAACCCAAAAGGCACATACTAATTGCTACGAAAGAGAGGGCCAGACATCGAGCCCATTTTGTATATTGAACTTCCTTTCTTGCGCCGGGTTGGAACTGAAAATGAACAACCAACGTGTTTCGACAGGTTAAAATGAGGAGAGAAAAACAGATACAAAATGGTTCACAACCACAAGGAGTCGAGCTACGATGTTCCGTTGCACTGTGTACGTTTCGATCGACATCTGTCGATGGCAGTAAAAAGGTCTGCCAGTGAAAACCGTTCGACTCCATTTTGCCATCATTGCAATTCCATCAGCAAGATGACGCATTTGATGTGGTTTATTCTTGTACATAGTTTACCATGCCGCTTGCGAACTTTACCACCATTAGAACTAATGGCTGGGGTACTATGCATTAGCACCATATTTCCACGCCAACATTTTAATGTTTTGTTCGGAAAATGACTCTGATTTATAATGAATTCTTAGCTTTAAATTTGAATTGAAACTGTTGAAACTCTCGCAAGACTTTGCCCACGTAGTCGAGAAGAAAGACTGAAGGACGATGGAGTCTATTAGGGTATTAGTCAACCATGATACTCTATGGCGCACTTTTTCGTGCTTGAGATCATTGTGAATAACCAAAGCGCATGAACACAGCAAAAACCAACGCTCCGATATCGAGAGTTTGGCCACAGAAGCTTTAGTGCAACGACAGGGGCAATTTGCATTAAGTTTTCGTTCCACCAAAGTTCATCTTCACCGACCTGACGGCTGACAACGATAAGCGGTTCGAAGCGATGAAGTCCTTGTCTGCGGGAAGCTCCATATGTTAACGGACATTATCTTAAAACGTTTTTCCATAATATGTTTCAATAGTAATTCAAAGCGGCTTATCCTTGAACGGACCGGCGCTCTACGGGTTCGGTTTATTTTTGTTTCTATATTTTAACGATCCGACCATGCTGCAACCATTTTGTTTTGCGAGCCCCGCTTTTATGTTGAAAAGAATGAGTTTATTTTCGACATAATTCTCTGTCGATTTTTTGTTAGCTTCGTAGTACCCCAACAATGGTCGGTCCGAGAGCGGTGTTTGCATATTCTCTCTTGCGGCTACCACAATCCTTCTTTCTTCCGGGATCAGCAGGATTTTAAAACGAACCTGAAGCAACCCGAGCAAAGGATCGCTGCACCTTAGCCGGAATTGGCAATGGTCTTTCCAACTCTTCTTCCCAAATTGATGAAGTTGGCACATTTTTTCTTTTGCGACCGCACAACCGAACCGAACCCATCAATGTTGGGGTAGTGCCGAAAGAGTTCCTGGAAGGGCCCTAGTAAACCGTCGGGCACGTGAATCCTAAATTCATTTATCTCACAAATAAACCCACTTTTAGTAAATCGCTGAGGGAGCTGTTAAAGTCCGGTGGACCGCAAGAAACGAGCCGCAAATGGGAACCAAACGGGATGATCGTCTAGCGGGAAGTAATATTAAAAAATAAAACGACCCATTCCGTGCCCCGATAAGGCGAAGGGGGCACGTGAAAAAATAGGAAAAAAACGGATACCGGTTCGAATTTCAGGTCCCTTTATTGCACGGATCGCGGGTGCACGAGTATTCAGCAATGTCAGTAAGTTGTAGGAAATGTTGGTCCAAAATTTAATTATTATTCCGAATCTGGTGAACTCTTTCTCGGGCCTTCGAGTCCGTGAGGGAATTTCGCCCTCTGGCCGAATGGCCAACTCTAGACAAACCTAGTCCTGTAGAGGGGGGACAATGGTAGAGTTGAAGCAGGACCGGGTTCAAATCTCCATTTAAAAGCCGGGCTACCGTGCTTTTTAAAAGGGTTCAATATTGGATTACTAAGCTCGGTGTCTGGTGGAACTTGAACAGACTTTTTGCTCGTTTCATGTTTCTGGTCTTCCCCATTTGGCCACTGGCTTAGTTCCAGGTGAGATGGCTCATGTGAAATCCGTTTTTTGCGCGGATACATGAAGCCTCGTAACTGTGCTGTTGTCCCACCATTTACTGACGGTAACGGGGATAACGTGCAGAAACGAAACTATTGACCATAAATATAAAGCATTAAGCCTTCTGCTTGGCCAGGGAATAGTCAGCATAATGCTTTGGTTTTAAGTGTTAAAATAGGAAAAGCTTTAGACTTCGTTTATGTACAAAAAAGAAAGTATTACAGTCAACATACAGCAGCTTTATTGCAACCATACGTTCTTTAGGCATCTAGGGTTACCTTCTCGATCGCACACTGTCAGGGATTTTACATATGAAATCCTCAATTATCCTTTTCCACAGCGCGGTCGTGACTTGTCACCTCCAGAGAATAGTAAAGGTGCTTCGAAATGGTTGTTTAATTAACCTAGTCCCACGCACCACGTCTCAATCCAATTCCCGATTCGAGTGGCACGGATTTGCAGGGAAACGATCCCGATGAGATTTTCCCTCCATTTAATCCGGGGAAAGCCCCAACTATGGCCAATGTGAGCCCTGGTTTTTATAGCTCCAGCAATTTAGGCAGCAAATTCTTCTGCCGCCTGGGAAGACACTCTCATCGATCGAGATCTAGATCCCCCGCGCCCGCCGGATGGGAAATGGCAGACTCCGGCCCGATAGGTAGATCCATTTACGAGGTTTACTACATCCTTGCAAAGCCCTCGACACAGGCCTGAAGCCCCCACCCCTGGGGGGCTGCGAGGCAATTGTGTCATTCTATTTATTAGTCCCAATTTGCCTGCCCTGGGCCGTTCGGCTGGGCGGGAAATTAATGATCCGTAGCGGGCGTGCCGCAATGTTGGGCGGCAGCTCGGAAATGAATGTACCACGCCCGGGGTGAAAATTTTACAGTTTGTGCTAAATATAAACCTCGCCCCGGAACATTAAACCACCTTTCTTTGGCCAGTCCAAAGTGCTCCACCGGGTACCGGGTGACTGAGCGAGACATACCCTCCCTGGTTGGTGACCTTCAAAACCAGCCTTGGGACCTTCGGAAGTAATAAAGAAAACGAAATTTTATTTTTTACGCCCTCCCTGTGGGCACCACACGTACTGATATTTTCTAAGCATTTTCTTTTTTCCAATGTTTCATTTATTAAATGTCCGGTACCAAACGACAGACGAGAGGACCGGAAAACCTTCCAGTCACCAAAAACACATTATCCACAGCTAAACAATCGAAAGCAGAGCAGAACCGCGAGCGTGCGAGCAGAGCGAAAGAGAGAGAGAAAGAGGACGAATAATGTTCCGTTAATCTGTTCCGGGTGTTCGGTGCCGTCCGGTGCCGGTTTCGGCACCCCATTTTCCGGCCTTTTTAATATGTTTTTATTCGCTCGTCTGTCCAAAAAGCTTAAAGCTTTTCAACGTGACGTGCGTCGGTGACTAATGGAGGTGGCACGACGGCCCTTGCACTTGCTGGGCCGGCCGAGTGCCGAGAAAAGTTTGAAATTGATACGCGCCTCCACGCAGCCCGGGAAACATCCTTTAAGCAAACACGTCGACGTAGACGGTAGACGGCGAACGGAGGCGAAAAACGGTGATCCTCCCGCTCGATCGGTGAGCGGAACGCGGTGGAGTTGAAAGTTTTCCTCCACGAGCTCAGCGTTTTCCAACGTCCCGCGCTCACGGAAGCTTGACTCACACACCCCCCAAAACTTTGGAAACACTTTTTGGGTTCCCCTGCATACACCGACGGTTGGCAATCAATATCATATTTAAATTAGAAAACTTTTGCCAAAAAAGCACGATAAACCACCGAAAAGTGCGGGTGTCAACGCGCTCTCCGCTGAACGGAGGGGGGCCTTTGGCCAATTTTAGATCGCCAAACCAAACAAACGGATAACGGAGACGGCGGAGTTTGGGAATTTTATGCCCTCGACGAATGGCACGAGCAGCTGCGTCGTCCGTTTTGGGCGACGGAAAGTGGCCACGTTTGGTTCGCGTTACGCCCATTACGGAACGCGTGGTGATGAATATGATTGGCGAAATATTGGTTCAATATTACAAAGAAAACTATGGGATAGGATTTGAACGGAGCAATGTCACGGCGATCGATGGCAGACCATTTGCATGCTGCTTAAAGTATGATTAAATTTCCGTATGATATTCAACGCACATCGCTTATCGTATTGAAACTGAATTGTGGAATCCTAAACTGTATCTGATTCTAATTTCTAGAATAAAATGATTAAGAAATCGATTTTATTGCCAAGCTATGCACAGGTCCTTTCCATTTTTCCAAATCAGCGGAGGATTTTTCCAAACTGTACTGATATTTTGGGTAATGAGTCGTACACAATAGCTCATTTTCCCTTCGATTAGCCGTACGCCCTACTTATTGGCTACTTATAGCCGGCATCAGAACGATTCGACGGCAAAAACAAATGAAAAACAAATCCATTAATCGTTCGATTCTCACCCAATCGGCTCGGCCAGGCCCAGGCAAATGTTCTGACAGTTCCGACAGAGCCCGTGTTCGGGTTCAGAAGCCAAAGAAACAAACGTCCCAAGCCGCAGTCGGCTGCTGACCATTCCAACCTGCTGGACCGGACCAGCCAGTGGTCGACCAGTTTTTCCCATTTCCATCGTCAATCGAGCGACGAATCTGATCTCGTGCGTACGATTGCTCACTTTTTCCTGGGTCTCCCTGATCCCTGGGCCACGGAGCACCATCCTTTCTGGTAGAGACCGTGAGCGAGAAACGAAGGTGTGTCGGGGTGTTTTGTTTTTCCGTTTTTCCTTTTCCTCCAAATCACGATACTGCCCTCAGTGCCGCCACGGTCGGTAGAACTTGGCTCTTGGCCCACAATTTTCATCTTTTTTCATCCAGCTGTAGGCATTTGCTTTCTGGGCGACGAGGAGGGTGAGTCTCCCGGAGACGGAAATCCGGCACAATTGCCACAACTGTCAGGCAAAGCTCTCGCGTCTGCCACGCGTTGGCTGGCGTGGGGCCATGAAAAAATGAAGAAAACGAAGAAAAGGAAAATCAATAAGCGAGGCAAGGCGTCTGTCCATGGTCCTTGTGGTCGAAAACGAAAGTCTCTGGTGCTGTGCCACACAGAAATTCAAATTATGAATGATAACGACATTTGTCGAAAAAGTTATAAATCTATTATTTACTTTTCATAAACATTTCGTAGACATCAAAGGCGGCCGAACCTCGAAAACGATCCTCCAATAGATTCATATGTTAAATTCACTTCCGTCATTCCTTTGTAGCCGTTCAGAGCCATTAAAGTTGCATGGACCACCAGCAAGTTTGGTGCTAAAATCGGTGCGAGCCGGCCTACCGAAAATATGAAACCAAATTTCGGCAAACGGCAAGCTGCTGGCACCATGCAAATAGGCATTTCAGTGCAAATGCACATCAACCGGATGTGAACAGCGCAAAGCCTTCCCGTGGAAAACTAGATTATTGGTGAAATTCCAAATTTCGAGCTAAAATACGAGGACGTAGGGCCGGAAGGCAAGACCGTTGGCCAGGGCACAAGGCACAAGGTTTTTGGGCAAAACCCCAACGGAACGGAAATGTGCAGTGGCATCAACACACCGTTGTGGCGTACCGTGGCGCGGGTTGTGTGGGAAAATATTTGATTTCTCTGGTTCCACCGGACTCGGCCCGGTTTTCCGGTTGATACCGGCGCTTGATGCACCAACTGTCCGGGACCCCGGGAGGACGACATAAATGTGCCAAAACGTAAAAAAGCCAACCCGGTGACGGTGCCAACGAACGGCTCCGTCACCATCTACCATCCCGTCTGGGTGCGACGGATCCGGTAATCTCGTAATAATGGTCGGATTTGGTCCGGTCCGGTCCGGTCCGGTCCGGTCCGGTAATGCTCGGATTTTTGGCAACACATTTGACCCACGGTAATCAGCGTTTCATGCTGGCGATGACCGGCACTGGGATTCGATTTTATGTCAAAACAGCCCGAAAAGTTTTTAAATAAGTATGATTGAGAAATAATGCATCTGATTCTTTCATGCAAGGACATAGTCGTTTTGGTCGATAAAATTCCTCTGTCTGCGAACAATTAATAACTAAAGTACTCTAAGGCCAACGATCTACGGGAACGATCATCTGCAACGGTGGTATTCGGTTGTTGTTTCGGAGGCCCATCAGTCGAAAATCTCACGGAAGGAAATGAGACCTGCAAAGCAATGCCCAAGCATGCGGAATTCCTGCAGATGATAAGCAGTAAATCCATCTTACGATTGCGGAAAGAGCAACGATACATTTTCCGACCGCAGGTGATGTGTTTTCTTGTTGTTGTTCCACGGCTTTTGCTTGCCACACGCGCACATAACGACACACTGCATTCCTAACACATCCTCGGCACGGGCAATGCGGAGAAATAACAAACCACCATCACCGGCCTGGCCTGGCCGCGCGTCGCAGCCAAGCGGACAATCCGTTCATTCATCGATCCGTGTTTGCTCTCCCTGTATCTCTCACCGTCTCTCCCTTTCTCTGTCTCTCACTGTATTTCCATCGTACAGGCTTTTCCTCACTTTGCTGTTGCCTCAATTACACCGCACAGTGGACACACTTCCGGTGCCAAGTTATTACTTTCAGCCGTCCCCAAACAGCATCCCCATTCCGGAGCAGCACTTGCTGGGCCCGATGGCCCCCTAGCAGGCTTAAACCACATTCACAGCACTCTCTCACTCGGGCTCAAACATCGGACTCGAAACGCACTTCCGACCGCCGCACAGCCACACAAACACACGAACTTTTCCCAAGGAACGTCCACCAGCTGAGGCCCGAGAACAGGATGTGTTGGGAAAATTGTTGCTACTGGTTCCGCAGTGCGATAAGACGAAAGCGCGTTCGATCAATTCCATTGCGAATGAAGAAAATTCGTACATCAGCCTGGCCCTGGGATCGGGAAAAAAGGAAAGCGTGGAAACGTCCTGGCGAGCAAACCTACCGACGGACAACACGCGCGCTCACGCCTGCACCCTATGCAACCCGCATCACAACTGAGCAGCACCGCTTTTCACGGGCCGTGAAAAACCCTGCGTCCTCGCTCCTGTGCGTGTGTGTGTGCCTCGCCAGATGGACGTGCGAACGAAATGGAAAAACAACACACAGCACACAATACGGCCTGGTGGAGAGCCGTATGGCGAATGCTCGGAGAGTTTCGGGAGCCTTTTATCTCGCGAGACGGAGGTTGTCGCATTTTCGTGGCCACGAGCAAAGACTACGATCAAGTGGACTGTGTTGTCGTAGGAAACTGCAAAGGGTGCATGGTGATGGTGCGGTGCACGTGTTTCAGCAGCGGTTCAGGATTCTCTCGCACAGTTGCGCATCGTGAGCGAACAACTTTCGAGCTTTGCGGTGAGAGAACTGAAAAGCTCTTCGTCGTTAACCCTTCACATGTTACCACGATAGGATGGCAGGATGTTATGTGCATCCTAGTAGTAATTTTATCCTAGTAGACTGTGTTTGTTCACAAGTGAATGTATTTCGAACCAAGAAAAAAGACCCTGCAATAGTGCTCCTTAAGCCTGTAGCGACACACTGGGTGCCGCGGCACGGTTTACAACGTTTTCGTAGTCGCGCGGAGCAAACACCACCTCCCGTTCGATGCCATCCTTCGTGATTACGCCGATACGGCAAACGCCACCGGAACTGCCGTCGTGGTACATCGCGTGGAATACGGATTTCTTCACGAACTCGACACACTCGGCACGGCTCATTCCCGGACGGTAGTTCTCCTTTACGAAACCGTAAATGTACGAGCTGCCAGAGCCTCCGATTGCGACGTTTTCGCGTATCTGCATGCCACCGAGCGGTATTGAGTACACCTGCCCACCATTCTTCCGATCCCACCCTGCCACAATGATTCCGGCCGTGAGCGAGTCCCGGTAGTTGTAACAATACTGACGGAACTCATTGGCGGCATCCTCAACGAGTGGTTCTTCGCCCGTTTGGTTCCTACAACAGGTTAGAGATTGGGCAATGAGAAAAGATCGTCCTCGGAAACTCGGAAACGGTCAGTTGACTCACTCATGGTAGTTAAGCGAGTAGGTGACGATATCGGCGATTGCCTGCGTGTCGGCGGCCGATCCGGAACGACAGCAGTAGATTTTGTCCGTCAGGCGCGTCAACTTGTTTGTGACACGGTTCGCAACGTACGTGCCCGTGCTGGTGCGTGAGTCAGCACCGATTACAACGCCATCAGCAAACTCGACGGCCATGATAGTTGTCTGTAGGAGTAGAGAAGGGATGTTCAATTATTGTAGCAATTATTTGTAAAACAGGATGATAAGGTTATGGTCAAGCGAAGTGAAGCACGGGAAAAATCAATCCCACTTACACCGGTGCTGTGATGGGCCTGTCTCCAATCGTTCGAGCCATCCGTATCGATGAGATCCATTTCAACGAGTCTTTTTCACGAAACCACAATTTACTCACGAAACAAGTGCTTTCGAACGCAGAAGCTTGTAAAAACGAATAATCACGGTTCTGTTTATGTTGGTTGCCGAGAGAAATGACAAAGCGAAACTAAAATTGACAGCCCAGACTGACAGTTTCCTCGTACCGGTGGCAGTGCTGCCAGCCAGAATCGACAGAATCGATTGTTTCGTTCTATCCAAAAATATGACTGCTCGTAGTGTATATTAGTTCGTTTTCGACCTGTTAAATTCTGTAATGAATTTTAATTAAATGAATAAACCTTTCCTAAACTAAACTTTCCTCGCTTTCGTGGTTTCAAATGCAGAATTAATTCACTCACTCACTCAGCTGATTGGGTTCATAACACGAGCCTCGCGCGACAGCGAGAACTGTCAAACATCTCCAACAGAGTTGTTGCTCCAAAGCGATACGTGGAAGAAAATACCATTGTTCCGTTGTTCCGTGCGTTTTGTTTCGTGGCCCATGGTAAACGTTCCTATTGTTGGTGTAAGTTAGAAGATGCCGCCAACCCTGAAACCTTCGGATGGTCTGCTGGCGCGGGTCAATTTCCCGCTGTACTCAGTCGAAATGCTGACCAGCCGTCACGTTCTGGTCGCTGGCGGTGGTGGCGCTTCGAAGACTGGAGTTGCTAATGGATTTGTAAGCCAAAGCCCGCTTTCAATTGATTGAATCAATGACTGATGGCACTATTCCGTTCCAGGAAATCTACGAAATCTACCACAACGGTGAAAAGTACGTGGCCGACGAGGTGCTACGGCACGAAACTGGACCCACCGTCGTGATGAACTGCGCCGTAAAGACGGACGAAAAGCGTACGCTGTTGATGGCCGGCCAGGAAAGCCACTGCCAGATGTATTTCGTGAATACGCGCATCGACAGTGGTGAACACGTAGGTTCGCCCACGTCCACGGCAGGAAACAAATTTGATCCTACGACCGATGGACTGCGTAAACGGCGCAGTATTTCCCAGCAACGGTCACTATCGGCTGAAGGGGAAAAGGTAGACAAAAACGGAACCACGGATCAACCGAACCCGGCACGGAAACAGATTCGTTTCGACATCAAGGCGGCCGACTCGGTGCAGACAGATTTTACCGAATCGGAACCGCTGCAGCGCGTTGTGCGGATCAGTCCAAATGGCCGGTTCATGGCGACGGGCGGAATGGATGGGCATTTGCGGGTGTGGAGTTTTCCGAAACTAACGTGCCTGTTCGACATCGGGGCGCACACGAAAGAGATCGACGATCTGGATTTTAGCCCCGACAGCAAACACATCGTTTCGATCGCCAAAGACGGGTTGGGCATCATCTGGTCGATCGGTAGCGAAAAGGAGGTGAAAAAGCTGACCTGGAACCCACCGGCCAACTGCCGCTATTTGCTGAAGCGCTGTCGGTACGGAGTGGTTGAGGGTCAGAAGGACAAGTGCCGATTGTTTACGCTGGCGAACCCGTTCGCCAAGTCGGGCAAGGCGAAGGGACTGCTGCAGCAGTGGGACCCGGAATCCGGCCGGTTGACGGCGGTGGTCGAGATTGACGAATCGCTCGCAGCACTGACCGTTCGAGATGATGGTCGTTTCGTGGCGATCGGTACCATGTTCAGTGGATCGGTCTCCATCTACATTGCCTTCAGCCTACAGCGGGTGCTACACATTCCGAATGCTCACGCGATGTTCGTCACTGGCCTGGAGTTTTTGCCGGTGACGAACTTCGACGGTCCATCGATTACGGGCGACACGGAAGCGGCCGTACTGTCCATCTCCGTCGACAATCGCGTTTGCATTCACAGCTTACCCTATCGACGTAAGTGTTGCTGCGGTCTCGAAGTTAAGGATTCATACGCTTAATTTTACATATTTTGTCCTCCCTCCACAGACTCACTGCCAGCATGGGTCGCAATATTCGCAATCATCATTATCCTGTTTCTCACGTTTTGCTTCTGCTCGTACGTTGGCCTGTGAGAGCGTGGAAATGGGACTGCCTTCAGCGAACTGGAAACAAGGAGGAGAAAATAAGCAGAGAAACGACAAGAAGGGATATCCTCGGCGGAAAGGACCTGACTCGGTTAGAACATTTTAATGAATCACAAGTGGTCCGTCATCGCTTGCCTATCCTACCTAATACGATCGCGGATTTGATTAAGGGAAGGGACATTGACCAATCGGTGTAGCACCCCCGGTATTAGCAGCCTTGTATCCATTATTACTTTTACTTTTCTGTTTTTTGCACTTCCCAAACGTCAAACGAAAGCCTTTATTTATTGTAAACACTTAAACACACACATGTAACACTGTACAGGCGGAGGATGTGAATAAATTTAACTCATTGTTGTTTGCCTTTCAAGTCGCTGGCTCTTTGTTGATCACACGCTTCTCCCACAAAAGATGTCCTTTGTCTGGAGGGTGGTTGCGGTTCTGGCGGCCACTGATCGCGAAGCCTGACGCGCACCAGTATTTCCTTCTACAAAAATTATTCCCGAAAAAGGAAGCTATTTTGCATATATTATTAATCGCGGCACCTCCTCTGGAAGGTCAGTTCCGGCAACGGCGAACGAACAGACGGTCGTTCAACTTGCGCGCTATGTGTGCGTGCGTACTCTCGTTTTCATCAGCGATCAGCAAAGGCGACCTATCGCGTTGGCCGCGCACGGAACGCAGTTCAAACGAAACCGCCGTTGAGTTTAGTTCGTTCGTTGTGGAGTCGTGAAAGTTCTCAAGTTCTCGTTCGTTGTCTGTCGCACGAAAATCGATCTGTGAACCTATTGTTTTCACCATAACACGCGATAGTTTTTCAGTAACTGTTCGAGATTTTAAAAAGGTGAGTGTAGCGTAACACTTCTGAATCAATTACTGTGGCCAAATTGCGTCGTTGTCTCGCCAAAATAGGGAGCGCTAGGGACGCTTTTTGGCTTGCGAAAAAAAGAACGAGTCTCGCCGTTGGTTGCTTTGTTTATTTCGCTGGAAGATGGCGTCGCCATGCACTGGCAGCCGGCAATTTTTCGATGTGTATGTGCATTATGTTCTGATCGGAGAGTGTTGCATGATTCTCGAGCGATCAATTTCGTTGTGCGCGAGAAAGAGTAGGATGCTGGTTTCGTCCCGTTTTTTCAAAAGGTATCCTTTGGAAGCTTTTGACAATTTACGCGCTTCTAGAATCAGCAGAACAAAGAACCATTTTGATGACCGATAAAGCGGATGGTATCACAGGAATTTTACACGTCTTACGTCTTAATTGATTCTAAACTTATTTCCTTAAAAATATTAGAAGCACTTATTAAATGAACACTTTCCGGCTTTCAATTTGAATGAACCAGCTTAAATAAGCCCAGAAACAGTACTAATTAGCGGAGTAAATTGTTCAGGTCAAAGCGAGCTCATAATTGGTTGGTAATTTCATGCAATCTCATATGTAAAGGAAGCAATCATTATTTTAGTTACTCAATCATCGACCAAAACCGTTCGTTCAGAGAAATGGCTTGTGCCCGCATCGAACGGCATAAATGAGATCGCTTTAAGCTGTTATTGCATCCTGCCACCCGGGCTCGATCATCGATATCGATTGCTTCCTCTAATGGAGTTTAAGCACCCGCCACTCGAAGGCAATGACATTAAACTTGCACTTTCTCTCCCCCGACGGAGGGTGGACGTGTCGCTTGGCTGGAAATTCTGGTTTTCAGCAAAAAGGAAAACAGGGCCCTTGTTTTGTGCCCTGCTGCCAGATCAACATCATCTCCGGTGATCTCTTTCTGTTCGTGTTTGGTCCCGGGACCACCCCGTGCACACAACGGTGCAACGGCGACGACGCTGGCAATGAATCATTCGGTGCGTTGGCGCTCGCCGCACACCCCCTTCAAACCGAGGGGCCACTAAAGATACCAGCGCATGTTTGACTTACTATAGCGGTGCTGTCTCGAGAAGGCCAGAGGATCGCAAATGCGCCGCAAACTGAAAGCGACTTTGCGTTCGCTACGGTTGCATTCGGAGAATCGAATTCGTTTGCCCTCCAGATGCTGTTGGTTATCTCAGAGCTGGATAAAGAGAGAAAGAGGTTGGCGTACGCCTTGCCGGAACCTGGAAGATGCCCACGCCATCTTCAATCCAGCAAGCGCGCGTAGAGTCGTGTTTTCGGATCGTGAGGCTATTCGTCTTGCGCGGTGGCGGTTAATACATTCAATCAGCTGCCAGGCGACCACACTCCCCGTCGAGGTGGTGCGAACTAGGAAAGAGCAATAAACTTGCGGCGGCAGAGCGCCGAATCGACATCAGAAGATGTGTTCCATATTTGGACTGAATGCTGCGTTGCGCCTTCCGCAGTCCGTCGCAACATGGAAAAGGAAGTGAGAAGTGGTTTGCTCTGGCACTTCGTGTACTGCGGCTGGACTGGATTTATTGTACGGTAACCATGGAAGGTTCGATCGTCGATCGCCGCTTCTACTTCCCGGACGCGGCGTGCATCCTTCTTTTGTTGGCCACCATTGTCTTGTATCGGTGTCTCGTGCATCTCGATGCACGTTCTTCGCGCGGGTCACACTTCCGTGAAGTGTGTAGTCTCTTGATCACCCTCCACGGACGACTGTCATTGTGGTTCGCAAATCGATTAGTTTTGCAGACTCCGATCGTGTTCAGGGTCCCCGGTCATCCACAGTACCTTCTTTACACGCTGAACAAACTCACGCATATTCTGTAACTGGATTGTCTCTTTACAGATCGCTCTGTTTGAGGAATAAGACGCCAGCAGAAGAAGACGAGTTGTAACTTCGACGAAACCAGACTCAACGAAGCAACCGTTCGAATCTTAACAATGTCCGAGCAAACAGCCCAGCTTTCTGCTGCCGAAGGTAAGCAAGCCATGATCCCTAAAGTACACCTCCGTCAAGAGAAGCAAAGCAGGCGCTGGAACTACGCGAACCCCAGATGCAAGAGGCTATATTTTATTTGCATTAATTACCGCGCAGTTGCGACATTTGCACGGTGAAATCGACGGATTTGCCTTTGTCCAACACACCGTGTACGGCGCGGCGGATGCCTGTTTCTGTAGCAAACATCGGGCGGAAAAGAGTTGCCTTCCACCTACGCGAACTCCTCCGAATCGAAGGCTTCGAGAAAGAGAGAGGGACCCCGTATTGGCATCGTACGCCACACGGGATAGTTTCTGGCAAAGCAAAAGTGGCGAAGCTCTTCCATATTGGCGAGAGATTGATTTTACGTTTCGTGTGTGGGAATTGAGTTTTTCACATTGCTAAACGGCAAAAGCCGGACTCACCGGCTCTGTCTGTCAGATATTCCAAGTGCTGTTTGCCGGCAACAAATGTGGGACTTCATTAGCGAGGGTACCGTTTGATTAAGTGCGACCCGTCACGCCAAATGTCCATGGCGGATTAGACATGATTCTTTGTTTTGGCACTTTTAATTTCTTACTTTCCTCGCTGCAGGGGTATGCTTTAGAAAGCGGTCCACGATTCGGTGTAGGCTTCATCCCGTATGGTCATCCAGCGAGGGTCCACTATTTACTGCTCTAGCCGACATGATGACCCTGTTAACCTTAAACAGATGGTCTGCTGTTAGGTGGTAGACACTGGTTCATAGCGGAATAACTGAAAGTTTGGCCACTAAAGTTGGCACATGTGTGGGCTCCGAGACTTCCGAGAGTGGTTGAATAACGTTCTCCCAAAATAATTGTTCGGGTGGAGAAATGGGTTAAATACGTTCCCAACCCACGTTGAAAGCGGCCCACAATTATTGGTGGGTGTGGTGCCGATTTCTTATGCACATAACAGAACTCAAAACAATTGAGCCAGTTATGCGTGTCCTGCCCCGCATTGTCTTGAAGCAGCGCGATTACCGTTTTGTCACGTATTCAAATGTCCCAAGTCACGTCGATTATATCACGCTTCGTACTAGAATTTACTCACAGCCAATCATTCATTTTGCTTATACACTTGAAGCTGGACGTTTTTGAACAAAATGGCTTTAATAATAATCGATCCGAATAATAATAATCACCCAAAAATTTCTCTTTCATTCAGTTCAAGCGTGAGCAAATTCCACTGTGGGTCGGAACGCCAGATCCACTCCGTTCCAAGGACTCAGCTGTTTGCCGACTAAAGCGCAGACGAATGAAAATGATTCAATTAATCATGACGGTCGATAAGCCACACGCCGCTTTCAACACGGCTTGCATGGCTTCTTGGTAACGCAAGTTGTTGGCTAAGTTTTTTGTGAGCGTTGGTTGACCGGAAAATTTCAAAATCCCAGAGATTTGGTGTTGTATGTCTGTGATTGATTTTATATTGAAATGATTTTTAACGTTGAGCTTTGAGGAAGATTTTTCAGATTCTATTTTCAACATTTCATCGATCGGTAAAAGTATTTGAAAAATGGGGGATTCTCCGAATAGTTGGAAAAGGGGTTAAAATATTTCTAACTGACGTGAGTCTGGCAACAACTTTGCGTCCAACCTCTCGACATCTTCCCGACCGCCGACGAGCTTCTGTAATCTGATGTAGCACCTACTTAAGACGTTGTAAAGATCTCGTATCAGGCGTCTACCTAATCCACCAATTGCTTTATTTGCCCGGAGCACACAATGTCGATCACAAAAATCGCGATTCAACCTAACACCACCATCATGGACGTCAACATACAGAAATAAGTTCTTTTTTCTCCCGTTTTTGTTTTGCTTCGGCTCTCTGGAGTTGATTTTCGGGCTCTCGATCGAGAAATCGATACGACGATGCGCAATTACGTTTTTTGCTCCGTCTTCTTTTAAGTTCTTATAGCAAAAGGGGGCTCTCTTGGGATGGTGGAGCCACGGACAACAAACGCGTGGCTACCGTAGCTCTGACCGTCCCCTATTTTTGTATGGCGACAATTTTTCCCTTTCGCTTCCGTGGGTAATAAAGGAGGAAGGTCTCCATTGGTGCGTAGCAATTTTGAAACCCACGTCACGCATAAGCAGCAATAGGGCGCGCTGTCGACAAAGGAGAAACAATGGCTATGTAATTGGTCATAAGAAAAATGTGACCGATCCTCCTTGTTTTGGACCCGAGTGTGCTGGGTGATGTGAGTGATGGGAACCTATCCTTCTTGAAGGTTCTTTAATGGGTTGGAGCGTTTTCAGCACTGTTGCTACACTTTTTAAGCCTCCAGTTCGGGAGCCTAGCACATGCCTTTAGTTCGCTGTTCACCTGGGAAGTTCTTTTGATATCCTATTTCTACCAGTAATAGAATAATTTAACCTTCACTCATAAATAAAATTTACTTCTTTTAGTTGAATGTGATAAAAATGTACCGTTTAGTTGGAAAAATGAGCGAAAGTACTACATTTTCCCCAGTCGACTAAGGACAAGATTTGCATGCAAAATAATGCAACCTCATGGATAAGTCTCTGAGCTCACAAATCGATTTTAGCATCATACATTATTGGCATTGTCATGGTGAAGCACGCTTCTGTGAAGAGGACCCCGGAAAAGATAGAAGCTTGAAAAATGCCAAGAGTCCGCAGTCTTCACAATAGCCGGTGAAAGGGGACGGCTTACGGTGCTCGTCTTACCGGGGAGTTACTTGTTGATAGATTTTATTCGATGACTCATCGTATTCATGCACAGAAGACTAGTGCTTCGGAAACTAATGGAGAAAAGTTCTTACACTGATGCGTCTTCCGGTTGCATCCCTTGCAGGACCTCTGCCAACGTGTCTTCTGTTGGGCTACGATTTTTTAATATCCTTCAAAACTTTACCATATCATCATCGTCGCCGGCAGTACCGGGATGCGTTCATATTCAACAGGAAACATAAGAAAAATCCCGCTTTTCAGCACTCTGGCACCAGTGCGCCCAGCGGTGGTGAACAACTAGTGATTTTGTCGCCTGTGTCGTGCTAGCTACTACTGCACGGCCGGCGACGCCCGTTTAATGGCCCCAGCGTGGCAGTTAACACTTTGCTGCACGCAACTGCACGGAGCGGAATTTGTCGCAATATTTCACCGTAAACGGTTTTACAGGAACATAGAGGAGTGCAGTGGAAGAGGGACCCTCCAAGCGGGGTGCGACCATAAATCAATGATGTGGATTGATTTTTGCGGTCCATTTGCGTGTCGATCACGCACGCACCATAAAAGCGACGACATCGCAACGAGTGCGCTGCTGATGTTTGTCGAGTACTTGTTTGTGTGAGTTCCAATGTTTGCAGTTTATCCTTTTTGAACGAACTATAATCAGCGGATGATAACGGAGGAGAAACTTCCGATGTTTAGATCATTTCGGTGCCCTCACAAACTTGTAAACGAAGAATGAACCGATTCTTTTTGATTACATTATTGATCCCAAAGCTACTTGGCTCCGCCAGACTTTAGTCCATTTGAACAGAAATCATCTGACCAACGGGGAGAGGTTAGACCATTAACTCTCATTGTGGCTCGTGTCTGGGAGCATAAAGCTCGATTTCTGTCGATTGTAATCTACAGCGCCAAGGGAAGGGATTATTTCAATAATTCATCACTCATCAAACCGACTTTTTCCAGGACGATGAGAAGTCTACAATGCTCTTAGACGGCCCAACGACCCGCCTGTTGTCCCCTATTTGTTTGCTCTTTTTCCGATTGATCGTAATCCAGTGTCGTCGTTCCTCAAAATATCCTTTTGTAAGGTCTGGAAAAAGCAGGGAAGCACATGGCACATGTATTAGGACACAAGGTCCTGCTCCTTGCTTTTCCTTATTGATTCTCCCCCGAGGACGATTACCTTCGACCTAAATACACCCATGGCGAGCAGCGGAGTGCAAAGCGATTGGCATTTGTGCAAGATTTTTCACCACTTCCTCTGTCTGTATGTCTGGCTCCAACATTCTATTAAAAGACATAGACACAGATCGGCACAGATGTATTCTAACTTTTCCCGTTACAATTTTAATATCTTTGTCCATGTTTCAAATGTTCTTCTTTCTACCGAATATCGGGAAAGTATTACAAAAAATACTATTTTTTCTATCCATTGTCCCCTTTCCTGACGAACTTTCCATCCGCCGCTGCATGTCATGTGCATCTGGCGAAAGGGGACGACAGTGTCTGCCATCGACCGCGCCACACCGTGTTGATCTCGGCTAGGTTCGGGCAATTCGAGAACAATAAAAAAGACCGGCTGTCCCCGAGCACACACCGGAGCTTTTCTATGAGATTGTTTACGGCTTTTTTACGTCGCGTCGGCACGGGCGTCACAAGGCCCAGGACATGGCACGGCACGGCATGGAAACCTGTGAAAGTGCTGTTTTCCCACCACACCACACGCATACCGGCCGACCGGTGCCAAAGCTCGTCCTGCGCAAAGGAAATGCTGGCACCAACACTTGCGTGCTGTGCGAATATTCCTGCCGTGTGCGTCTGTACGGTATCGATCGATTATCGTACACATTATTGGACAATATCCTTTGGGGGAGAGGACACGGAGAACGCGTTGGTGTTGGTCCGCGTGCTGTAGTGTGTGTGCGCGTTCGGGAAAATTGCTGTCACTTTCCCGACCGCTGTTTCGGATCGCAATCGGTGGTGGCGGCCCCTATCGCGATGTGTCCTTTCGGCCGAGTGCGCAGTCCTGTTTCAGACGCCGAACCGTTTGGGTGCATACTTTATTGTGTAAGAATCCTTCTCTCTGGTTGTGTGGTGCTCTTGTGTTTCGTGGGTGCTTAGGCCAATAACAGGCAACGGGGGAGAGTGAGAGAGACCAACACACGGAACGGCAATGAAAGGACACATCTTGGACATGGGAAAGGGCAAGGACGAAGTGTGGAGTGTAGCGGAGTAGATTTCGTTGCCATTTTTTTCCCGTTAGCTTCGCATGTGCTTCTGTGTAATGTTACGCGCGTGTATCTCGATACTGTGCCGTCCGCATTAAGCAGGACAATGAAGGACAGTCCAAATGTTCGTTTTTAAAATCCCCACGAATACGCCAAATAATTTGGAGTTTTCCAAGATCCCAAATGGACATTAAAATTGGCATCCTCTTTTATTTTTGCACATCATCCTTATTGCGCTTCTCCCGATTCCGTTGGTTTGTGTTCCGAGGACACACACAACGCAGTCCCTTCTCTTTCGGTAATTTTCTCCACGGCCCCACGCTCGCTTCCGCGTTGCTAATTTTGGCCTCCCTCCCCTCCGGTTTTCATCCCATTTTCCTCTCGATGTTCACGCCAACATTCGCCGTGGATGCCCCGCCCTGGCGGGGAGTGAAAGCTGGAACCGTGGCGCTGGTGGCGTTACCAACACCATCGTGAAACCGTTGGGGGGCTCGATGCTGTCAGTGTTGGGTCTCGAGCGCCACTAATACCAAGATTAAGGCTCGGCAGGATCTGAGTGCGTCGCGTGTGGTATAGGGGAGCCAGAGCCTGTATTGGTGCAAACACCGGCACAGGATAACGACAGAAACCGTCCACCCTCCCGTGGTGGGGAATTGTCATCGTGGCGAAGTTTCCGGTAGCGTGTGCCAGAAGAAGAGACCTTTTTTATGACTACTAAACCCTCTCGAATCCGAACACTACTGGCCGAGGGGTGGTGGTGTCCCGTTGTGTAGGCTTCTTTCGTCCTTTCGGAACGCTCAGAGTGTGTCGCTGTGTATGTGTGTGTTTGCTACGCGAACCGTTTGTGCGAATGCAGTTCGCACGAATGCGTCCGGATCCGGCTGTGTGGATCAATCAGTAGGTTGAGTGAGTCATCCATCGCCGGTGGTGCAAGCGATTGAGTGAGCGATCTCGAAAGGATCCTTTTTCTTTTGCGCTAGGCCAATGACTAATCGTATTCTGCATCTTTGAAGCGAGCCTCCGAGGTGGACATTTATCTCCCTCCTGACTCTAGGGTGACAAATTGTATGCCAACCCTCAGTAGGTTAAACGGTTAGTTATATTGATTCGTTCGCCCATCGTGTCAGCCACGTGCACCTCTTCTGCAGGCAAGTGTCCGTCCTCTGCCGCAGCAGCCCCACGCGCGCGCCACTGTACACAGTAGGCAGAGTCCTGTCAGCAATCGTCCAGAGTCGCCGAGCAGAGCCCCGCAGAGCTCCGCGTGTGTCGACCAGTGTGACATATCAGTGAGTGTGTGACAGAGTGTGCTCTTCTGGGCAGACGCCAGCAACCCCCCCAGCTACTAGCAATCAGCATCTTCAGCCTCTCGCTCGCTTGTTGTCCTGTAGCCCCCCGAGGAGCCGTGCCCTGGCGTGTTTGTGGCTACCGTAGCTTCCAGTCCCGTGTTCAATTTCGCTCGAAAAAGGGAACTTACAGCAGCCGGCGACAAAATGTTGATTGGATTAGTGCGAGACTCCGTGATGCAGTGCTTCTGCCACACGTGCCGTGCTCCGGTGTTGCCGGCAGGTAAGAGAGGCGAACCATAGCCGAGGTTCGAGCGGAACGCGGCTCCCAGGTGCGCCTGCTAGATAGTCGATCTTCTGATCTAACGGACTGCTCGACTATCTGATCGACTATCTACTTGGCAGAACCCATCGAAGAATTATTTGGCATCCGTGACGTCGGGACTGAACTTTATTATTTGACTGTTTATCTATTATGACTCAAGAAAGAGACTTGTGGACTTCCATTACTTGGACATCCTATAGACCTTCATTTAAAGAAAGAACTGCACTTCTACGAAGGGCTTGAAGACTCCTGGCCCTTCATTTATTATGGTCCAGTACATAGAGCTGCCACCGGTCTGGTCACTCGCGTCAGACCTTGCAGACTATCCATTGGTAGCATATCTCCCCAGTGACCAACAACCCGGCAATGAATAAGTAATAATGCTCCGGTCCCTGCCAAAAGGCCGGAGTTCAACATCTTGGGCCCGCACGCACGACGCATATTCGTGTTTGGCTGTCTGGTCTGGGGGTCTGGGCTGCCCATAAAATTGGACCCCAAAAACGACAACTTTTTGGGTCCTTCCAGGTAGAGTGGCGCGCCAGCAGAAATAAGCACCTCCCGATCCGAGGTCGAGGATTTTCCGTCGGGGAGGGTTATATAATTTTGCGTGCAAATAAAAAAAGCCGCACGCCGCCGCCAATCAGAGACGAGCGGGGTGCCCCCCCAGCCAGTTGTTGTTGGAACTGCCGTGGAAGTCTGGTAACTTTCGGGCGAGTGGATGACTCATCCAAATCCAGACGAAGAGGCGCGTGCGGGGGGCGGCGAGGCTTGGTCCGTCGCCGTCGTTGTCGTCGTTTTATCGTCTTTGCCGGCGCGCCGTCCTAAGCTTTTCCGTTGCTTTCCGGGCGTTGGGGATTCGGTTTTCCGCCGGCACGAGACGTCCGCCGTCTCTCAGTCGGCGCCCCACAGAAGAAGACGAGAGTCGAGAGTCGGCATTTTATGTGTCCGTTTCCTTCGCGCACTTTTCTTCCTAGTCGTCGTGGCCTTTGCTGCGGAATTGTTGTTGCTACGCGGTGACGGTTATTGGGCTCCTTAATTCCGGTCGTTTCGATCTTCTTTTAGCTTTTTTTTCTCTGCTGGACTATAAAACCAAGGCGAGAAACCATAAACAATTGGTCGGACCGACGGCAGCATCGTTGCGCCGACTGAGGCCCGGATCCTAAATGGCCCGTGTTTTTTCCGCAGCCTGTAAGGTGATCAATATTTTTGCAATTTCAAGTGAGAGAAATAAACCCGAAAGCCTTCCGAATGCGAAATAATGTTTGGTTGTGGAAAATATGTGCACAAAATGGAAAAGGCTCCACGCAGAGAGAGAGAGCGGATTGTGGATACATTTTTAAAATAAAGAAATCGCCCCAAGGTAACCGATTTCGCTCTCTCTGTCTCTCTCTCTCTCTCTCAGCAAGGACTCGCGGCTTGTGACGCACCATTTGCTTCCGACGACGTTGACGTCCGTCGGCCGCTTAGCCAGCAGCCAGTGCTTAGGATATGGTATGCGGTAGTTTCCTGCCGCTCGTCTCCCGCGCCACATTCGTTCGCTTTTCGCAAATGGAACGTGTGGCGACTCGGAAGACCTCGAAAGTCACCTTCAATTTTCGGGGTCTCGTGGGGTACTCAGCGATGCCGGCCACGTACATCAGCTGATGAGGGTAGCGCCGAGTCGAGCGCTCGGCAGGACGAGGTTTCTAAGACTTTTTTTTGCCTCGTTTCTTTTTTGCATAACATCGGCAGCAACCACGCGAGCCGTGGGGGGGTTGTTGTTTGCGTGCTGCTGGGCTTAGAGACCTCCCATTATAATCCTTATACCCCGTGCCGAGGGCACCGAGTTAACATTCGCCCAAGGACCTTCCGTCGCAGTGCAAGGAGGAAGGCTTTAAATTTTGTATTTTGTGTGCGCCACGTTGTGACGGAAAGGAAGGCAATAATTTAAAACTCTGCTGTTGGTGACGTTGGAAATTGATCGTCGTCGTTTTCCATTGGCCCCAGTGTTTTCTATCGGCGCAGGCGAATCTCTGTGTGGAAAATGCTTTTACATAAGCTCTCCTCTCCTTGTTGATGGTTCACGCGAAATGGGGCGCGGTGTGCGTCATCGCGCCCGCATTCTCCGGTCGATCCAAGATGATCCAACTTTATGTGCCCTCATCCATCACGTTCGAAGTCTCCTTCCCTCTGAGTCTGTGATCCACAGAACCCACACAGACCTCGCGTCCGTAGGGAATCGATGTGTCGAAAGTGATCCTGTTTTCGGGCCTGCCAAAGCCGCTGCCGCACGAACAAAGCTAAAGTCCTGCTGCAAAGCTTGGCTTACTGCCAAACAGCTCCGACCACCGGCTTCGTTTTACGATGTCGAAGGCTTTTAAATTTAACCACATCACCGGCCGCCGGGATACACCTCCTAATCTGTGCCGTGGTCTTTGCCACCATCTCGCATATTCTGTCTCTGTTGGAAATTCGGATGATTCAACTTCTCAACAACTCATCCATTTCTATTCCAACTAAAAAGCGGATGATTAGCCTGGACACGAAAGTTTATGCGGCAACACACGAAAATCAAGGGCTTAATTAGGCTTGCGCCCTGTACGCCACGTTGGTTCCGATCTATTATGGTGATGAATCGGCCAGAGTCGGCCCAGGCCGTATGGTGTCCTCATTAGAAAAGGGAGGGTGGGTCTGTCGAGGAAGCGCAGCAGCTGCCCGGCCCGATAAGACAAAAGGCACTTTTATTCTTCCGGTTTCGTGGCCATCGAGCGTCTCTGGTGCAGTTTTGTGGTGCATTCAGCAAGGACCTGAATGCAGCACACAGGAGCGCGATGGGCGGCCCCATACGTACGTATCCGTCATTTGAAATGGTGGATGACGGGCCCGGGAGTTTCATGTTGCACGAACATTAAATAACTGGAGGCCCCCCACGTCAGCGGACACCGCACAACTTGCTCCTGCACTTTTTGCTGTCCCGCTCCTGAGTTCAAGGCGCCGCGCCCGTTGCATCGGTGGCGTCGTCATCGTCGTCGTCGGGTAGGCAATGCAGTCCTTTTTTTTGCGCTGGTGCCATTGGCCTAGCGCTTGTGCTAAGTATCTCTCCCCGCGGTGCCATAGAGTTTCACCTGCGCCTGTAGGCGCTCCAGCCCAAGGGGGGCTGGAGCGTTGATATGGGGAAAGGACCATTTTTTTCCTGGCCTGGCGCCCACCGCTCGCGCGCGCACTGATGGTGATTAAGACCTGCGAAGGACGACGCCACGGTACGGCGGCGCCATTTTGCAACAGTCCCGGTGGGGAGGAAACCAAAGCGGGCGCCACTCGTCCTGTGTGTGTTTGTGTGTGACTCATCGCACTCAACCCGTTCGACGCGGTCGCCGCCGCCGCCGAGGGCGACAGACGCGATGGAGCCGCCTGGCCGCCCTGGCCGAGTAGCCAACTGGAGACAGCAAACGTTACTTTTACAATTGCCCCTGCCGCTGTCTTCCATCGCACTTTTGTACGCAATCGGGAGCGCTCGGTGGCCATATGCACGAGTGCCAGTGCCCGTGCCCGTGCAGTAAAGGATTCCTGCTTGGGTGTGCCTCATTGAAGAATGTTTCCGTTACCGGGCGGAAAATTTGGCCCAAAGAAAGAGTCCTAATTGGATGATAATCATAATATTTAGTTGTTTGCTAACGGTTGGGGCAGAGCTAACGGAAGTGGGCAGAGAACACAGTTATTTATTTAGTAAAACGGTCAACGGTCTACGTCTTATTCCACACCTTTCTGCCACGAAACGAAATGGGCATAGTAAAATGTGGTCCCTCCACAGTTTGTGAGGTTCGGATTGGGGTTCTAGAAATAGGACTGAACGAAATAACCCTTGTCTCAAAACGGTGAAACGTAAGGCGACCCAGAAGGAGCTTATAGATTGAAGAGCGAGTCGTTGGGAGTTCTGGACTTTTGTGCGGCTTCCCCTCCTGAGGTTCTAAAATTTACAAACATATTAGGCCTCTCAAGTTATCTGAGCTAAAACGAAAAGCTATCGGATGGCGAACGAATTTTGCGTCAAGTGCCAGAGTATCCTTCAACAAGTTATCCCCCTACACAAATGCTTCTTGGAAACTAGTGGAGGGCGCAGTGGGCAGTAATTTATCTCTTTTTGCAGAGCACCACTTTGGAAACATGCAAAGCTTAGCTTTCAGGTAATAGGATACCGTTCACTGATTAATTCATTTGGCTGTGGTAAGAATGCCAAAAGTCATTCCGTAGATGTTACACAGAAACACATGTGTGGCTTTACCGCCGCATCAGGTAATCCTCACGCGGATAATCCTTGTCTGATGTATCTGACAATCTGGAAATGATATATCGTGCCCTTTAGCTACCCTTATTTTATCAAGTCAACCGATACCCCATCATTCCAAGCGGAGTTGGCCACCCGATAC
Organism: Anopheles bellator; assembly: GCF_943735745.2. Classification (NCBI taxonomy): domain Eukaryota; kingdom Metazoa; phylum Arthropoda; class Insecta; order Diptera; family Culicidae; genus Anopheles; species Anopheles bellator. Next base: position 75,521,013 of record NC_071286.1, on the reverse strand, counting down.
CCGTTGAGTGGTGGGTTGATACCATTTTGATGTGGTTGCGTGCCGAAACTTTTCATCAGCAACAGTGACGTCTATGAGAGAATTTTGCGCCAGACAAGAGCTCCTTTTCATGTTGCTCCATGTTTTGCCAACAGGAGGAGCTCTGTTTGTTCTAATCAAAAGCAGCGTGCCCCGAAACCTTGTCCAACAAGGCGCACTTTGACTCGGTGTGTAACCTTTGGGCTGTGGGTTGTTTGTTTTGCTAGTTGCTATTTGAGTCTCGGTGAAGAAACAACGAATCGCAACCCATCAGAAGCGCAAACCGACGAAAATCAGGAAACACAGAGAACGGTTCTTTGGTCGAATCACCAACCAACCAACCTTAAGATTTTCCTCTGGTATCGATTTTCCGAAACCGGGTAGCGTTTGGCTCGGTCGCCGCCCAACCTTCGTCGTGTTCGTAGCAGCGGCCCACCGCTCATTTGCCTTTATAATGCGCCCAATCGTCGTTGCGTTGGATTTGTGTAATCCAAACAAACACATAAAATCCGTATAAATTTGACTGCATTTGTGAGGCTCAATTGAAAACGGTCCAACACACGACCAACTGCGCCACCAGAGAACCTGTCACAACACCCATTACGGCATACCATAATGCGCTGCGTTTATAATTAGCAGCGTATATCATTAGGCTAAACGATTATCGGACTTAGCAGGGTTCGGTTTGCCAAAAACCAGTGACCAGGATCTCTGACCTCTCCAGGATAGCAATATGTGGGCAACCCACCTTCAATGCGGGTATTTTTGAGCCCGGTCAATTGTGATTTGTTTCTCACAAAAATGGCGTTATTATCCTGGTAAAGAGGAATGCACATATGATGCAGCGGCCGCCTCAGATGGGCCAAGATTAGCAAAAATCATAATCTCATTGCATTTTAAAGTAGTGTGAAGCCCTTCCCCCAGCATATATCGGACCAATGCCGAAGCGAAACGGAATTCGCACTGCAGATTGGCCTAATTTGGTTTCCGTCGGTTGGATATATGCTCTGTTTGGCATATTTGATTCCCGGTGGTTCGGTAATCTGGATGTTTCCGTTGGCAAACCTTACGCTCCACAATGCTGCTGCTGCTGCTTCGTGTTTGTTATCTTTAAAACGCAGTCCGCGATGCTTTAAGCCCTGACTTTCTGTTGATAATCCTCCTCGCCACGACACTCGGCACCATATTGGTAGCAGCAAGCATTATCTCTGTCACGGTGAGGTCGCTGGCAGAGGAGCTAATGCTACTTAAAAGGCAGTCATCGCCCCATCGTCATAAACAGACCACCACCGTTCAGGGAGGGTATTAGCGAAATTTCACAATTGTGTCCACACTTCATCAACATCCCTCGCTCGCTCGGAAACAGCTTTTGTGTGGCGCTTTCGACGCCCTCTGTTGGGCCCGGACAGCGGCAGCAGATTATGATGTGGGGCAGGATAATTTGGGAGCAGTGCATTTTATGCCGCCGCGCCAAGCCCGAGAGTGTGTTCTGTTGAATCCTTTCCACATACTCAGTGCCCAACATTGGCCTCTGGGGAAGTCGACGATGGGGGGGCAGTCGTCGCCTCTCCGGTGTCGTCGGACCGCAATGTGTCCTGTGCGCCACAGTCGTCCCGCTTCCGGCGTGGTTTGGTCGTTGGAAAGAGAAAATGAAATTAATGAACGAGAAGAGTATTCCCGGGAATCGTCACCGAGGGGAAATGATGGTCCAATCGAATTAGCCCTCTACTTCGCCCAGCCACAGCGTCAGGCAGCAGCAGCAGCGTCCTTAAGCGTCGTGAGTCACACCCGCTGAACTTTGTTGTGCTCTCGGTTCGTATCCAGTCCCGGGTTCGGTCCAGGGTCCACACTGGGTCGTGTCGCCACCGTCGAGTGCATCGTTTGTGGCGCAAATCTCAGGTGTCTCTTTATGGTCGTAGCATGTGTGGAGGCCACACATCCTGCTGCTACTGCTCATGTGCGGTTGCCTAAATGGTGACCCAACTAATTTTTTTCGCCTCTCGACACCGAGCAGCTAATGGATTTAATGGAAATGGATGTGTAACAGACACCGCCACACCGTTGCTGGCGTTTTATATTTTACACTAAACGACAAAAATGACGAAAGACAGACTGACGTTTACATTTTGTGTAGTTTTTTGTTCTGTTTTCATCATCTCAAGACTTCGACGTTTAGTTCAGTTTAAACGTCCTCCAGTTCCCTATCGTTGACCGTGATCGCCAAATAATTCAAGGAGCGGGTCACCATAATGCGATAAAATAACGCTTTCACCTAACCGATCCGATTTTCCTGGTTCCCTGTACTCTGATATCTACTAATCCAATGTGGGCCCACACAACACAGTCAACCGACGGTCGGCACCAATGAAAAAGCCAACCAAAACCCGGACTAAACAACCAAAAGCATCCAAGAAAGTGAAATTCATAAGTAAGTATCGCTCTCGAACATATCGCTTCAAAATCGTTCATAGAGAAGAGTTCAATTTCGATTCCCAATTTGCTACACTTCAAAGGAAGCCCGATTTTCCCGAGGAACAAAACAAGGGTACTGAAAGTTGCCAAACGCCGGGGGAACAGTGGGGCTATTATTAACTTTCCGAAGGACACTCTTCCACACAACCCCCCCAAACATCCATTGGCCCCCTGGAAAGGATATCTCTGGCGATAGCCTCTGAACACTCGGTGTCGGTCGGACAAAGGCATCGTTCGACACTTGCTGAACGGAGACTCCCAACTCGTTCTCTCCTTAGAGTGGCGGTTTCCAGTTTGATATTTTCTGAAAAGCGCTGGAAATCGAATTTCACGCCATAATTGAATTTTTGTTCGGCCACCATTTGACCGGAACACCACACACACGGAGCCTGGACGAGTCGACCGACGGCACATGAGAGCAACAGGACCGGACTGTCCGCGCGCTATCGCCGTTTTACAGTTCTACAACCAGCGCGTAGTTCATCATGAAGACGGCCACCAAGACCAGAGATAAATCACTTCGTTCGCAGATATGAGGTCTTAGGTCCAGCGCGCGCGTTATGATTTATAATCCCTTAAATGAAGCCAGAAGTAACACTTTTCGAAAGCCAGAGTCTGGCGCGTATGTGAACGCAATCACACGCCCATTTGCGATATCGCGCACCAAAAACGCAAACACACGGCGAGCAGCCGTCAACCATCGTCGTCGTTGTCCTTTTCCGGTCCGCCCGTGCTAAGCGCCTGCACGTGGGGGGTACTTCAATAATCCGTGGCGGGAAACAATTCATCCCGAGAGGCGGCAATAATTCATTTTATGCATCACATGCATCATCCGCACAACGGGGCGGCCGTACAGATAGATGACACATTGAGCCGAGCGTGTTGACTGTGAACATGCTTCGTTTGCAGCACCTCCCGACGCTGTGTGACTGATTTTTCAACTTCATTTAAGTTTAATTACTTTTCCGCTGCCTCTCCTGCTGCGCGCCGTGAATTTATTAATTTCGTTTTGCAGGATTCGATTTCGAAATGCCATTCATCAAATGGCGCCGAAAGTATGGGGCTCACGTACCGAATTGTTTCTATATTTTTTGGAGCTCTTCACCGTCAATCTCACCTACTGTCCGGCGGTGACTAACACCGGCCCCGCAGCCAGCAGAGCAAACAAACGAAACCCGGAATAGCACATCTGCGTGGAAGCGGCGGTAAGGTGTCTAGCCAATACGTCTGGTCACGCAATCCGGCGACTGTCAGAGTTCTGTTCGTCTCCAGGTGTGGGGCGCTTTATCCGTGGTGCCGGGCATCGATCGTGATTCGCTGTCAATAGTGGGCGCCGATAGGACTTTTATTGATTGGCAGAGGACACGGTCTTGGCGTGCAGGTAGCGTCGTAAGACACCCCATTCGTAGGGAGCGTCCTTAAATCCGTTTTTCGGTGCCCGGCACACCGCGTAATCGATAATTCAAAGCGGAAGCTAAAAATAATAATTTTCGGAACCCTTTATGGCTTGCCGTGCTGGCTGGTGATAATCGATAATCACACGGAGGCTCTGGCTTCTTCCCAGCGTTGAACCTTTCTCCCTTTGGCCCCTGGTGGCTTTCGCTTCGGGCGGGCTAATTATGCAAGTGGATTTTTGTCATGAAAAAACTAATTTTCAACGTGGATTATGGATAATTAGTCCAAGGACGGCGTAATAAACGGTGGGCGGGCCGGCCTGTGTGGTGCCCGTTATCATTTTTATGCGCTCACGAGTGGCAATTAATCGTTACTGGCGTCGTCGCCCTACTCTTCGCTCATATATTCCGGAGTGTGTGATTACTTTACGGCTCACTAATTGAGTTAAAATTTTAATTGCAATAAGTGATTTTAATATGCGTCCGGAAGGATTTATTGGTGCCGGCAAACCGGCAGCGTGTCCCAGACAAAGAAGGATCATCCGTTTCAGTTCAGTTTAGCAACTTTGTTGGGCGGAATTGTTCTAATACAATCCAAAGTCACAACAAACATTAACCTACATAAACTCTGAAACGGAGTGCGCAGTATTCTTTCCATTTCTTTCCGGTTAAGTAAAGTGGACAAAGTACTTCCCATTTGGTTTTGTGCCATTTTTCCCCGTGGGGTTTCCGGTACTGCGCTGTCTGTCACTCGGCGAAAACTTTTCCCATTTACTCTCTCTGCAGCATTTAGCGTCGCAGCCGATAGTTCCATTTTTTTTCTTTAACTGGACATCCTTCGCTGCGCTTCGTGACTTCACGGCGTGAATACGTTGATTAGACGGAAATTAGTATCATGGCGGCGGCTCCTAAGAAGAGGAAGATAAATGCTTCGTCCTCCGTCAACGACGCCACCGCCGAAGAATCAAGTATCCTTTATCACGGGCGCTGTCCGTCTGCCTGTCGTGTCCTGGGTGTGACGGCACCGGCAAGGATGAGAAGGTGTCCCCCACGGTCGTGTGTGCGAGTGACTGGTCTGGGTTATTTTTTCTGCTCCACATCCTACGGGTCCTTTTCATTGTGACTTTTACACTCATCCCTCCCGCCAACGACGACCCGTAGCATGGCACTGATTTGGGACGGCCATTGTTGGTTGTGTTGTGTAGCAAAACATCAAGTCCGGGAATTAAATGGTCCTTAGCCTCGTCGACAGTCGGAACCACGGTGGCGGGGAGGCCAGTAGCCAACGCCAGGACTCGGCGCTTTTCCTTCGTCTTTCCCGGTGGCGCAGGGATAGTTTTACGAGGTGACAGCATACTTGACGTTGGTGGTGGCGGCGCCCGTGATAAGCATCAAAAGGTCGCCGCAACGTGGCAAACGTAAGTTAATAAGGATCAGATTGGGGTCATCTGTTGAAGAGCAGAGCCCATCCACGGATGTTTGTGGATAATTGAAACGGCTTCTTCATTTCGTGGTTGACTTTTTATGGACCCCGCTGGGTTAGCGTAAAATTGGCAAAAATTTGAAGATCCGCCGGAATGGCCGTTGAAGTGTTCACACTAAGCCTTGTAGTATTAGTCAAAGACACAAAACGCATTGTTATGTGAAGAGTAATCTCATTTAAATTGTTTCGCGTAAATAATGAATATGAAGTTTCGGAAGCATACAAAAATTGCACAAAACTTTGGCCGCTGCATGTGACAGACCCGGTTTCAAATAAGCTGGCTCAACATCCCTCCTATGCTTGCCTGTGGGGTTAAAGGAAATGCTGCAAAAATAGTAAAGCCAAATCCTTCCGGGTTTCTCCATCTTTAACGACTGAGCGTGAAAATAGCCATCTGAAGGGAAGCTCATAAAGCAGGGCCAACGGCGGCGAGCGTCCGTTAATTTATCTCTGCTGCCTTCTCGTATTTTAATTACCTTTCGGCCCTCGTCGAAAGCTCATTGTGTATGGACCAGGCGTGCTGCTCCGGCTTTAATTTATATGAAAATTTATTGAACTCTCCTCTGCTCCAGATGTGTACAGCCTGGAGCGAGAAAACTTCCCCCCAAAACTCGGTCTGTTTGCGTCCAGTCAACGTGGGGAAGTTTCTGGCCTGGAATTTCCGCTGTCTCGATCCCTTTTGATTCCCCCCGGGGCATGGTTCCATGGTCCCTCGAGCAATAATCGGCGGGTAGGTTCAGGAGAAGCGAGAGATTCAACACCTCCACCAGATCGGCCTCGATATCTTGTTAGAGGGAATTATTTTAAAGCCAGCCTCCGGAAGAAAACGGCAAGTCGGTGTTACAACCGATGGAGAAAATGTATTCACGCTGCGCCTACACGTCAGACAGTAACATCTTCAGCAGCGGCCGAATGCCGAAGGCTATCACCCACCGCACGGAATGCCTGCAATTCGATTAAGGGCTCACTCTCTTCTACCGTTCCGTGTTTCCATCCGTGCATGCGTGTCCGTGGTCTGCCTGTGCCTCGCCAACTGTTGGCCAAGTGGCCAACTGTTGGCCTTCTTGTGTGGTACAACTTTTTTCCATTTTTCCTGGCAAAACCCAAGCTGGAAGCTGCCCGCGGGGCGTTAGTGTCTTCGTAGAAATCTTTTGATGACCCAACCGTTTGGTGGGGACAGAATAAAATTAAGCTTTCGTCGTCGTGTACCTTCTTGTAACACTGTGAAAATGTGGTAGCCGCGATTGGTGTGTTTTGGTTTGCTGGATTTTAATCCCAGGTCCGCCGAGGTCGGCAACCTTCTTTCGCCCCAGCGGCCGTAATGCCATAGAAAGGCGGAAATGTTGGAAAAGTTTCGAGTGGCGCGCGCGCACGTCGTGTGCGTGTCGGATGCGTCTAACGGCCATGTTGCTCGGGGTTTGATCCTTAAGATAGCAGAGTTGTTGGTGAAGATACAGCGTCTCCAGGAGCGTCGTATTCCTGAGGGAAATTATTCGATTGCAAAAGTAAGGCACATCGTCCAACGTCCGGGAAAACTCATCCTCGGGACTCGGCGCAGGTTTCGGAGGGAAGCAAATGTACGTAATCTTTATTGCAATGGTGTGAACCTAACAATGACTGGCTCCTTGCTTAGCAATTCCCTGCCGATTGTTATCCTGATGGCACGGAGCAATTGTGAAGCTATAGCTCAAGGTAAATCGACCCATGTTCGCTTTTGGAGAATAATTTAATTCTTTCCAAGTGCTTTACAATTGGAACCGCCGCAGGTTGTGTATGGTTTTGTCGTATCCTTACAAAAAATGTTGTTCCACAAGTGTTAGCGATTTTCGAATTGTTCGAAAGTTTTGATAAGGATACGGCAATTTATCTTAAAAAGTCATCAGAAAAGACAAAGTTTAGTAGGAAAGGAAGATGCACTCAAAATATAGTGTACCTTACCTTTAATCTAATATCGTACCATCCTCCTCGCGTCATCAGATCATCACACGTTCCGGATAAAGTGTTTTCGAGCACTTCATTAGTAGCCCGCCTTCCGGGAAACGCGCGTGTGGAACTCTCCCAAAGTCCCCTCATTAGGGCAATGTAGCGCGACCCACAATACCCACAGCATTGAAATTGAGGCCAAGACCAATTTTGCGTAAAAATTAATTCGCTTTTATTGCCCCGCCGCCATCGCCTTTCGGGACTTACAGTGGAACCACCTCATAATCATTACTTGAAGAATTTTAGAACCTACTTCTCGGTGCCGCCCGACGAAAGGTGGGCACCCCAACATACAAAATACATAAAATTTATTAGCACCTCTCACCTCGCGCATGCCTGCCGCGACGCCTTGCCTTGCCGGATTCCCGGTACAAGGATACTCCCAAGAACGGCACCCTAGACTACAGAGAGTGAGAGTTTGGGAACAGTGTCACCCAAAGTTGTTTGCCTTGTACGCCCCCAGACTGAGACTGAGGCAGCAGGACAAACAGTGCCCTTTTGCACGCTTTGTTTATCTGGGATAACATTTTGTAAGGCGAAGCCGCCGCGTGTATGAAGGACTCCGCACAGACGCACGAGACAAGGGGCCAAAAATGTGAAGAAGTGAAGAAGTCACTTAGCTCCCGAGGACAGCATCCTTTTTGCCTAATAAAGAAATTGAAATTCTTTTGATCCCACTTCTTGCGCGGAACCGGGGCCGTCGGCCGCGGGAGGTGCGCCGGAATGGCAGAAATTAATGGAGAATGTGATAAGGCATTTCACGGCCCATCACATCCCAGCCGCCCCAGTCAAGCTTTTTTCTTTGTTTTTTAGTGTGGGGCACATGAAAACCTTATTTTCGTGGGGTAACATTAAAACTTGATTTTATTACTAAGGAGGGCTAGGAGGCTTTTTAGGAGGCCGAGGCTAAAAAGGAGGCTTTTTAGGGGCTCGCGGCCTTCCATTAGCCCAACTAAGCTGGCCTTCGGGTACTAATCTCACTGACAAATATACCTTAAATAAAAGTTGACCTCTGGCACAATTTTGCTTCCCGTTCCGTAAGATTAATCGTGTAATTTTCTAAATGCCAATAATTTTATTGCAACCGTCTTTTCACAAACACTTTCAATAGCTGGTTAGTGTCGGAGTGGTAAATTTCATCATCCGATGCCAAGTTATCTGACCACTACCATCTTTACGGTTTGCCACCCAGCACACTACCAGGCCAGCATCAATTGGGAATTTGAACTTAATTACAGCGTGCTTAAATTTTATTATGACCCCTAAACTCTCTTCTAAATCTCAAAAAGAACGCGTGCCGCTGGCGGGCTATTGTCGGGGGAACGGCCGGAAACATCGCGGCCGTCAAAACCGTGAGGCAATGAGAAATTTTGAAAGCCTCATCATTTAGGCATAAAGTAATTTTAGGGCTGCCAATTCCGGGAGCGCGCCTGCAGCAAGCCTTTCTTGATCCTTCCAGCTGGTGGAAGATTTCAGCTCGGATCTACGCGGCAATCCGTCTCCTGTGTCTGGCTTACACGGGAGGAACGAGAAATGTTTTGGAAAAGTTTCTCTTTGGGCGGCAGACTTCAGCTTGTTGATTGTATTATTTTAGCGTGAAATTGTAAAGCAGAAATTGTGTTTCGCCTTTTTCTGCTTGACATCTCTCGCCAAGTCATCCGCGCCAAGGTGCGAAAGATCTCTCCCCACTTGTCACAACCATTTTTTTAAGCTTCCCTCTGCATCGTTGGATTTTAGTGCTCTCGCGCCCTGTGTTTTTATGTCCAGGACACGTCGTCGGGTCTGACTGACTGACTGACTGACTGACGGCGGGGAACGCGTTAAAATGAGTTTTTCACCTGACAGATGCGCGTGCGGGTGGGTTCTAGTGTTTCGTGTTCCACGAAGAAAAGACGGTCGGCTCTGTGGACGATGCAACATAATCGTCCTTTTTAGCGCCCCGGTAGCGACGGCCCCCACGAAAGCCGCCTGACGTACTTTTTATTATTTAATGAAAAGTCTATTGCTTTTGCTGGGAGCAACCACCACCTCGGGTTTCTACATTGGAATTACGTCCAGCTTATGGTTCGGTGCGGACGGTGAGGGGGCTGTCCTGCTGCTGCTTCGTCCGGTTTTACGATGCTTTCTTAGTCCGGGCACGCTGAAGGCGACAGGCTAGGCTATTATGCGAACCAGACGACTATTCATAGCTTTTGGTGAGGTTCACAACAACAGTGTCCCCGGTGGGGCGGATTCTCCGGAAATAGCGGAAACGGAACCGGAACCTAACCGAGCGCGCGAGTGATGGAACTGAGAGTTGTTTTAAGAAATTAATTGGTAGCAACGGCAGGACCTTTTTCTCTGTGACGGGGTCTGTGGCAAACAAAATGGCGCATTATTCCCCCTGTCTCTGTTTAGGGGTGGCCCCACCGTTGTGGTATCTGCTTCAATTGCTCTAAATAGAAACATTTTGCTGCCGCCAAGCGGTCCTAAATTATGCGGTGTACAAGATCCAGGTCTGTTGGGTGTTGGATGCGGCGGATACATCTTCTATATTATAAAAATGACGCTCCGTTTTGTGTGCGGTTTATAGACTCCGAAACTACTGGACCGATTGACTCGAAACTTGCCACACAGGGGTTTTAGGGGCCAAGGATGAGCAACGTCATGGTTAGAAACCCCTCCGCCCCCTCCTTCTTACCCCTCCCATACAAACGAACCGTTAAAACATTAATTACTCCACAAGTTATGAATCGAATCGAGTCAAATCTTGCACAATTGTTGATAGTCACTTGAGAAATCATGTGACCAAATTTTGTCCTTCTAGGACGAAGGGAAGGGGGTGGGGTGGACTCTAATCCTTAAAATACGTCCTAGGGCAATATGGGTATCGTTTCTTAGGTTTTTGTGGTCTCTAAATCGATTGGAGAGAAAGAGAGAGGGAGAGAAGGTGTGAAAGAGAGAGTGTAAGAGAGAGGGGGTGTGAGAGAGCGAGTGAGCGAGAGAGGGAGAAAGAGAGAGAGAGGGTGTGAGAGAGAGAGAAAGAGAGAGAGAGAGGGTGTGAGAGAGAAAGAGAGAGAAAGAGAGAAAGAAAGAGAGAGAGAAAGAAAGAGGGAGAGAAAGAGAGAGAAAGAAATAGAGAGCGAGAAATAGAAAGAAAAAAAGAGAAAGAGAAAGAAAGGGAGAGAAAGAGAACAAGAGAGAGAGAGAGAGAGAGCGAGAAAGAAAGAGAGAGATAGCAATTTAGCGCATTTTTTCTTTCCCCTTTCCCCACTGTGATTCACTTGGCCGTACACTTAGAGAATGGCCAAAGAGTATATTTCACAGAACAGAATGCGACCAGTTTTTGTCATCCATGTCAGAGTGATTATTTCGCCCGAACACGGCTATACTCAGAAATGCGAAAGTATTACACTTGCCCCAAAACCCAAAAAGGAATTTCAAAGACGGAAACAAGGAGACAGGACGAAGTCTGTCGGGGCAGCTAGTTTAAAATAGATTAATCAACAACTTTGTGTAGCGCCATTAGACCGCCCGGCGTTTGAGGCTCCAGACTAGCGCGCGCAACTCCGGGACTGATTTGCGGAAAATGAGCGCGTGCGCGCCGTGGTCGAGCACAGCCTAAAAGCGTAGGAATTGACGTTGATTGATGGATCATCATCATCTTGGTGTGGTCGTCGGGGGAGGCCCTCGCGCGGGGTAATATTAATAAAATCACAAACCACCCAGATTACTCTGTAATTGCTGCAGCACCACCAGCCGAGAGCATGATGAATGACTCGCGTGCCCCTCGCACCGGCTCGCCGGTAGCTCTGTTGCCAATTGTGATGGCCAATTGGCAACATTAGTTGGGGGTCGGAAAGTGAACGATATCTAGCCCCACTTCCCGCCGCGGTCCCTCTGTTTCTTGGCCAACAAAAGTTAAGCTTCGACAACTGAAACGAATCGCTTCAGTTTGGTGGTCGCTTTCAGTCGACCGAACCACGAATCTCGAATCGTAGCCCGCGGACCGGGTGCGTTCTCTCAGTTCGTGAACACAGGTAATTTGGGATATTTGCATTAATTTAATTTCCTTCGGACACGAGATCATCATCGTCCACGGCCCCGCGGGGCCCAAAATAGAAACGCCAAACGGTTTTCCTTTCACTACTTCGGGTTCACTTAGTTTGGCGCCACGCACCTACCGGAAGGGGCAATAAAGATTCGTTTTGGGGCTTTTGTTGCGGTGTGGACAAAACAAACAGTAACGTGTTTTTTCGGTTACAGTTTTGAAACGGTGTTTATGGCTGTATTCAAATTCAGAACGATGGCGCACAGGGTGCGAATCGTTGAAGGCGTTCCTTTTTACATATTTTGGGGGCACCAGTTTGGCAAACGCCACGGAATGTCCTTGGTCATCTCTTGGTCCCATTTCGTTGATGCTAAACGTCAGCTTACCGATATCGAGGATCAAGGCTCTCGGGTCTTGGGAGGGCTTAGTGAATTTAAAGTATTTTCAAATGGACCCCTTCTCACGACGCGCTCGGTATGTCATCTCTTGGAATCCACTCCGGCTGGCTCACTGTTAGGTATCGGCCGAATGGCATGAATTCCTTACCTGAAGATTCTTTGGCAAATTCACCACCCCAGACACACATCCCGGGGGTCGAGGTCATCATGTAAGCTTAAGTTTAGCATCATCAGCGTCGTACAGCTGCCAGCCGGCACCTACTAACTTCAGAGATGAAATACCATACGGATGAAGGTGGGTGGGATCCATTACTTTTCGTGCTCCATATTGCCGTGCGCCCGCCCGTCTGAAAGGAGCTTGGTATTTTCGCCCTTAATCTCTTATTATTGCTGCAACCATTTCTTCGCTTCGGCTTCGCTGGGGATTGGAAGGAATCATATAATCGTTTACACAAAACGAGAGGACGCCTCACATCGGTCGGATTGTTTTGTGACTCTCCTCGAACACAGCGTATCCTCGCAGAGAGAGATAGAACAGCATTGAAAGGGCAAGATTTTCGTACAAATTGCCGTGTGTCGCATATGTTGCCCACATCACCCTAATTTAACCTCGCCGATACAATACGCTTCGCAAAAGGCAATCTCAAGTAGTTGTTGTGTCTTCCCGCGCCCCGACGAGGACTCTTCTGTTGTGACACTTGTGTTCTTCACCCGACATCGGTTGTCGATAACAACCAGGCGGCACAAAAGCTGTGCGAGATTCGGTTCTTATCCTTTTTCCGCCACGCCCTGGGCTCTACGCGTGTGGATGGTCGTAAAGAAAGGCGAGTATCACTGTAAGGAACCGGTAATCTTCCGCGCACCATCGGACAAGATGTGTGGAAAATCGATACACTTCCGGCCGGGCGCATGAAGGCGTGAGTTTCCTGGCTGTGTTTGTTGACACACTTGCAGATGGGAGCTTTTTTCGCCCCCGGAGCACAGCGCACTGGAAAGCAATCAATTTTCCAAACGGCCTTATTGGAAATTTACTCACAACCTGAAGGTGGTCCCCCGTCCTTTTGGGCGAACCGTTGTGTAGCGGTCATCCTATCCTAGCATTAATTATGCACGAGTTCGTCTAATGGTCATTACCACCACCAAAGTGAGAAGTTAATAAATTCTGGCCCACAACCTGGCTGTCCTGGAAAGCCTCAGGTGCTAAGAGGCGCCCGTGTGCTCCGCTCGGCCATGTGAATATAATCGTAAATTGAGCCAAAGCTACCCTGGGGACACATTCAGGCCATTATTGGTGCCGAACTATCACCACCACTACCCTCGACCGTTTCGGTTGCATCGTGCAATGTGATACGCCGATACAGGGGACATCTCCATTTCTCAACGGCCGGCCAATAGACTCACTCTCGCTGTTGATCCGGTTTCCGTTCCACTCAAAGCCGAACCCCACATATTGGTCACCGGTCGGGTTTCGGATGACCGGCTCCCTCTAGGCCCCCTTTTGCGGGATCATCCTCCTCACTGGCCATTATCTGTTTCGTATAATGGCTTGATTTATCGTAAGCCCCGGTTGTCATGCTGTGTGTATACCGCCGCGGTGCCAAATGTCGGACCCCTGAACACAATGATCATTTCGGCTCGATTAGGCGGCTTCCCTTTGATGCTCTCGCGGCCCCCAGGACCCGGACTGTTTGCTTAGGAGCAGAATAATGAAATTGACTCTGTAAGCTAAATTTACTCGCCAATTTCGTCGTCGTCACCGCCATCAACGAACCCCCCGCCGTGGGTCGACCCCGAAGAGTTCAAAGCGAAAAAGGATCACTTGCTTGTGCTGTGCGCGGACCCCAAGGCTCTGATATGGCTGATTTTCGCTGCAACAAAAAAGTAAAACCACAAAATACACCAAAAAACACAACCGAGAACCCGGACCGCGACCTATCAAATTACACGGACAGGAGGGTGCTGCGGGCATGTGTCCTGTTCCACGGCTTGCATCTTTATTTTCCTCTTCCTCTCTGTACACAACTTGGGCAGGGTTTTATTGACGGGTGCCTCGAAGAAGAGGCTTCTGTAACGTGACCATCACAAGGAGGGCTCCTTTGACAGAACCGATTTGTCTGACGGGGGCGGCGCACAAGAAGGTGTTTTTACAACAGCAGGACGGCCGCACTTGGAGTGTCTCCTTCCTCGGCTGGGCCTTTTTGACCAAAAAGGACGGCCCGTTGGCTTGACAAACGTTGCAAAAGTTTCGGTGCAAATAAATAATGCATAACCCGTCGTCGTCGTTGTCTTGCTGTCGATTTTTGTTGATGCTTGCCCGTTGTTGTTGACGTAGCTGTTATTTCCACTCACAAAAAAATCAATAGCGTCTTTACCGGTGGTCTTTTTCCTTCGTTTAACTTTTCATTTTCGTGCCCAAAAACTCGTTGGCCAATGTGCGCCAAATGATAAGTGAAGCAAAAACGGTATATAGCGAAAAGGTTGATTATTTACACTCTTCTGGACCCCAGAGGTAACGGAAAAGTGAGGGTTTTCTAATGAATTTTCCTACACTCTCTCTCTCTCTCGTTCGTGCCTTGTAGCGACCGAAATCCGTTGCCAGGAAAAGTCCAAAGGTGGGCTGTGCTATGAAGTAATTCTGGCCGAGCCGGCCGTCAACGTGACGCTGCCGAAGTTGCCCCCGGTTCCGGAGAAGAGCGTGTCGGCCGTGGAGATCGAGGAGAAGCTGAAGGCGGCCGAGGAACGCCGTCTGTCGCTCGAGGCGAAGAAGATGGCTGACTGGTCGGCCAAGATGGCCAAAATCGAGGAGGCGTCGCGCAAGAAGGACGAGCTGGACAAGGAGTTCAAGACGCACGCCAAGGAGGTGCTGCACACCAAGATGGAACAGTACGAGGAGAAGCGGGAACAGCAGCTGTCGGAGATCAAGGAAAAGCTAAAGGTACGCTGTTGGGGGGACACTTTTCTCTCGCTGCATAAATGGGGGCCAGTTTTTGATTGTAACGCTGACCCTTTCCAATCTCGGCAGATGCACGCCGCCGATATCGAGAAAACGCGACAGAGCTTGGAGCAGCAGAAGATCGATGAACTGCAGAAGCATCTGGATGAGAAGCTGCGAAACGCGTCCACGCTGCGCGACGATAATATCAAGAAAATTTTGGGCCGACTAAAGGAACACGTACGTATCGCTGTCGACGGGGACGACGATCGGTCGTCTAATGTGTTCGGCATTCAGTTGTCGCAAATTCACCACCGAGAAAGGTGTTAGCAGCACCCTTACTGTTTGGTTCCGCACAACACGGATTTTTGTCCTTTTTGCGCATTGCACTGCTGCGATCGATGCTGATCGCTGACACTTGATCGATTCGTTGACACATATGTTGTTTGCTATGTTTGTTAAATTTTCGTTTCGTTTTCTTTCGTTTCATTTCTTTCTCTTTTCGATCGAACAAAATATCGCTCACGACACACCATTACGCTTTGGCGTCCTCTACAACCCCACAAATCTTGGTCCCGTTCGCGATCCGCGGGGGTCCACGCGGACGGTGTGCTCCTCTTCTGCCGTACCTTTCTTCGGTCCTCGATCGCTTTCTCCTGCGCACATTGGACGTTGCACAACCACTGCACGTTCCGTAAATTATCACCAACCCACGAACACACAACGAACTAACACCACACCATTGGCCGCCCAATGCTTCATAATTCATCACAACATTCATGTGCCCCATTTGTTGTCCCGGGGACTGTGAACTACCCGATGCCGGGGTGTACCCTCCTACCATGATATGGAACACACCCACCTCGAAACTACGCCGGCGGCTCATCATTATTTCCACCCCTGCCTGTCGCCTTTGTTGGCCGATTGAATTATCGTCCTTTCCGTTTTGTCCGGGGCTCTGGGTGTGGATGGAATTTTTTCACCATCGATAAATTAATCTGCTCTCGGCTGCTCCGGCCCTATCATCAACGATCCCCGGATCCTGTGGTCATCACACACTGTTTGCGTGCGCGCCCCCGGTTCGGATCGATAATCAATCTGATTTTTCGTCTGTTTACCGATTCATCTCCGGGTGGGCAAAATGCGGCTGGTCGGTCCGGGGACTTGCTGTGCTACGCAACCGGTGGTTGCGCGGCGCATTATTTTGTTAACGGAAACAATACCATTCGTTGTCGCCCGGGGGTCACGTTCCTGTCACCGCCTTTTCGGCCATTTTGATTAACCTGGCCCCCCGCTCCCCGATTGATGTTTGTTCTTTGTTGCCCACCTTCCGTCCAATACGGCTGTGCCCTCCGACAAATTGCGTTGTAATTAATCGATGGGTTCTCTCCTATATACACGTTCAATACTCTCTTCCTTCGGCACGCACCACAAACGAACCGCGTTTGGAAAACGGGTTCGACTAATTTATGTCCACTATCATCATCACAATCGCCATCACATCACACCAACAACATCATCATCATCATCATCGCGATGCTCATCATGGCCTTCGTGTGACGGCCATCACACAACATCCCGTCGAAACACGGTTGGGGTTCAACACAACACGCACACATCTCCCACGTTCTGGCGGCCCCACACACGGTGCAGAATACCGATAAGCTGAACGAGGTTCGCGCCACCGTCGACCAGATCGAGGCCGAAAAGACCACCCATAAGACGCGCATCCTCGAAAACAAGCTGTCCACCGCCGAGCAGAATCGCGAAAAGGAGCTGCAGAAGAAATTGGAAAATATCCGGAAGCACGTAGGTGTTTTGTTTTCGTATTTGCTTTGGCTTTCCTTTTATTTCGTCCTTAAAGCTTCATTTTGTTTTGTCTCGTGTGTTCCTCAAACAACGATGCATTCGCATCACCACCGCTGAATATGCGATGACCACCAAACATCCATGATGCGCTCTGCAGCTCCCTATAAGAGCTAAATTAATTAGTTCACGATTAACGAATGGTTTGGGCTAAAGAAAGTAACACTAAATTGGTTCCTCTTCTCCCTTTCTCAGGAACGGCGCGCTGAGCTGGTCCGTCAAAATAAGGCCGCACTGTCGCAGCAGGGCGATGTAACTGCATCATCCGGTTAGAATGGAGGGCAGATGGACATAGGTGGTCGATGGTCGTGAATGGAATAGAAAATGAACACACACCGATGCTGGGAGCGACACACGACACGACACATCATGACGCGTTTTTGCATCCAACCAACAACAAACGTGTGCTGCTGCTGCTGCTGCTAAACAAACATACTGGAAAACTGGCCGCCCCCCACACACCCGCGGAATGGAAAAACCCGTGTTGTATCCCCACTCGTTGGTTTTGTATTTATCTCCGAGTGAATCCACCATTTCTTTTAGTCGTTTCGACTTTTGCTCGAACGTCGTCGCTCTGCTGCTGTGCGCCTCTCATAGAGAACCGAAACGAAACAATGATCTTGAACAGTCACACACGGAGCATGAAATACTCTTTTGAGCACAAAAGTCGCCCCCCATATTTAAACGCCAACACAATGACCTGTTAATCAAAATAAGCATCTCGGGCGCAGCGCAAAATCCAAGAACCAATCGATAACCAACCAAGTAAACAAGCAACCTAAATACAATTAGCCGGTAATCGTGTGTAGTGCAGGCGGAGAAGGAAAACCCATCCCGATGGAGGCAATCTCGAAGCGAGAGAACGGAAGGTAGATAGTTAGATATAACGCGGACATCACAACAGAGCATCTCCTTCTTCTTCTGATGAAGACACGTAGACACGTTTCTTTTCCATTAGGGAACTGCAAACACATACCACTCTCTGGGGGTTGGTAGCATATTCAACACACATAATGATAAAAGCTTTTTGGGGCCATGATAGACTCATGTGGACCCCTCAAAACTAAAGCAACACACGATGATGATGGCGCTTGGCGAGTGAAGCACAAACTGATAATCGCTCCTTGGACTTAACGCTGCCGCCGACGCTGCTGCTGCTGCCGCCGCCGTGCGCGTAGCGAATTACACACTCCAGTTTATGTCCTTTTTGAAAGGCTCAAATAATAAATGTTTAAGAAGTCATGACGAGATGTGCTATCTCTCTCGCGAGAGCGCGAGCGCGCGCCACCGAGCGCAACAACAAAGGCCATAATCTTACGCAGCCGCAGAGAAGAGGAACAATGGGGTGGTGAAAATATTCTCTTGATAACGGACTGGTGTTATAAACGTATAAGGGGAGCAACAAATGATAACAACCACACATAAACCGCTAACCAGGAAAATTGATGATCGATGAAGCGCAGAACTTATAACCGAAACTTGCACACAACTAAACAAAACCAACACACAGCACTTTACTAAATAAAACAAACCTATATTTACCCCGTTTTTTCCACTTCGTTTTCAACAAATAAAACAACTACAAAATGAGCATGTGTATCCACCGCGCGTCTAACGATGGACCCCTCGGCGATCGGGAGAGAGGGTGCGCAACATAATATCCCGGACGGACAAATCAACTTTTGGTTTAATTTCTACAATCGCGGCCACGCGGGAAAAGGCAGCGCAGACGCGACAGGAATTGATTGAATTGGTGGCAGATCCGGGGCAGGAGGGAGGTGGCGCCCCGACTAGAAGAAATGTATTATCACGACCGAACTTAACAACGTATGGCTTTGATTGGGTAAAATGGCAAGCGGCGCTACTCGACTGTTCGCTCAACGAGAGCCGAAACGCCGCTGTGCGTAGGAAGATTAAAAACATATAAAAATACACGTCAAAACGCGCATTATATACTAAATATCGCCTCTCTGTGCCGCTACTTTTACATTTATTATTACCAGCAAAGATGGAAACACGAAGCAACAAAACGGCATGGCGCCATCGACGGGGCGCGCGCCCCCCGTGGCGCGATGCGAAGTACGCGAAGGGCGAAGTTTGTTGAAAAAAACATATAAATACACAAACACAGACACATACCCAGACACACACACGCGCGTATATAAATATATATTAAAGGAACATATATTTACAACTTTCTTTACGCTTTTGTGAGGGCTAAAGAGGCGAAAGTGGCAGGGAAAGCAAGATGGGAACACTCTGGGATAGAGAGAGAGAGATAGAGTGGAGAAGAGGTTGCTGAGCCCCGCGCGAGGCCAAGAAGGGTCAGTCTGATGGATGCTGGATAAAAGTGCTTTGCGAGAAACTAAACAAACAAAAAAATACACAAAAATACAAAAAATCTAACAATGCTGGGCTACCGCTTACTCCCTGCGCAAAGATCGGCCAATTGGTATCTGATCGATCGATCGATCGCGTGAATATTTAGTGACAATGGCTTCGCTATGCTTATGTCTCTCTTGGTAAACGTTCGCTTTTCCGTTCGTCATTTTGTCAGTTTTCATTGCCCGCGTATCAAAAAGGCTCAAGAAGAAAGGCGTTCGATCCTAGCTGCCGTGTCCAACCGATGATCAACTAACCGGCGCCCAACTAAAGAATACGCTTTTTGCCGGAGGAACCGAAACGGAAACAGAGGGAAAAGAAAAAAAGGGCTTGTGTTACGCTAGGACGCGCGCGAAATCTGAAGGGCGGTGGTATACATTGAAGCGAAATAAAGCGAAAAAGATATCATGAAAAGCTACCGAAAAGCGTTATCCGATGTTTGTGTACAATAAAAGTGTAGTAAATGTGCGTCGCGCCGCTATGAATCCGCGATCACTCGTGATCGTGATCATCGAAAACCATTCGAAAGTTGCTGGCTGGCTGGCTTTACGTGATCGATATTTAAAGTATAGAAAGCTTTGTGAAGATTTATTGCTTTTCTGTGCATTGTGCAAACAACAGTGGGATTTATTTTAACCCTCAACAATTGTTCCAAAAAGAAGGCCCTCACTTCGGAGACGTTGTTTTAGCGCTGGTTGCGGAGGTCGCTACTCCGCCCTTTCGTGTCCTTCCTTTTGTGTGCACTCAAATAAAACAAAATCCCGGCAGACACTCGTAGCACATATCGCGGCGCGAACCCTGGTCCGGGTGCTGTTTGATCAGGGCCGGCTGACGATCATCAGCCACTGCAAATGGTAGTCGTCATCGATGCGCGCGTATCGGAAAAGAGAGGTGACTTTAAACCATGTGCTACTATAAAACATAAACATAAATGAACAGAAAGGAAACTAATTATTGTAAGCAGAGAAACATAAAAACCAGCAACCACAGCGCATCACAAACAACAGCACAGGCAGGCAAGGATGGCAGGCAGAATAAACAGGGAAAATAGACAACAAAACGAAGCATCATCGGCATCTTAGATCGATCGAAGCAAGCAAATGATACTTAGTGTAGTGCAAATTAAGCCACAAGCAACTGGAGCAAATCACCATGCACCGTGTCGTCCGATCAGAGTAACCACGGGAAACGGAAGGAAGCATAATTCACCAGCTGTCGGGAATTTAATTATTCAAATATACCGCTCTCAAAGGGGTCGTTGAAATTTGACAACATTTTTTGCACAAGCCTCCCTGATTCTGAGGCAGAGTTCCAATCTAGGAAGTGCCGTCTAGAGAGCATAACAACAATTGTTTCAACTCGAACGAACCCATCGATCTTCGAACGATGAGTTACACGCCTATCCTTATTTGATCCTCATAATTAATTCCCGGCACCGCGTAGAGTGAGTGAGAGCAAGGACCTCGAGCCCCCAAATAAAGCGGAAAACTTCCGAAGCACAAACCAACCATAATCCGGGGGAAGGGTGCGTGGAAAACAGAGACTGGCTCCGACGGTAGCATTACTCCGGTGGAAAAGCCGGAGGCGGAGAAGAAACGCGTTCGAGCGCGTGAAGAGAGGGAACCGGAAGAAAACGAGCATCAATGTAGAGGAGGGAAGGCAAACGGATCTTAATTTCGAAATAAACAACACAACGGAACTAAAGGAAAACCCACAAAAGCAGCCTTGCGAGTTTTGCGTTTTTCTTCGAAACGATGACACAAATGTTTCCGGGGATCAAACGGAGAGAATTTTCACGATCGGCGAAAAGTAAGTAATCGAATTTTCTTTTAAAAACACGCAACCTCGGACCGGAAATCCGTCCTGCGAGCCACGTGCGTTTTGTTCGGGCACACTCCGAACAAAATCGGCAAATTTTGCTTCCCGAAACCGAACGGCACGAAATCGACCGATCGAACAGGGTCGCAGGAGCGCAGCGAAGGTAGCAACAGCTGGTGCCACCGGGCGAAAGAGAACGCTCGGCCGGCACAGTAGCGGGCCTTGTCCGTCTGCGGGGTGATCGCTCGTGCGGCTCTCACTCTCTCTCTCTCTGTGCCATCTGATCGCCGCAGCGTGAGAGAGACAAACGGGACGGAGGCAAACAACGTGTACAGTCGAACCTCGGTTCGGAAAATTGGAAATAGTTTTTTTGTCTTTTGTACAATTTCTTTATTCTTAGAAACACTTTTACAAAATGTACCCACTGTAAAAAATGCACTTTTTACACAAAATGCCGCCTCCCAACACTTACTGGCGCTGGCCCCAGACGGCTACCTTCGGAGCAGCCGTCAGCGGAGGCCGATACCGTTCGATGGTGATGTGCTCGTCGTAAACCTGTTCCACGTTGTAGAACGCCTTCAGCTCCTCGATCGCTTGTTCCTCAAGCTGCGTTTCCGTGAGCGACTTCAAACGCTGCTTCTCGTGGTACTGCTTCTGGCGCCGCTCGTCGGCCAGAATCTCGGTAAAGTCCTTTTCGCCCGAACTGAGTCGTTGCCCAGCGGTGCCGCTGCCGTTGCTGGACTGCCGTTGGCGTTGCCGGCGTGCAACGTCCGAAGCTTCCGGTGGCCGCAGACCGCCGGCCGCTTCGGCTGACTGTATGGCGTCGAGACTGGCCACGGATGGGAACGTGATGGTCTTCCACGGGTTGCTCACCGTCGGTAGCTGCTGATCCTCGGCGCCGCCGCCGTTGCTCTCCGTTGCGCCTGGCGTCGCCACCGTCGCCACCGTCGCCACCGTCTCCGTGACCGACGAGAGCCGTTTCCGTTGCTTCTGAGACAGTTTACCCTTCTGCAGGCCGAAATCGGCCAAGCTGATCGGAGAAACTATAGTACCGGGAGGTGTCGCCCCGGCCGGTGCCGCCGTTTCTTGGCCCTCGTCCGGCGATCCCCCCCGCGGTCCGCTGGTTGGCGACGAATGTTCGAGCACCGTCCGCAGGTTCGAGAAGCTTTCACCCGAACCCGACGGGTGCTGCTGTTGAGCTTCTGCCTTCATCACTTCGTTCGCTCGCAGTGCGGCTGACAGGGCCGACTTTCGTTTCGCATCCGCCGTTGCCGTCGTTACCTTGTGCCACGACTTTGTACCATCCGCTTCCGGCTTCGGCAGTGGTGAACCGGTGGCGCATATGTCCTGTTCCGCGCCTTGGGCGCGCCCCTTGCTGATTTTGGTGGCAGCGGCTGCGGCAGCATTCTTCCGTTCGTTTGCCACTGACTCTTCCTCCAGCGAGAGTCGCTGGAGATAATCCATCGCTTCCTTCTCCAAGCTGAGCTTCTGCTGCTGCGATCGGGAAACCTTCGCAGACGGCGGTGGTTCTTTTTTCGCCTTCATGTACAGTGGCTTTTTCTTAAACTGGACACGAAACTTGCGCACGAACTGATCGAGCTCCTCGTCGCCGATCGCATCCGAGAACGGTGTGATCGTTCGGTAGCTGTCCAAATTGTAGTGTTCCCGGTAGAACGTGCCGATCTGCTCCAGAATTTTCGGTGAAAGGTGCTCTAGCAGGTGGGCCTCGAGCAGCCGGTCAAGGTTGGTGCTAATCAGTTGCAGACAGGCGTGCTTCACTAGCTCGCAATTGAACTTGCAGGCAAAATGCAGAGCAGTGATCACATTGTACAAGTTCACCTTCTTTACCAGGAGTGTCTCGAGCAAACGCTTCAAGTCTTCCACAAACAACTGATCGCAAGCTGGGAGCATAAATGTCAGCAACCATTGATCCATCAGCTCGAACTCGAACGTATCGTGGTCGTACAGGAACTTTACGATCGTCTCCATTATGCAGTGGGGTATCGTGTGAAGATCGGCAGTCTTGCGATTTTCGCCCCAAGTGTGGCCGAACATCACAGCGAAGTACTCCAGGCGGGTTACCAGCACACATCGGTGCACCCGTAGCGTTTCTTGGCCCTGCAGCAAGATCGTCAGATCGTGCAACTCGCGATATGAATTGAAGGGCAGTGCTGGGAATGGCTCCTCCGGTGGGTCATACGCTAGCAACCCGCTGGATGGACTGTAAATCCTGCAAATAAACAGACGAACATCAGAGAACAGAGTTCGAATTCGTTAAAAGAAAAGCGACTGCTAGAGTTTGGTCATGACCGTCATGAACGGGCCGTCATGATGGACACATTTCCATGGTGTTCGGAAACGGGGACACAAAAGAAGAACAGTGTTTGTGAATGGCAAAACGCTTACCGTTCAAGCATTTCCGCCAGCCTACTGAGCTCCAAGCGTTCGAAGACACCGCGCAGCTGGTTGCATAGCTCCGCAATGGCTCCCGGTTTCGGATCCCGTTTTTCGCCCGGTTTCCTGAGCAACCGTAAAACGTCCTCGCGCCCAACGTATCGATTGGTGTAGATGTAGCGCAGGGCTAGCTTGAATGCGCCCACGGTTAGCCCGTCGATGCCACACTGCATCAGATCGAACTCAGGGCGTGTGTCCTCGATAAACATTGCACCCTGCTTGTGATCGAACTCGGGGCGCTTGGGGCTCGCTTGCAACAGGCGGCGCAGAAACTCCGAGCGATGGTACAGAATGAATCGGTGTGCGGCGAACTGGTGTCCCTCGACGCACAGCACCACATCGTGCACGTCATCGTCCGGGGACGCGTCGGCCAGCAGTGTATCGAACCCGGTGCACATGGGCTTCTCCTCTGGCTCCTCCAACGTCCGGCGTGAGTTTTCGATCAGTGCCGCGTAGTTCTCACCCCCCTCATGGCACACGATGTCCCTCACGTGGGTCAGATTTGGAATGCGCTGCAGCTCGATGCGGGTTTTCAACGATTCGCATACGTCACTCCGCCGAATGAACATCTTCATCGATCCACTGTGATGGGACCGTACCGAGCGCGACACTCTGTGCGTCAGCGTGCCACGGTACAGATGGCCCAGCAGCAACACCAGCACACTGTCCCCGCACCACATCATCTTCTCCACCTCCAGGTTGCACGCCTGAGAGAACACACAGCGCACAAATTGCTGCTGCTCTTCGTACCAGATGCAGATGAGGCGCGAAACGGTGATCACGATCACGCGCACCTCGCCCGTCTGGCGGGTGACATCGTCGCGCGCGGTCTGCAGATCACCGCCCGCCACCGAGACGTGGATGATTTGCTCCATTCTGGAAAAAGGGGGAACAGTCGCGCTCAGTGGTTGTGGGACCTCTCCTGTGGCCCGTTGGACGAAGATACTCACAGCGGATTTTTGAACGTTTTCACCTTAAAGCCGTACAGAATGTACAGGCATGCCGGCAACGTCCACACCGCGATGGCCGCATTACTGGAATCGACCAGGACGACGGTTGCATCCCCTTTCCTCGGAAGCACCAACGCTTTGGGCTGCACAAACACTTCACTGTGGGCCTCGCGTTCCAACCCAAACTGGCCACCGTTCAGTCCCCACACGTACACATCCTTGATGCCGACCGCGATCGAGTGATAGTCCTTGGCGATGACACGTGCGATCGTGATGTTGCTGTTGTAGAAAGAGATTTGGGAATCCATCAACCTCGTCCGATCTTGCGATCGTTAAACATTACGTACTATAGGACTGAACGTTCGCTTATGTCCCGAAAGGTGAGCTGCTTCTCCGGTGGTGGGCTGATTCCCAGCTGGCAGTGTTTATTCTCTCCGCAGGCGAAAATCTGCGGACGTGAAAGTCCACACAAATCCATTACAGCCTGACCCCGTTTGAGGCACTCGTGTGTTACTTACGCGATTATCGTCGCGCAGCAGAAGGGTGTGATATTTACCGGCACTAACGTCGGCGACCGTCGTGTTTTGGGAGGCAGGGACCGGCAATCTTTCTGGCCGGGTGACCGTGTATTCACCATCCAGGCCCAGTCGTCCGCCGACGCCATACCCCACCACGTACACTTCCTTTGAGTCGGGTGGCAGAAACACACTGTGGTACGCCGTGATCGCAACCCGTTTGATCGGAACGGTGTCTTGCAGAAAGAGCTCTATACTACGGGGCTCATCGCGGTCCACCAGCGAGGAGGTGCCGAGGTTGTAGTACTTGTTCTTTCCCCACACCACGACCTCGGTGTCGCAGACCGGCAGACGTTTGCCGCTACTGCAGAGCTGCAACGGGTTTACGAAATCTTTGTCCGGCGTATCGAGTACCGCACCGCGCTTCACCAGGCGTATGGCTGCCGCTACGCGTCCGTAGTACAGCGCCCGGTGAAGGGCCGTGTGGCCCGATTCCGTGTCCTTCTGCGCGATGTTCGCACCCTGATCGATGAGCCACTCGACGAGCTCGTCCCGACCAACCGAGGCCGCCATGTGCAGCGCCGAACGCCCGTACTCGTCGAGGACATTGGCAAAATTGCGGCACGTTTTCGCAATGAACGCCGCCAACTGCTTATCCGGCACGGAGCGCTTGGTGAGCGCGGCCGTGATCGCGTTGCCATGGCTTACGAGACGACACTTGGTCGTGCACTCGTAGTCGTAGGTTTCGATGGTGAATTTCATCAGCCGGACGGGGTTTTGTCTGCAAAAAGGGACCGGAACTCTGCACTGCCACTGTGCCGAAGGGCACGAAATCCGCAACCGGTACGCGAAACCGAACAGCAAAACTCACTGTTTTTGTTTTGACGATTGCTTCCGTCGCCGCTAACGTGTCATGACAGCCCGAGATCAACTGTGGCATTGCTTTGTTGGGATATTCAGAGCAAAGTGACAGCTTTCAAAAGGACCGTTACCAGCGGCTGTCCGTGCTTCGGTTCGCAAGAATACGCAAGCCAGCGAGTGTTGTGACGTCAGTTGAATATATTTAGTAATGAATTCACTTCTGCTTCAGTAGTAGTGTGTAGGTAGGTAGGCTCTACTATAGGGTGAAGAGTTTGCTCATCTCATCGTTCATTGAAATATGGGGACACACGCTCTCGAATAATAGTCTGGCCTAACGGAAGCGTGATTTCGCGGGATGTGCACCCCAGGTGCGCGCAGGGCGCCTTGTATCCGGTTTGTTTGTTTCGGTTCAATTTTATTCCATTATTCCTCACGCACTCCGTTTGACATCTCGGCTTAGGACTTATTACTGCAATCGCGGTTGTAAATAAACTCTATACACAATTCAAAAATATAGCATCATGCCCATCCAAAGTGTGCATTCGTGTTTTGTTTGTTTTTGCCTTCGATCGTTCTTTTTTTCTTTCGCACGATCCAATCAAACATCTTTCTCGTTTTGCTTCGCTGATTCGCGCTACATGTTCCCTTTTCAATTTCGGCTCCTTCAAATCACTAGGTTCCGTTCCGTTTGTCTCTCGGTCTTTCGCTGTCCTTTGCTAGTGCCGGGTGGCAGGCTCTTATCCTTGCGTGCTTCAAACTAGTGCCTCTCTGCTTATTTTACTGTTCGGATACGGCGTTTGTTTTTGTTTTGTTATTTTATTAAAGAAAGTGGAACTAGTGGCGGAAATATATAGGAAATATATAAATAATAGCGGAAATAGTGGAAACATTTCACAAGCTCCGCATAAGCATAAGCCGATTTGACGCACAGAGAAACACAGACCGATCGAGAGAGTGGCTAACCGTTGCGGGCAACGTTAGGAAATAATGCAACACAAATAGACTCTTACACTACGTACGGCGAGACGCTAAAATTAATCAAACGCAAAGAGAAAACGAAAATTCCAACATTCACTTTGTCCATCTGCACACTCAGACACACTGGTGCTGGTGTGTTGAGTCGGAAAAGATGGAAGTCGAAAGGAAAAAAATATCAATAATCATAAAAAATACGTAAAAACACTAGAATTGCAAAACAAACATTCGTGCTCTCCGCCAGCCGCTAAACCTAATGCTATCCTCCAGGGCACGCACAATAAATATATAGTTAAACAATGTTAAAACTCACGGGGACACGTCGGCGCGGCAGCGCGGGCGCCGCCGCTATTACACTGATTCCAATTTTGAACGCAATTACCAAACCGTTTCAATTGTTTCCTCCAATGCTACGTTTTCGCGCTACTTACTGTTGCCTTTGTGCTGTGACTGAGTCAGCGAAGCGAAGCGAAGCAATATTACACACCCAGGCCAATGATATTGGCGCCCACCAATCGGCCCCACCTTCAGTTGGCCCGTTCTGCCCCCAAGCCCGAACGAAGATTTCCTCTTCGCCAGAGGCCACCGTTTTGCTGCTACCGTAATGGTTGGTAATGGGTGCAGGAGGCCATGCAGGATGATTGGCAAAGCTTCAAAGGTGACGATCGATCGCGATCGTTTTGATATCTTTTAGTGGTTAGATTTTGTCTCTTCTGCTGTGGAACACCGCTTAATGTATCTTGCTAAAGGTGTGGATTCTTATGCAATTATTTGTCGCTTCGATTTCTCATCTGCTTTGTTGTGTTCGTTCGATTAAACTACGTGCTAAAGAAACTTCCCTTCCGGCCGTTGAAGTTGCCTCGCGATAAATATGTATATGAATATGCGCCGTTCGCAATAGAGTGCGTCTGTTGAGTGTGTGTTCTGTGAAATCGGTTTGCCATCTCGGATGACCGGACACCGGGGAAGAGAATTGGGGCTTTTCCTTGCTGCTCGACGCAAACCGATGCATCCCCGAGCCGCGGGCTGCCGGGCGTCGGACTGTAACACGATACGCGCCATTTTTGTACGTTAAGCTTGGTTTCATCCCTCGAAGCACAACAGATTCGCCACTAGCGCCCGGCTCCGTTCTGTAATATCCTTAGCGTGCCCCGCCACGAACGACGGACGAAATACTTTCTGTTAATGTAAAACTAGTTCGTTTGCTTCGCTGGCAAACTCCCGCCGAACACAGCATCTGGCTGTGGCTCTTAAATTGTGTGTCAATTTTGGCCAAACCAAGTTTACAAACAAACAAAAAACCGAGGCTCGGGCTAGGACGAATCCGGCGCAGCAATTGCCCCCGAACCGCTTGCGTGGTTTTAGTTGATTTTACAACTCATGTTTCTTGTAGAGTAGAGTTGAAGAAAAGCAGCAAGCCGTCCCGTTGAAACCGGCCAAGGCCCGCCAGGACCAGGCACTAAGAATTTTAAACGGTGACAGTGGATTGCCAAATGACCGCCCGGTGGTAGTCGCACGAGCTGGACCAACTAACTGGCATCGTCATCGTCATTCTGCTTAGTTCTTTCGCTCCTGGTTCATGAACTCGTCGACAATATTATTGAGTGCTGCCTTCGCGGCCCCATCCAACGTTCGCCCATCAACCATCTCGGTGACCGTGACGGTCGTTTCCTTGACCATTTCCGGCACGTTCGGTTGCGCCGTGTGCGTGGTCGTGGTCGTTGTGATCTTCTGCAGCAGCTCGTCCTCCGGGAAGTCGCTGTCCGGCGCGAGGGTTATCGTTTTCGTCGTTGTCGTCACGCGGGTCGCACTTTTCTCAGCACCGGCTGCCGGGTCTTCGTCGGAAGCGGTGCTCGTTACTATCACCGTCCGCTGATTGCCATCTTGCTGTTGGGGGTGGTGCTGCAGCTGCTGCTGCTGTGCCTCCTGAAGCAACTGCTGATCGCGCAGCTGCTTGAGTAGCTGCTCTTCCAGATCGTCCGGTATCTCGTCTCCGGACGCGTTAAGCGTTGTCGTTGTGGTGATGACTGTGGTACGAACGGTGCTGCAAAAGGTGAAACAAACGTTCAAACAGTGAAACGGTGAACTTGAGTCCCCGCCAGAACAACATGCTTACCCATCATCGGACTCGTCGACGATGGTGTTCGTTTCCGTACGCTGGGTACTGCTGCCGCCTAGGCGCTGCTCGGTTGGTGGTTCACTCGGTTCCAGCCCGCTCGGTTGGTCGTTGGTCTGGACAAGAAAGTTTTCTGCAAAAAGTTACCAAGAGTGGCACAGTTTTACCCTTTGTCGGCTTGCATTTCACGGCGCCCTCCGGTCACGATCTCTTGCAAATTGTAAGAGTACTACCAAACCACATGCATCCGTGTTGTTCATGCTCAAGCACCGTTGCTTCTACTACACCCGTTACTCGCCCGTAGGCTGTTACTTTTATTAATCCGTTATTAATGAGTTACTTTAGTTTAAGGGACGCTTCAAACACTTTAGATGTTTATTGCACTCAACGCTCGCAGCGATTAGTGGTTTGTTAGGGGCAAGAACTACCAAAGTCATGCAGGATGCCACTTCGTAGTGGACTCTACAGCAGCTATATGGCGGTCTCCTATTTGACCTTTTTGGCCGGTCTTGTTTTACAACTTACACCAACACCGGTTACCAACACCGGAACCGGATTAAGGGAAAAGGGAACAAAGAGGTAATTTTCAAGAGGGTGCGCAGGAAGTGAAACGATTCAATGTGTTCAATGCACTAGATGTTGAAGGTAAGAGAAAGTACGAAACAAAAACGAAAACATTCAACAATAAATCGAAACAGTAAAGGAGAAAACAGCCACAACAGAACAAACCATAGGATGGCAATAGTAAAAGATGGAGCAAAAGATCAAATTGTATCGAAAGGACCGGAAACTAGGGAACAGGGAGAGATAGAGAGAGAGAGAGAGAGGTAGTCCAAAGTGAAGCGATTTTTCTACAAGAGACGGGCAGCACACTAGCAGCATTCCGGGAACAGCGGAACATACGGAACAACCATTGAGAAGAATCGGAACAGCGAAATGAAGGAGATGAAGGACAATAAGAGAGACACAGAGATAGACAATAAAAGAGAGAGACAGAGTTGAGAGAAAGAGAAAGAGAAAAAGAGAGGGCTAAAGAACAATAGAAAAGGAGAGTGTGTAAGAGAAAGGGAAGGCACAAGAAATGAAGCCAAAAATAGCGATCACGACAAACGATGCAAACACAGTTACACTATACAGCGAGAGAGCGAAAAAGAGAGAGAGAGAGAGAGAGAGAGAGAGAGAGAGAGAGAGAGAGAGAGAGAGAGAACTGCGCGAACGGTCACACAGCGCGCAAAAGGGTTACATACTAATCTCGACACCGCCCTCATCGCTGAACCGGGAACCGGGACCGACGGCCGGTGGGACTTGTTGAGCGGGTTGGCCACCGTCACCGCCGCCGCTATCGGTTAAACTCTGCTCCAACATATCGTCATCGTCAAGATCATCGCCACCACCGTCGTAGGAAACATCGGCCAACAGCTCTTCTGCCACTGGCGGCTCTTGCTGCCCTTCGTCGTCCTCGTCCTCGATCTCGATCTCGGTCGACACTTGCGTCACTATGACGGATACATTCGGAGTCGGCACGCCGGTGGCAGTGACGGTGACGTCGCCGATTTCCTGCTGCTGGTCACCGGTGGCCTCCGTGGTGGCCACGGGAACTGAGCTGCTGACTTTACCTTGAGAGCCGAAAGAGGGAGCACAACAAATTTTGAAGCACCATTCCAGTGCCCGTCTTACGCCGATGCGAGAACCGATCGATCGATCCGAGTTCGGAAGGGGACAATGAAGGCGTAACGGTCAGCACGGATCGGGTCCAGGATTTGTGCCGGGAGTTTGGGGTTAGGCGCACGGCGCAACATTGTGTTAGAGCAGCTGACAAGGAAGAACTACGGAACGTCTCTGCTGCTACCAGAGTGCCTGTGTCCGGGGACCGGGACACGGGAGACACATATACAGTTTACATTGGCCACTAATTTGTACAAAAGAATACAGAATCTACGGAACGGACACAGAGCCAACGGGATTCGGTCGGAGAACGGGGGACAACGACTTTTTATGTCACAAACGAATGATGTTAACAGAGGCAACATACACAGAACGGTACGAACGCACACCGAACGGAACGGAAATAATAAATAACTTTAAATAAATCAAAAACAAAAACAGAACCTTCCATCACCAAACAGCATCCCAGCATTTGATTAGTGGTGCGCCCCGCCACAACCAAAGGTCCCACAACCCACACCGGCCGGGTGGCCCGGTCCGGTCTAACTAAAGTATGAGAGAGAGAGAGTACAACAAGCACGTGGGGAGGTGGTGGTTGGTATCCGAACCGAAATGGTGCCGGTCGGTCGGTGTGTGGACTGAATTTTGAGCCAAGTTCTGCCGAAAACGGTTTTGTGCCAAAAACAAATTGATCGCCAAACGGACACCATGACGGGAGCGAGGCATCGGCCGGACCAGATGGGATGGATGGATGAGTGAGTGAGGGGATCGGTGGGGTATGGCGCGAAGATGTGATGCTCAAGTGCCACGCGCGTGTGAGGCACTGGATGGGTTGCCGGGAGCGACAGGACGAAGGATTCCGGGGACTTATTAGTAAGCGTTCGGGGCGTTCGGGAGATCGAGACAGAGAGAGAGACATGGGAGAGAGGGTCTCGCGTGTGGTCGGTGGTGTCTGTGCGCCATTTACCTGTTTCATCGTCATCGCTCAGCTCGCCGGCCGCCTCGTGGAGGGCCACGTCCGAACCGCTCGAGGATCCACCGGTCCGGAAGGAGAAGTTGTTGCTGGTGCTGCTCGACGGTGGCTGTGGCTGCGTGGCCCCTGCTACTACTCCTGCTAGTGGTGGTGGCTGGCTAACGGTTATCAGGGGGCTCCCGGCTGGCTCGGCCTCTTCCGCCCTCAGTACCACCGTTTCGTCCTCAGTGATCGTCAGTCCGGACGGTTCGATCCTCGTCCGCTTCGTCGTCGTCGTTACCGTGCGGCGGACAGCGGCCGTCGGGGGTCGCTGCCCCCGGTGGCCGCGCGGTTCATCTTCGCTCTCCGAGCTGCTGCTTCCGCTTCCGACGATGAACCGCTTCTGGCCGGCACCGCCGTCCGACGACGGGGGCACCGTGTACCCCTCGAGATCCTTCTCCTCCGGGGGTGACGGATCGAGTACGCTCGACGATCGACGATCTTCGTCGCTGGTCATCTCGTAGTCGTAGTGCTCCTCCGTGATGATCACTAGATTGCTGTTGTCGTCCTCGTCCGTCCCCAGACTACCGCGTCCACCGACGCCGCCGGCAGCGCGCGCCTCCTGCTGTTCCTGCTCCATTTTGGCATAGTTCTCCGGCGACGTCTGGACGAAGATGAACTCGTCAATGTCACCGGAGTAGTCGGCCGGCACCTCCGAGATGTTGTTGTCGGACGAAACGATCACGATCTGCTCCGACTTCTGTGTCGCGTCGTGGCCCGGCGTTGAGTGGGACTTTTCGTAGGTACGACCGGTACCGGCGGTGCTCAGACCATCGCCCGGCGGATCGATGTGATCGAGGCTGTAGCGCCGATCGTTCGACACGTCCTCCAGGTTGACGGAGGAGATTTCGATCTGCGGCGGCGGTGCCGGCGGCTGCTGTGCCTCCCATTCAATGTCACCGACCGTCGGCCGGGCGGGAACCGTTTTGTTGATCTTGAGGTTCACCTTCGAGTGCTTCTTGATCGTCTTGACCTTGCCACTGCGGTCCGTTTCCAGCTCGAAGCCCTCGGAGTCTTCGCCGCCATCGGACCCCACCACCACCAGCGTCGCCGGCAACCGTGCCTCGTCCCGGTCATCGCCGTACTGTCCGTCCTCCTCCTCCTCCTCCTCCTGTGTGTCGTGATCTTTGATCGCCTGCTGAATGATCTCCTGCACATCCTCCGCGACTGCTGGAGGACGCGTGTAGGGGAATGGTGGTGGTGGTGGTGGTGATGGTGGTATGGAGTGGAATGGACAGGGTACAGGCACGGGTTACAACGAGCGCGTCGTATGTCACGGGTTTATGTATTTTTTTTTGCATTCGAGGGGGACATTTCGGAGGAGGACATTTTGAGGGGGAATTCAAAGGGGATGACATTAGAAACAGGGCAAAACTATGATTAGCTACGGCGGGCGAGCGAGACGTTGCATAGAGGTAATGTGTGTGTGCGTGTGGGGGGGTAGTCGGTCGGTCAATGACCGAAGGCGAAACGGATCAGCCGTTGCCGACACGAGCAAGAGGCAAGCTCGGCAAGGGAAACGATAGAGCAAGGCATTCACAGGAGTTGAGAATGGAAAGATGCACACACGCATACTGAGGCCAAAAGGCATTGCAGAGACACGCAGAGAGACAGAGAGACAGAGAGACAGAAAGAGAGAGAGAGAGAGAGAGAGAGAGAGAGTGATCGGTGCATCGTCATAGGGATAGTGAGCAGGCGATTCTATGAAACGCGAAGGTGGCACACGGCAGTAAGGAGATGTCCTCCATGAAGCTCTGAATGAAGCTCTCCACGTCATACTCGTAAAGTGTCAGGAGGTGGCGATCTGATCGTGGACCAACCTGTGTCAGGGGCCTTGACATCCAAAACATTTTCTCATCGTTCTGAGTGAATTTAGTACACAAAAGATACAAGAACGAAAACGTAACGCAACAGAAGCCCCGCCACAGTCCCAACTACAAACAGGTACAGACATTTCTAGACTAACCAGTAGACGGGTAACATACAGAACGGAACAAAGAAAAAGAAACGAACACAGGGAATCATACCCAATACCCAAAGCGTTTGCACAGGGGAACATAGAAACGGATCTCCCAGGATCGGAACGGATAGACAGACCCTTTCAGAGCCTCCGCTATCTAGTCTACGAACACGCCACTACGCCAGGTACTATCTCGAAGAACTATCCCACGCTACGCTATCCTAAATAGTTAGGCTCAAACACTCGGTACACTCTATGTGTGGGGGTTATTACAGAAAAACAAGACACCGGTTTTGGGGTTGCTTGTTTCGTACGATCACACCACTACAAACTAGTACACGCCTTTCCAACAGACGAA
The DNA here is from genome assembly GCF_943735745.2 of Anopheles bellator. Classification (NCBI taxonomy): domain Eukaryota; kingdom Metazoa; phylum Arthropoda; class Insecta; order Diptera; family Culicidae; genus Anopheles; species Anopheles bellator. Next base: position 75,487,371 of record NC_071286.1, on the reverse strand, counting down.
ACCCAAACGTCATCGGCGACCCTGGGCTCTAGCTGGTTCGTTCGATCGATTAAGGACTTGGGCAGTACGATCGAACAGGGCATCGGAAAGATTGCGACCCCGCGACCGACTGGAGAGTTAATTTGGACAAATCATTCCGTGTGCATTATGGTAGAAAGCGGACCGCCCAAAATCAGTCCGCCCGAAAGAACCAAAAACTGATAAACAATCAATCCGAAAAGAAATGAAAACCAAACACATAAATAATAGAAACACATCAACAACGATTGAAGTAGCAGGGAGAGCGAGAGATAGAGAGAGAGAGCATTTTCTTATGAAGGAATCATCATACGACCGAGAGAAACACTCGGGGCTTGAAGGGATAAAAGGGAAAGTGGCGAACAAAAACGGGGGTTGAAATGAAAACCAGGCACGCGGGTTACGCGCGGTTCCCGGAACACGCAGGGAGAACGCAGCAAAACTGGGGGGGAAGGGCGGTTTGCACCCAACACTCACCATCGTGACGCTCGTCCGCGTGACTGTTCTGGCTGACTTGGGTGCTAAAGTCGGCCGGGCTGGGTGGCGGCGTCGAAAGGTCCTCCTTCTTGACGGCCGCGATGCCCAGGATTTCGCTTTCGCGCCGTATCTGCTGGTACGCTTCGGTCTGATCCGGCGACGACGTGGTCGGTGACCCATTCTCACCACCTACCTGCTGCCGTTGGTGTTTCTCGACTTCCTCGTGCTCCTGCTTTTCGTCCGCCGTCGATTCTGTCGCACGAGAAAGAGAGCGATAAATGGAGAGGATATATGAAACCTCCCCGCGGTTGAGGGGCTCTATCTTCGCTGCTTACCCTCCATGGCTCTGGCGGCCGCCATTGCCGGCGGGACACCGTTTAGCTTGGCCGGCGGATCGATCTCGTCGAGTCCGTTCATCGAACCGAGTTGCCGCTGGGCAACCTTCCGCTCGTACTCATCCGTCACCGGTTCCAGGTTGGTGATCGATTTGTTCACAATGTCCCGCCGATCGATCTTGATCAGTGCCTGCTCGAGCACGTTGCCCGTCGCGTCCTTGCCGGCCTGGCGCAACCACAGCCGTAGCATCACGATCGCCTGTTGCGCCTCATCGTTCGGGTACTCCGTTCGGATCAGATCCACGTCGGTCGGTGCGATCGCCAGCTCCTCCGCCAGCAGCGGCCAGTCCGAACCGATCAGGTTGCAAATGTCCGTAATCTTAATGTCCGCCTTGTGGATCTCGTTGGCCTCACCACCGGCGGCACCGTTCTGGAACGCGAACGCAAACGTTTTTCCGCGGTTCGCGGATGCCACGAGCTGCTGCTCGCTGCCGTTCAGTATCTCCGTCGAGCTCCGGTCGAACTCGGACGTCGTCTCGAGCTCGTCACCACCGAGCCCGTAGCGCTCGGGCGGCAGCGTGAAGTTTAGCGTGCACAGTGGCGTCTGGATCGGTTCACCCTTCGCCACCTTCGGCTCGTTCATGAACGAAATGCGCCCCAGCAGCTCGTCCAGCGTGTTACGGATTTTCACCGTGAACGTGAGCCGGTTCTCCTTGAACGCGTGGAACTGTAGAGCCAGCTGTTCGCCCGACTTCTGTACCGGCACGATATTGCCGGCAAACTCCAGATAGATCGTGCGTCCCTCGCACACCTCGACGTCACGCGATTTCGCAATCTCGGTAAAGTGCTCCTGCTGCTCCAGCGTCTTGTCCTCCTTGTCGTCCGTCATCAGAAACACGCTCAACTTGGCTTCACTCTGCTCGACGCGCTTCGCAAACACGACAAACTTCACCATGAACGGCACGTGGGCCATCTGCGCGTACAGCTCGGTCGCCATCTTAGTCGCCTCGCTAATGTTCCGGCAGTCCATCAACCAGAAGCGCGCCGACACGGTCGTCGTGAACGACACGCAATCGTTGACGAACGTGAGCGGTGTCGACCCGGTCACATCCTCCCAGACCGCCTTGTTCTGGCCGCCGGTGATCGAGCACAGCAAGCGCAACGTGGGCGCATTGCCCGAGTACTGGTTGATCATGCCCGAGTTGTACGCCTTCGGGGCCGGCATGCTTAGGGTGATCGCCTTGTGGAACTTGCGGCGCCGCGGTTCCACCGTCACCACCGGCGAAACGGCCACGCTCCGGCCGAGCAGATTGGCGGTCGTGCCCATATCGATCGGCTGTGCCTGCAGCCCCACGCGGATCTTCTTCGTGAGCGCGTTCTGCGGGAAGATGGCCTGCACTTGCGGGACGGCCGTCGCCGAAACGGTGCCACCCTCCGGGCCGATCGCGTGCACCTCCTGCCGGATGCGCGATACGATCGCAAAGTAGTGCGGAAAGTCGTTGGTCAGCACGCGCGTAATCCGGTTCGTGTGCAGATCCTCGAGGAAGTTGAGCGTGTCGCCCTTGAACGTCTCGTTCAGCACGTCGTGGATCGCTTCCTCGCTGTCGTACAGGGTGTGCTCACGCCACGTTTCGCCGTTATCCGAGCGCAGGATGATGATTTCGCGCTCCTTATCGCGCAGCGACGCAAAGTGCGGAACCTCCAGGATGACCGGACTGTCGCGGGCATGGGGAGAAAAGGAAGCGTGTTAGATGATCGATCGAAACCAAGTGCACCGAGTAACCTACCCAAGGAACTTTGCACCGACCGGGGCCAGCTCGAGGATGCGGCTGACCAGCGCTTCGCCCTCCATCAGTGGCGGCGCGTTGGTGATGCGCTGCGGTTTCACGTACCGACAGGTGATCCGGGTGGGCTGGGCCGCCGACCGGGGCGGCACAATTACCCGCACGCCACTGTGACGACAGCCGCGCATGGCACCGCCCCGTGCGTCGACCAGGAACGATACCAGAAATCTGTTGCAAAACAAGGACGAATTAGTACACTCCGAACAAACTTCCTGCCTCCGCTCCGAATAGTGTTTCGAGCGATTAAAAGTGCGGCCAGGCGGCCAATGGAGTGTGGAAAGTTTGTTATCCTCCCGACTACGGAGTTACTACGGATGAACATAGGATGGGTTGGTTGATGAGCACTACGATACCGGAGACGGACCCGGGAAGCAAGGTTAACTTCGAGGTTAACCCATCACCGAGCGTGGGGGACGAGCCAGACTTAATGTTTCATTTCCATTCTAGTATTTATCGTTACCAAACAAAGCAATTGATGGCCCAATTGATGCGGCCCATAACACGTAAGTGACAAAAAAGTGGGACCATGATCGAAAGCGTTTGATAAGAACGTCGCTATCAGTACGTCGCTCTGACACATCAAAGACACACGGGGGGGATGTAGGCGGTTTAGTGAGGGCCGAGCAATAAAATGAAACATTAAAAGAAAATCGTTGCAAATGATAAAAATCAGCTGTTGATTAGTTTACGCAACTTATTGCTACAATCAAATATGAAAAAAACGAAACGAAAAGAAACGGCATGCATTTAAACACGAACCCAAAACCGCATAAAACACAAGTAAAAGAAGCGTTAATTCAAACCACACACAAAAAAAACTAAAACTAAACTAACACACCTCGCTTATTATTGAGACCTTAGCTAAACCGATGAGCAAATATTAGACAAAACACAAACAAAAAGAAAACAAACAAAAGCACAATACAAATTTGCGGTATACCTTTCCCTACTCAATGGAACAAACTTTTGCCGATCACCACCGTCGCCGTACATGTTGTTGGCCAACGCGATCGTCAGCGACAGAGCATCGCTATAGAGCTCCCTATAGAGAGTGTATATGTGTGTGCGATGGGTGGGTGTGGGTTGATCGATATTGTTTCGTTCGAAACAAACACTCGGGGGAATAGGAAGCCCGGAAGCCGGACGGGTTGTAGTGAAATGCACACATTCAGATGTTTTGGTAGGGAAAATGGTATGGTGCAGCGATGCGGGTTGGCGGTCCACACAACACACAGAGAGTGAGCATGAATTGGGTGGGTTTGTTCGTATGAAAGAAAGTGGCAGGCGGAAGGCAAACGGACACAAACACATCGCGCGTTGAAACGGAACGGAAAGAAAAGAAGAAAGAATAGTTGCGTAAATTAATAAAACAAACACACTCAGCGGCCGGCGGGATGTCTTTCGCGCGATTTCGGCTTCAGCGCTCTACGGTGGAAAGGATGTTACTGGGATGGGTGGTAAGTCGCATGAAAGCCGGAGGCAGTAACTGTTCCAGTTAGTCCGGTCACCTGCCCCAAACGGTCGCCAGTCACTGTCCACAACGTTAGCCCAACCGACTTCTCTAAGCAAACAGACCGTTAGATGACTTATGATTTATGTTTGTTAATCAAAACCGGATCGGCGATCGGGCCGGCGATCCATGGAGGCGCCAGGTGCTTGTCGACGCCAGCCGTCGAGTTAAGCAACGAGCGAGAGTTTGAACCCCCAAAAGGTACGAAAAGCATCCTAAATGTTACAAAAAAAATCATTTCAACAGCCTCGAACTCAGGGGTTTGTTGTTTACAACACGCCGCCGTACACTCGAATGGAGCCGCATGGTGCCTGCTACGGGTACGAACTTAATGATCGCTATTAATGATTGTTAAATGCATTGCAAACACACGCAAAATGCAAACTGCTGTCGAAGCGAGAGAGTGAGTGTGCGATGATCGCAGAGCCAGAAGACGGTATCGAACGTCGTTGAGTCGAGTGTGAAACTTGGCAGAATTTGCAACAGAAAATATCGATTCTGTCACTAACCATGCAGCTCCCGTTCCCGTTTCCCAACACCCCAAAAACACGGAGCGAAGATCCAGCGAAGCCAGGGCACCGTACCGCACCAAAGCAGATGGGATGAGTAGTGAGCGATGAAGTAATCTATCGGTTTTAGTTTAGATCTATTTCTAAAACGACTGTTTCCAAGTGCCTTTCGAGGCGACCGTCAACAGGGTTATGATGCCCATCATCAAACACAGGAGCGAGAGAGAGAGCGATCGATGAGATCGGTTCTCGAAATTCGCCATAACTTTGGCTACTCACCCGACGTGGATCGGTTTCCGGGTGATGTTGACGTTGTCCGTCACGGTGATGTCGAGCGGGTTGGGCGTGTGGGACCGGTCGGCCGACACGGTGTAGTTCTCCGCCCGGGAGATAATCTTCTCCAGGTACTTGTCGTCCTTCATCGGATCGATGCTCATGTTGGTGAGGTGCGTATCGTCGAACTGCTTGTTCTCGTCGCTCGTCATGTAGTTGTACTGCTGCTGGTCGGACATGATCGGATCCTCACCTAGCGAAGCGACGCGAGTCCGATGGAAAATAAATTAGTAACGAGCCGTTGCCGAACTGACTTCGATGGATGGTAATGGATGGGTGAGAATGCTGGAACGCATGGAGAACACTTGAAACGACTTTGTGGCGATCGCTTATCGACCAACGATCGACCGGGCGCCACTCATCCATCTCTCGACATAATTCACAATCGAACGGGGTGCGGTTTGCACCAACTCGAGTGCCATCGCAAATGCCGGCTCAGGTGGGCTAGAGAGTGGGACATGCACTTCAAACGAGGAAGTGAAACGATGACAAAGCTCTACTACTGACATATCACAAACTGTACACACATAGACATACCACTCACTAACGATCACCGCTAACACGGCCTACAGAAAAGCTACTATCAGAATAACAGTGACAAGGCATGCGCTACTGGGAGGTTCACCACCGCCTCGACGGAACTCGTCCGGAAGGGGCTCAAACACGGAATGACCGCTGTCTGCGACCGGATCTGCGCGTTAAACGCAAACGGTGCGCGGGTAATGCACCCGCGAATGTAGAGCACACCACACGCCAGCCAGCCGTCCACCGTGACACGAACCAACTGCAGGGCAACCGCAGACCGCGGCACGGTTCGTTCACAAACACATTCGCACGCATCATCCGCTCAGTCGTCGTCGTCGCTCGGTGTCATCACTTTGGAACGCGCGATCGTGATGCGTGTTTACACACGTGGCTCGGAATCCAATATTCTCCCAATCACTGCTTGGCAATATCGGGCCATCAAATCCACTTGAAGTTGTGCGACGAGAATTTTAAAGAGAAACCATCCAATTGGCATCGGTCCCCAGTGTTTATCAAGCGATCGGACCCGTCATGCCCGGTAAGCCGCCCAGAATGCCGAAACAATGCCATTTGGGGGGCTTACTTTTACCTTTTATCAACGGCAAAGCGTGGCACATAAATTATTCCACCACCCACCGAGGGGTCGTCAGTTTTGTTTACGGTATCGAGAACCACCGTATGTTGATCATGATTACGGCAAACAACAATCCACCTACTGCTGCTGATCTGACACACCGGGGAGCAATTCCGGGGCGTACGCGTGCGAGCTCCGAAACGGAACGGAAGGTACTTTCCTTACTCCTACAGCAGCACCCGGCGGGGGAGAAAGTTTATTTTTAACCACCGACCGACGGACGGCCATCGCACGACCAGATTCAGTGGGTGGAAGAACCATCGCGCGTGCCTCCTCGGCTCTGGCCCTCGGCCCTCCAAAGAAGCGACCCCGTGAGAGAGAGAGAGAGAGCGGACTAAGCCAGACTAAGCCAAATGGTCACCATTTTGGTGAATGAAGAAATGAAAAATCATATTTCATCCACCAGGTTTCGGTGGGACAGGGTCCGGATCTTGGTGAGCAATCAATCCGCCAACGAGCGACCTTTGAACGGGTTTCGTTCCGTTTTACGATTATGGCACGCGCGGATCGGTTTCCGGTACGCGAAGCGGCCACTGGACACACATTCCGCTCGGTTATGACCGAAATGATCGACGACGATCGACCGCGTGCGCACGGCAGCGGCGGCGTTCTGGTTTGTTTATTTATAGCGGACCAGAAATTCAGAACGAGCACGATGCAGTGACCAGCAGCAGCAGCAGCAGCAGACTCCAAAATGCATCCCAAGCCGGAAAGGAACACGACCCGGTGCGAGGCACATTCCACGAACTGTGAAGTGTGAAGGAACTTCCTACACCGTGTTGGTGTGCGGATGATAAATTATGCCCTACACGATGGCCACCATGGAACGTTGGCGGCGCCGACACCGATACGGTCGCCGTTCTGCGGTTATTCACGGTGCGTTGCGGAGGAGGTGTTGATATGCACCGGAATCGGGGCGTTGCAGGTCTTGGGACAGGCCACCGATTGTACTTTTGTCTTAGGGAGCGCTCCCGACGATTCCTGACCGAGACGAGGTCATTTGCAGATTGGCGACAAACCACTGAGCCACTTCATCAATCTCTCGCCTCAGTGATTTATATCGCCCATCGGTACACGATAACGCATCGCGTCTAAGGTCCACACCACACCCGCGGGTAACTTACACAATCGCAGGCCAAACACTGTTATCGGGACACCGCCCCACAACGATGGACGTCGACGGTTTGTTGGCGAGATTTGATCGTCTAATTCGACGCACGTTTTGCACGCCACGCAACGTTGCCGGGGGCTCAGTTCAATTGAATCCACCCTTCCACGCTCCGGTTTCCGGTCCGGTCACAGAGTCCGGTCACAGTGGCACCATTGTACACGACCGACCGTGAACGCTAATTAGTGGCACACATTCGTCGGTGGCAATCGAGAAGCCGGTCGGGAAGCACGGACACGGACAAAGTCTGGCTGCACGTGACTACAGCAGGATAGTGGCGCGCGGGCTCTTGTCTTTCTTCATTGGCCTTATCGGCGAAGCGGACCGCCGCTCGTGGAACACAGAACTAAAACGCGCGAACTTCTCGTTGGACCGCGGACCGCAAGCGACTGACTCGACTATCGGCAGGCTAATGACTGACTGGCGCCGCGCTGCGGTGTGGCAATGTATGCCGATCGTATTCTGTGTTCTCCCTCTCTATCTCGCTCTCGTTGGAGGAGTGTGTACTAGGATCGTGAAGTAGTAGCCGTTCGAATGAATCTGGGTTTGTGTGGTATTTCCTAGCGAGTGAATGATCACTTGCGGGTCAGCAGCGCCTAATCGGAAGCGCCCTTTATGTATGAGTGCCAACCCGCTAGATGGACAGCTCCTCCGTTTGGCGCAATATTTTGGGTTTGTGCCTACGGCCGAAAGGCGTGTAGTGAATGTTTGGGAGAAAGAGCACGCGGCGGCGTGCAGGACCCCACCATTCGGCTCCAAGCTAGCCGATGAATCACGACGCAGGGGTGAATGTGTATGATAAATGAGTCCGAAAATGCGATGAAAACCGAACGCGCGAACTGACTGGGACCGACCGGGATTTGGTGAGACAGAGCAAGAGAGAGCGAGAGAGACCCCCGGGGTCTGTGGGGTCCAACTTACGTGTGTAACGCATTTGCGATTGATAGTATTTGATGGCGCCACTACCACCGTACAAGTGCTGCGCCTCCACGAGGGCTTTCGCGTCGGGAGGTGGCGTACCACCACCACCACCGCCACCTTCCGGTCCTCCTGACGGGGCGAACATCCGGATCCACGCAAACGTACGCACGCGGATAGCAGAGCGGGCAGCCAGGGAGGGCGTGAAGGGTCCGGGAAGGGAGTTGTTATGGACGGGGAAATGCAGTAGAATGCAGTGCGCCGCAGACGCGCCATTGGCCATTGATTTCGTACGGGTTCGAGTTTTTGGCACACGTCATTTACGGCGGGCCGTTTAGGTTGAGCCACACAACAATAATTCGATTCAATCAATTCAAGGGGGGCCCAAGGCGGGTTTTCCGAATGCAATCCCCGACCGGGCATGGTGAATTTGGGATTGCATTTTTGCGATGCATTTTTTCGACACATAATGAGAGAGAGAGAGAAAGAGAGAAGAACGGAACGAGGAAGAGGAATGAAACGGGTGAGGGAAAACGGGATGAGAGAGATAGAAAGAAAGTAGAAAGAGGTTAGAGTTATCAGATAGTAAACGGAAAGGTTGGCCAGAAAGGTTGATCAAAGCGTAGGCGCGAGCGAAAAACGGGCCAAGCAACGGAATCGGGAAATCGCTAACAAGAAATCTACAAAAGCCTTCCAGTTTGACAGGCCGAAACAATGGGGGAGACAGAATATGCTTCAGTTCGTGGTCTCATTCTAGAATTCAGCAGACAGGCAAACGTCCCAGAAGCCGTATCGGAATGGCCAATTGATTCAAAGACCAGTTGAAGCTTATCATGACACCACGGTAATCGGTTTAAGCAAATTTACACAAGCAAAACTGCAGAACGAACAGAGCTAACAAATGGCGGGGTACAGCTATCGTGCTGGCGAGCCGCTTACCTTCGTCCTCCGAGTCGGACAGGAACGTCTCGTGAATCGTTTCCGGACCGACGATCTTGAGCTTCTCGTCGACCGTGTGCGTGACGCTCGTCTCGGTGACCACCTTCAGCGTTTCCACCACCGTGATGTATCCCAGCTTGTCGGCGATCGCCAGCGCCGTCTGGCCACTGTTCGTTACCGCCTCCGGGTTGGCCTTGTTCTTTAGCAGAATGTTAATGATCAGCGTGTGGCCCTGCTGGGCGGCCTGGTGCAGCGGCGTATGTCCGATGTTCGTCTTCATCTCGATGTTCGCATCGTTTTCGATCAGATACTTCACCATACCGGCCTGCCCGAAGTGTGCCGCGACGTGGAGTGGCGTGAAGCCGGTCTTCGTGACCGGATCGATGCGCGCCTGGTGCACGAGCAGTGTCTCCGCGATGCCCACGTGGTCTTCCTGGGCGCACAGATGCAACGGCGTCAGCCCGTTCTTAGCCGCGTGATTCGGATCGGCACCGTGCTCCAGCAGCGTTTGGGCCATCTCACCGTGGCCCTCCTGGGCGGACAGATGGAGCGGCGTGAAGCCCGTCTTACTCTCCGCGTTTGCGTCCGCCTTGTACTCCAGCAGCGTGGTCGCAATGTGCAGCTGGTTCTTCTTCGACGCAATGTGTAACGGCGTGTGCCCGTTCTTGGCCGGCGAGTACGGGGACGCACCCTTCTCCAACAGCAGCAGGGCTACCTTCTGGTTGTCGTAGTGACTGGCGACGTGCAGTGGGGTGACCCCGTTCTTGCCCTGCACATCCACCTGGGCACCCCGTTCCAGCAGCAGCTCGGCACACTTCAGATTGCCGTACTTGGCGGCGAGATGCAGCGGAGTGAAGCCCTTCTTTGTGATCGCTTCCACGTTCGCCTCGTTATCGAGCAGCAGCGCGGCCACCTCGTCCTGTCCCTCCTTCGCCGCGATGTGCAGCGGTGTGTAGTTGTCCTTCGTCATCGCGTCAATCTTGGCGCCGTGCTGTAGCAGCAGCATCACGATCTCCACGTTGCCAATTCTAAACGAACGAGAAACAAACGTTAACGCAGGGGGAAATGGTTGTCACTCGGGTAGCACTTACCGCGATGCAACGTGGAGCGGTGTTTGATCCTCGCGAGCCTGCGCATTAACGTACGCCCCGTTTCGAAGCAGAATGCGTATGATGTCCGTCTGCTTGGCCCGGGCCGCCAGATGGAGCGGCGTTTCGCCCCGCACCGTCGGAATGTCCGGACTGGCGTCGTGCTGCAGCAGATAGATGACGATGTTCATGCACCCCATAAAGCTGGCCACGTGCAGCGGCGTCAGCCCGCTTTCGGTCGTCGCCCCGATCGTAGCACCGTGGTTCAGCAGTAGCTCCACCACCTTGATGCGGTTCTTCTTGCACGCGATGTGCAGCGGCGTAAAGCCGTTCAGTGCCCGCGCATTCGGATCGGCGTTGCGATCCAGCAACAGTTTGGCCACCTTCACGTGCCCACAGTGGGCGGCCACGTGCAGCGCCGTCAGGTAGTCGATGGTGATATCGTCGACGGGCGATTTGTTCATCAGCAGGATGCGGGCCGCACTGACGTGCTCACCCTGGGCCGCCATGTGGAGCGGGGCGAGTCCGTTTTTGGTCTTCGAAATTATTTCGGCCCCCTGCTCCAGCAGCACCTCGATCACCTGATCGTGGCCGGAACGGGCGGCGCAGTGCAGTGGCGTTAGTCCGTCGCGCGTGATACTATCGATGCGGGCATGGTTCGTGATCAGCAGCTTCACCATGTTCAGTTTGCCCCACTTGCAGGCCACGTGCAGCGGGGTGATGTTGTGTTTGGCGGTAAAATTCACGTCGGCACCCTTCTCGATCAGGAGCTGGGCGACGTTTATGTTGCCGTAGTGCGCGGCAATGTGCAGCGGTGTGAAGCCGCTCTTCGACGAAACGTCCGGGTTGTGTTCGTTCTACGGGAAGAAAGGGAAGGCCACATCGGACGGTCAGAAACAATGTACTAAAAAGTTTAAAAAATGAACGAAATGAAGAAAATAGCCCGGAAAAAGAACGACCCCACGAGCAAAGCGCTAACTTTAGCCGCCACTGGCAGAGCCATCTGTCGGTGGGTGGCAGTAACTTTTAACCAAGACACACCACGGAAAAGTACATTCACAGCGCAGCGGCCGCCAAAAGCGAACGATCGTTAACAAGAATACAAATTGACCACTATATAGCAGCACACAGCAGCTCTCCTCTAAATACAACTTCTTTGGCAAAGCATTCCATTGTTGCAAAAGCAACAAATAATCACACAATGTGCACGGCCACGCTCGCACCTGCCTGCCTCAATGCATTAATCTGTTTGCCAATCGTTGGCCGCACAACAAGCGCGTTGTTGTGTTTCGTTCGCCCAAACCCACGGAAACGATTATGGCCACTCGCGCCTCCCGCCACGCACCGCGTGTTCCCCCCGCGTTCGGTTCTAGTTCTCTACGGGAGCCCCGTACCTCGAGCAGCAACTTTGCCGCCTTGACGTCATCCTTCTTGGCCGCTATGTGCAGCGCCGGTAATCGCACCTTTCCGCGCGTATCACTTTCGAGCAGCACGGCCACCACTTTGTCGTGACCTTGCTGCATTGCTACCGCCAGCGGTGTGAAGCCGTCCTGCGGGAAGAGAGAGCGGAATGGGTTAGAGGCGGCGCTTGTATGGCGTGCGGGTGCGCACGCAGCAGCACTTGATTCTCACCTCGGTGGCCAGCGCGGGATTAGCGCCCTTGGCGAGTAGATAATTTACACACTCATCGTGGTTTTCCTGTGCGGCCATGTACAGGGGCGTGAAGCCGTTCTGCGACTGCACGTTGACCGACGCGTTGTACTGCAGCAGCAGATGTATGATCTCCTTCTGGCCGGCGAGCGACGCGATGTGGAGCGCGGTGTTGCCCTTCTTCGTCGCGTTGTCCACGTTGGCGCCACGCTTCAGCAGCTCGTTCACGATGTCATAGTGCCCGTCCTTCGCTGCCAGATGCAGGGCATTGAGACCGTTCTGCAAAGGATTTGTTGGAAAGTGGGGAATTAGCGCTCGGGTATTGCCGCCCATCTGCGAGTTGACAGCTTACCGCATTGCACGTGTTGATGTCGGTCACCTGGCCCGTTTCGAGATACTCTATCAGCTTCTGAAGATCGCCTGCTCGCGCCGCCCGCAGGAACGCTGTGTTTGTATCGTTCTGTAAATAGCCCCGCCAGAGAGAGAGAGAGAGAGAATTTATTATTGAGAAGATGATCCGGAGCGATACGTTTCTAATAAATATGACTGTCTTTCACGAGCGTAATCTACTCTTTATTAGTGTACTGTTTCTATTTTTCAACCCATTTCCCAGTCTGTTCTGAATTCGTTTACGTTCCGCGGAAATGGCTGCCCGTCCCCAACCGCGATTCTGGGTGTCGGACTTTCAAAACATTATCATAACTACCCATCAGCCGCAGCGTGTTGCAGACACACCCCGACACAGCGGGTCAGTAGACGCAGAGCAGCCAGAAACAACATCCCACTTTCGATGTTTTGTTTGGCCACCGCGTCGCCGTTGATTGGGGGCAAAGGTTAGCTCTACAAACCGCGCCCGCCAGCCACCACAGGCCACCCGCTTCCGGTGAGAATTGATTGGACAGACCGAACCGAATCGATTCCGGTGTCTGGTTTCCATCACCTACGCTGCGGAGCTACACCGCCTGACCGGTTGCTTTCTTTTCGTCCTCACCCACCGTCGGATATATGTTTGTGTACACATACCCGGTCCCGGTCGGTTCTAGCTCTTCCCCTAACCGGCACGCCTCAGTCGAACGCGAAACTGTTGCCTCTCGATCGGTTCAACACTGCGCGCCGTGTGTTTCGCAATTTAGTCCGAGGGACTGAGTCCGAATTTTAAGTAACTTCTCCTAAGATCAGCTCCGATGCGCCGTAAAGAAGCGCTCTCCCTGTTTTGCTCGTGCGTTCTAAAGTCACTAAAGACAATTTAATGCCCAACAAACTGTGTACTCAAGTGGTTTATTATTTATGTAAATATACTCTCTCGAGAGAGAGTTTTGGGGTGGTAATGTGTGGAAACATAATTCATTGGCACAAACAGCCGAAAAGACGGGGTTCCCACGCGTATCGCGACTCTCGCGCGATCATATGCTGAAGAAGCTGCCACGAAATTCTTATCCTTCGTCAGCACAAAAAGAAATTGGAAAGAATTTCATAAGTCTCACAAGAGCGCAGAGCTTCGCGTCATAACGAGCCGCGCCAACGATGGCCGTAAATCACCATTTTATGCAATATAAATGTGGCGTCGTCTCGGTACATAATTGGACAGCAACAACGCGGCCCGAGGGGGTCCGAAAAAGTAGGGGACACCGCGTGTGGTACCAACAAGCCACTCAAGATCACTGACAAGATCGCCATCCCATGCACCATGCATCGTACACCAAGTGATCCCAACAGTAAGAAGCAACAATCGGGAACCGAAAAGAAAACAGAATTGCGCCACAGAACGTGTCCGGCTACGACGACGAGGACGACGACGACGGAGGGTCGCGTAATGCTGCCGATGTTTGCCGTTGCGCCGTAAATGGGAATTTGTTCCATGGCTGCGCGCTTGTGAGGGCTTTCACTTGTGCGACTTTTTGGCCGCTTGCGTCACTTGCGGACCGGTCAAGATTGCCCTTAATGGGCCACCCCGCCATGGGATCATCGGCGTGCACAGGCTAAGATTAAGAAGAAACCCGCTCAGCATCGCACTCGAAAACGAAGCTATTGCCCTTATCCACACCCCAAACTACGGAGACTTTAATGACGCAGCCAGTCGCTCTGGGTTCGAGACAGCGCGTCCGGTGTTTCGAAACAATTAAAATTTCGACTTCTTACGGCATTTTTATTGATTTCTTTTTTTCGGTGTAACATTTTCAATCCTTCAACTATGAGCTCAAAAAAGGAACGGCCGAGTCAGGACCCGAGGACCCTGGGCATACGGGGCCTGAGTTTCACGCATCACGTTCACACACATTCCGGCCCTTACAGGGGATCGGTGAGCCTTGAGCCGAAGTGCCGTCACGTACCACAGGCCAGTACTTCTTCTGTGCAGCTACGGTCCGTGGCTCCCGATGGAGTGGCGATAATTGAAAGTTTCTCCACACAAATTTCATCACGCCCGCAAAAAGGGCCTTCCTGGACGAGATGCTTGCGGTCATGTTGGCTAAGCAGAAGCAGGAATCCTTTGCTACTTTACGGAAAACAAAACGAACCTATGTTTGGACTGGATGGACTCAGAGAACACGACCGATGAGTACGGTCGCCATGCAAAAGAGCGTGTTACATAACGTACTCCGCGAGCCATCATCAGCACGATGATGTGGACGGTGGCCAGGCCGGTAATGAACCCTATCCGCGGAACCGAATCAGAATGACAGTCACGTTACGCGCAGCGCTGAACAAACGGAAATAGAACAACGGCTACCACACCGCTCCAACGGATGTATCGAGGCAAATCAGAATCGGCAACCGGACCCCGTCCGTGCGCGCCAGAGGCCCAGCGATTAAGTACCTCCGATACGGTCCCTACGGCCCGCCGGTAGAATAGTTGAATTGTAGCAACAACAACAAAAAATGAGAAAATCATCCAATTAACCTGTCACGGTAACAGCAATCTGGAGCAGTTGGAGAGATGTCACACGTCAGTCTCGCGGGTCGCTTCTCCGGCAGCCGCCTGGGGGTGGCTTGGGGCGTGGGCCAGGTAACGGTGAATCATATCGGGTAATGACTCGTCGCTGTCAAGGGTCTAACACACGCTCCCCAAACGAAGGGTGTTGTTGACAAGCAACATCAACGACGACGCTGACGACGACGATGGTGACGAGCGACGAACGAAACCATATTTCATCGGGGGACATATTTTTATTATTTGTCGGTTTGTTACAACAATCAGAGCATGTTTGCCGGAGGGGGGCCCGTGGAACATACACATGCCGGACCTGGGCCTAATGGAGTGGTTAACGAGAACCGTTTACTTCCCGCCCGGACCCGGCCGAGAATTCAAATCGAACCGTTTCGCGGTCGAGTGGGCGCGCGCATTACATCAAACGCACCCCGCGGCGTTTGGTATTCCGTTTACCACACGGCAGCCCGATCCCGAGCCCGGCCAACTTTCAACAGCCATAGCTCAGCCAAGCAAAGCGAAAGATCGTAACGATCGATTCCCGCCCGCCGTTCTCGGAATGTTACGTTGTTGCGCGGCGCGAAGATCGCTTCCCGGGCCGGTAAAAGGCCGGTCTGCGTCGGCGAGCGTGCAGATTGAGTCATCAGAGCAAAGAAGCCCCAGGCTGCGGGGGGCGATATCGGTTTATGTTACCCATTCTATTTCCTGGTCCAATCGTATCGTACGGTGAGTGAAATGTTTGGCGTTACTTCAAAGAATCCGATCAGCAAATCAGGACGCTCAAGTGGGCCAGCCAGTGCCACGTGATTATGGATCGAATACTTCAATCAATTTGTATCGAAATCTGGAGCAAACGTCACTTACTGTGTAGAGCAACTCATAGTCAGTATTCTGGCATCAATTTGAATGGCCCCGACGGACCGTAGTTCTAATATCGATCCTGTAATCTTCGACATAATGTTAAAATGTCGATCTAAAAATGTTTCAATGGCCTTCAACAGTGGTTTACGCTTAATTGGTGCACCTCTATCGAGACCCGAAAACCCGTGTCCCGTTCAGGAGCCACCGTAAAACGGAGCGACATCACGAAACCCCCAAATGACCCATAAATGTCATTTCAGGAGGGGGGCTCTGCATTGCGACACACAGGTATTGCGGCGCGTGGTTGCAACAATGCGCAACAACGCTGCCGACGACGTCGACGATGCAGGTTGATGTCTGGCCTGGTACGGTCAAAATCGGCGGGAAAACTAACTCCGAAGCATTTCCCAATGGTCGGAGTGGGAAAATCAATTACCCCGAAATGGCATGCAAAATGATGGTGGCCACGCAAACATTGGCCGCGGCATTGCAACGGATGGTAAAATAAAGCAACGGAAAAAATAGCAATCCCCGGTAGCGAAAGGAAATGGAAACTTTCTCCTGCAAAGGCCCGGTGTTGTTGGGGCTGGGCTATTTTAATGTCTTTCAACGGGCGTGCCGTTCGAATGGTGTTGCCTTCTGCTACCTTTATCGTACACATCCGGTCAACACTAAAATTTGTTATCCTGATCCACGCCCAGATCCACCACGCCAAGGAGCGGTGTGACCTGACTCTCGTTCGTCCTGCTTTCACCGGAGGGTCACTGAAGGATCAAGAAATATACGATCGATTATCACGCAATCTGGAGGGTCTGGTTCGGGGGCTCGTCGGGTCACTAGGAAATTCATTAGCCCTGAGTGTTGAGTGGAAAGCGCCTCCAAAGGACCTATGCTTCCTAGGAGTTTTCAAACAGAGGTTGGCTTTGTTAAAAATCCAGCTTTGAAAGGAAATTTAAGTAAGGTTAACGTAAATCTTCAGCATCGCAATCGCAGATCCAGCAGAGAGAGAAACCCCGGGTTCCAGCCATTTCTTTCCGGCTTTTGGTGGGTTTCCGATCGTCCGATCGAAAGTCGAGTCGATCGACTCTAAATCAATCATCAACACATCTCGCCCCCCAATGGCTTCGCTTGACTTCTTGAACCGCCGGCGACGGCGGCGATCGAATTACCTCCGCGCAGTGACGGCTAATCGCACACACTTATGCTCGGCCGCCGGCCGGGGACTGTTGGAATTAAGCGGCGGCGCAGCGTAGCATAAACGAGAGCCGAGCCGAGCACTTGTCTCCCGTTTTATTTATTGCCCGCTTCACGGTCCGCAGATCAAAGAAGACCAGTTTGCTGTCAATTGGCCGGCCCCCACCAGGAGACGCTTCGCCTTTCAGCCAAGCTTTCATTTATTCCATTCACATTGCAATTGCATTCCATTCGGTTAATTGCAGCGAGACCGCGGGACTGTGTTCCGCTATTCCGGACCGCGCGGTGTAATGGCGCGTTGCATTCGGACGGCGCATACACTTATGTTGCACTCATTTAATTTATTTTTTAGGTTTCCTTCATTGTCACACTCTTTTAGTTGCGCTTCGGGAGCACGGAATAGGCCGCACCAATTCCGCACACAACATTCGCCCGCTCTCGGGGTGAATGAATTGGAGTGCGAACAAATCTTCCAACACGATCGCGCGGCACGTTTGAATCCCACAAGAAGCATGCCATCTTCCACTTAGCATCATGCTCGGGGTGACTTCATGTTTAGATTTAATTTTCCCTTTTACATCAACCGACCGACCGGGTTGGCCGTAGTAATTATCCGGCAGGCTGTGTCGTGGGCTCGTGTGGCGTGCGATAATCTTGAGAACCGAGGGCAGCATAAGCGCCGGGCGCGTCGTTGCGCAAATTGTGCAATGTTTAACCGGACAGATAACGACTAATTGTGTTTCGAGTGTCTCGTGAGAAGCAACGCCCGGGTCGCGACATGCGCTTTATTGTAGTTGACAATTAGCCAACCATGGTTTTTTTTGCAATAACTTTTTAATTGACCCAAAAAAAGGGCGCCAACATACTTCAATTCGCCGTGCAATTTGTGTCCAAAACATTTTCGGTAGATTACTGACAACCATTTGGATTGAATCCGGCACCAAAGCACCGAATCAATTGGGTTTTCCAGTGAATGCCACTCGAAACAACGGACACCATTTCCCAGGCGGCTTTTCCACCACTCGGTTTTGGGTTTGGGCCGCTACTGCCTAAGAGGATTCCGAAGGAAATCCAACCGAGAAAGGCGCTTGGCGAGTGGATCGAAAAATAAACATTCGCCACGGAGCCGATCAGCATAATTTCCTTTTGCTTTTTTGTCTTTCAAATCATTGCACAGCAGACGTAGAATGTCGAGTGCCCATTCGCTTGGTGTGAGCGAGCTGAACGGCATTTAGGGTTGATTCCTCGGACTCAAGTGGGTTCCCTAAACTCGGCGAGCGAGCGTCGACGAAGCGCCGTAAATTAAACTCTTCGGTGGCTTCCCGTTCCCGATATATAATTTAGTTCGCACCACCAGTCGGGCAGCAGTCGAGTGCCGGCGAGTTGACGTCACCGAGGACGATGAGGGTGCGACCGACTGCTTGACGCCACACGGCGACGCCGCTTTCCATTCCCTCCCTCCCGGGGTTCCGCGGCGGTCCTGCCGGTGATGGGTTCCGTTTTGTGTCCGGGGCCCTCCCCCGGGGCCAGGGCTACACAATACAACATCATTTGAATATGCATAATGCAGCGGTGCAACAAGGGCGACAGTGCACGCCATGCTCGAACAGCGGGCCGCCCACTGTCCCACCGGTCCGCTCTGACTAATAGTCGGAACCTCCCGGGATACCGTCCGGTAGCGGCCTACTTTCCGTGGACAGGGAATCATCGTCGTTGTTAGAAAAATGCGGTCAACCAGGATGCCGGCATCCGTTTCGCCTTGAACACACAATGGAGCACCAACATTAGTATGCTCGCGCCAGGATGGTAGAAAAAGTTCACATCTCAACCCTTAATTTTGCGATGTAAAATCAGACCGCCGGCATTATTCCGAACAGGGGCACACCAGGGCGTTGTAAAAGATTGTTGAAATACGCGGCCGAGTTAAATTAAGTTGTTGTTGCACGGTGCAGGCAGTGAATTGGCAGAACTCGTTCGAACGTTGCCTGCTTTTACTACTAACCGATAGCCAGCAATGGCCCGCGCCAGGGGCAGATACACAGCAGCGTTAATGGGCCGCAACACTGTTCCACACTGTACACATTTAACTACGGCCTTTAACGACACAATTTACACCGATGTTTCCCGCGAGGTTTTCTCCATATTGGCAACAGCGATAAAAAGGACGATTGCTTCGCGCGGCGCGATCCAGCATTCCCGCCGATCGGGGATCAATAAAATCGAATGGAATGTAGAAATGCGCACAGAAAGGCAATTTGTAGCGCACTTAAAGTTCAAAACGTGAATTGTAGCCGAAAAAATCGCACCAAAACTTTAAGTAGACCGATTAACGATAATTACTCCAGTGAACCATGAACCAGTGGGCGCTTTGGGTATGTTGGCTCCCGGAAAGGCAGTAAAGTTACTCGAAAAAAACGGTGCAATGCAGCCAATCCCAAATCCTTGATGTTGCGTAACCTCCGGCACAGCAACCTTGCATTCAACGATAAGCAATAGAGTGCTGCTAAACAAACATAAAGCTAGACATGATGCAAGAGAGCATCGTAGTGCGGAGGTTTATCGAAAGGCTCACCAGAATGCATCTCCATTGCCACACTATTGACCGAAGCAATTTACATAAACACTATAATTTATTTTTCATATTATAACCCCCCACGGTCTGGAAATGCTTCCTACGGCCAATCTTCAAAGTAACGCTGTACCAATCGCAACCAAAAAACGCTTATCACCGCAACATTAACCTAAGCATTAAATGTGACATCATCGGCATCATTTCCGATGTTCGAAAGTGAATTTCTGCCGCCTGCCCTTGCGCTGCTGCCAACCGAATGCGTCGGAAACAAACGGCTGTCATTATGCTGGGCTGGCTGGGCCGGCTGTGGTGGAGCTTCTCGGAAGCACTCGGGGGAACTGCACCCAAGTTGTGTTTATTTTCAGTCCCGTAAACTTGGCAACGAATTAGCATAAATTAAAGCGACGCCCCTCGATGGTCGTGGAAACCAGTTTTGCACCAGCGTGACGGGGACGGGGACAGCTCGATACGGTACGATTGTGTGGCCGCGGTCACATGACCGTGCGAAACCCTTGATTGTCCCGTCAAGTAGCGGGCAGGTTGCCTTCTAAAACGCGCCGAGTCTCGCTGCAAGTACGCGCGGCAATGCGATTAAAAGATGATGAGGACGGAGCTACAATTAAACGTTCAAACTCACAACAGGCGCCTGAAAAAGCTGATTTTAATAAAATGTTGGAAACCTCACCACAGACAGGCTGGCTGGCGGTGATGACCCATCAAGACCCTGGGGCCGGTCGGTTTGGTGCAAATTACCCGAATGTCATCGTAGCCGCCGCGTTGATGATGACCTGAAGGACCTTTAGCAATACATCGATTTCCTTAAATGTAATCGGCTTGCGATGCGAAGCGGAAGTGCGTCCAAAAGTCCGAGAAGCGCGAGGGCGAGTGGTCAAGATCACGAATGGTAGATTTTCGCTTGCTCTCCAGTGTCTGGGTCCATAAGGAAACCGCAAAGTGAAAATTCATAATCGCAAAATAAGAACCTGGGAGCAACCCGACGTGGTCTATTAGGAGCTGTGCTGTAATCAAATTAACCAGCTTTCCATGGCATCTCTACCCAATTCTTTTACTGCCTTTGCGTTCCGACTTCAAGCTTTAGCAAAACTGCCAAATCCTGGCTGATGTAGCTACGCCCCGTTTCGTGTTGGATCGACTCCAAGAAACCATTAACACGGCCCAAATTCGTATTCCAGGGACGAACAACATCGCGCGAAAGAAAATAATAAACAATCGACCAGTTAGGCCGCTCGGCCAGCGCGTGACACATTTCCACATCTGCCAGAACTTCAATGGCGTCATCGTCGTGTCACAGGCCCGCTGGGGGGTGAGTAATAAAATAAAAAGTTAGAAAAACAATAACCCATCGGGCGGTCCACGTCGACCGTCGGTCCATACATTCTGAGCCCCTTGCGCACTGTTTGTTGATTCTTTGGACTCGCTCGCAGAGCAGAGCGCCCATCTGGCAGGACTGGCCACAACGAGCAACGGTCTTCGAGTAGGTCACGTATGACATCATTCTGCGCACCTTCTTTCCGGAAGGGGACGGTGATGTTATCGCGAGAAGAGGTCGTGCGCGCCATTGCGTGCGGCGTGTCCCTCCAAAGGCGGCTGGTGTGACCTTTCGCAGCACTCGGGGCGGCTGAAGGTCCCCATCACCAACGTGGTCCCCGAGCCGTGTGTGATAAATTTCAATTTGATGACAACCGCTGGGTGCGACTTTCTTCCCTCGTTGCCGTCGCCGGGTGTCCTAAGCTCGGGCCAAGATCACCCTCAAGTGCTCATCAAATCAGTCATTCGAGGCCCAGCGATCCGACCGGCCACAGCTGAGTGATGACATCACCGGCTCGGTGTCACGTTCCGGCGGTCGCTGCCAACGACTTCGTACGGCTTCCCGCGTTCTCGCGACCACCTGAACATTGTCGCCGGACGACGGCAGTTAATAAACGGGAGTTTGATTTACTTGGCTCGATGGCGAACGTTACGTAAACCACCACGGCCAACACGGCCAGCTATCTTCCTTCCGTCAATTGGGTCAACGGTGTGCCCAACTAACCCGGCGGACTCTCGGTAGAGGAACAAATCAATATACCAACCATTTGTGTGTCGCTGTGGCACTCGGTGAAAGGATACGAGTGTCACGAGGCAGCAATAAACACATTTTCGAGCGGACGAACCAAGGCCAAGCGACCAACAACTTGGCACAACAAAAAATGGCCAAAACAACGGCTTGGACAGCGTTTGGCTGATTTATGTGCAAATTGTGAACCGGTGTCGTTAGCCGGAGTCGGTGGGGCAAATTTATGTCACTTTGGGCACCGAAAACTTTCATCCCGTAGGCGGTCCGCCATCATTATTATCCTGCTGGACCGGTTTATGATGATAGAAAAATTATCCCCTATCGCAACCCATTCCCCGCTGGATTTGGCCTCCGTGTCCGTGTACGGGGAACGCCAAGGACGAGAGCCTCGACTCGCCACTGTTGCACGCTGCATTTCATCAAGTGACTGATTGGCCCACGATGATAAATGGTCAACGGAGCCATGGCGCGAACCGGAAACACGGCAATTTTGCGGCCACTTTCTTTATGGCTTTCGCCAAATTGAACATCTTCCCCGTCACTTAGCGTCGTAATAATGATGTGTTTAATTCCATGTACGTCTCTCGGCGCATCATGATGTACCACCGCCTTTTTTCCTTTTTGTTGGCCAAATTTTGGCCAACCATTTGCTGGCCGCCAGAGCTCCAAATATGTCCCTCCGTTGGTCGGGCCGCGCGCGAATGGAATGTTCCGGGGTTTGTGGAATGTCCAACGCCGACAACAGCGGGTCGGCGGTTGGGCCATGAACGGTGGCCTCCGTCAGTGGCCCCCCACCAGGGGGAGGAACACATAAAACAATTTAAAAAACATTACACCGTCTGGCCGTCGCAGGGACGATTCGGGATGGGATGCGGCACCGTGCGCGCAGATGATTGCAGTGATTTGTAGATTGATGCCCAATACGGTTGCAGTCAGCCCGGTCTGTTTCTGGCCCATCACAATGTTATCGTTGGCTGAATGTATAATCTTCCGAGAAAAAAAATCCGACACGACAAGGTTGATGATTGAATCTTTTGAGACAACGAAACTCAACAGAGATTGGTTGAACGCTATGCGCCTTTCGCGGCCTTAAAAACGTGTACGGCACTGTCAACATGTGTCTATAAAGGCATCGATAAATGCTTACAGTTCCGGTACTTTAGCTTTAAAATTCATATAAAACTGTAGACCGTATGTCTGATCCATTCTTCATGTATTTTTGAAAGGTGCTTTCTGTAGCTTACTTCCGCGGCGTGTTGTAATTCATCGCAAAGGTTCTCATTAGTCCTCGTGCGCAATTCACGTACCTAAAGAGAAAACAAAAGATAAAAAATCAAGTTAATAAACTATTTTAAACTATAGAACCAACAGAGGCCGTCCGCCAACGGGCTGGGCCGAGAAACACAACATCATGACTGCTTGAGAAAATCATCTTCATTTTGCATTTGGCCCACTTGTGTGTTGCGCCATTTCGATTCGCGCCATCATATGCGGTGGCCGGACGAGGACCTCACACGCATGCACCCGGGCCATTATACCCATTAGACCACACAGAGACCAGACTGAAAACATAAAACATGGAAACGTGGGTCAGAAACAGTAACACATCCAGCAACACCGAACCGGAGACCACGGGTATTGTAGCATTCACCTCGTTTCCGCCAATCCAAGCCAAGCTTGTCTCGGGCCCCGCGGTATCGTGACACGCACGCATAGTGTGCTCCAGATATTAATATTATTTATTTCCACCGCCAAGTAGCTCGGTCGCTCGAGAAAACGCTCGATCGATGTTTTAGAACAGCACAGCATTAGCGCCATAGACCACCAACAGGGAACAGGGGACCCCGCACGATTGGTCGCCGGCCGGGACGAGGAAATGGTATTAGGTTACCTAAATTAATTAAAAGGCCAGATAGTCGCGGGAAAGGAAAGAAGACACCGCACCGAGCCGAGCCCAGCCATGCTGCGGCACACGAAGGGAAATGGCAAAATGGTGTGTGCACGTGAGTGTGTTGAGGATGGCATTAATCAGAGGCAGCTGCTTTGCAGCTGATAGACACGTGCCCTTGGCGCAGGGTCCCAGCCTCGTACCCTTTGGATGAAACTAAATGAAAATTTCGGGGGAAAAGGACACCCGACCCGAGTGTAGGCGCAACGGAGTCCAATGTTGTCCGATGGACCTCTTTGTTAGCGAAACTTTGGATGGATGTGTATTAGGATCGCCGAACCATCCTTTAATCATCCCATTCAGTGAAAGTGAAGATCGAACAAAATTAGCACCGGGACAAAGGATACTCTTGATATCCAGAGCGAAGGTAGATCCCACACCAACATTAGGGTACATTAGATCCATTTTAATGATATTTTAGACCTTGCTTCATCGATCAGTTCTTCGAAAATATGTTTTAAGAATGATTGGTCTCTCAACATGAAGCAATTATTGGCCGCTAGAAACCACTCGAGTCGCAATGCTTTGTCGGGCTCTCCAATTCCCGGAGTACTTCGTAAAAGCCGCTCATTATCCGCTTCTCATACTCTCGTCACTCGGTCGGTCGTGGTGGGCCCCTTTTCTAGTGCTGCTTTCGCTCAATCTACATAAAACAAGTACGGCTCCCTCCGGACGACGCTGGGGCGCTGCCGGTGGCGATTGCATAAATGAATGCAGTATGTTGGGACCACGGTCCGTCCGCTGCAGACACCGGAAAATGAATAACAAAAACGCGGCTCCAGTTTGAGTGAGCTCACAAACAAATCACTAACCATGGCGAAAAGCGTTGGTCCAACCCGTCTCTGGGACTGCCGCTTTCGGTTGGTCCCTTGGAACGAGCACACGGGCCACTCAGACGAAGTACACCCGCCAGCGTGCCGTGCCGGGGTCTCGAGAGCATAACGAAAGGAATGCAAAACTTCTTTCTAGTCTCGTAACTTCTAGTCGTTGTAATGGCGCCGACGGCGGCAGAATATGCAGTCATTCTTATGCCGCGCACGGCACCGGCCAAAACAATAAGCATAGAGGAACCCCCAAGGACCACCAAAGCCAGACAGCCTGCTGCTGCGCAACAGCACAAAGGCACACCAATTAAAGAGAACCGCGTCTCGAGCCTTTGCGCGAATTTTCCGCCAACAAATACCAAACAGGGTTGCATTTTCCGGGGCCGTGGGGGCCCCGTTAAAATATGGCCACTACGGACAGCAGAGAACAAGTGCCCAACCGAGCCGGCTCGGTCGGTTCCCATTATGTGACCGTAAAACATGTGCCGAACAGGTGGCGGAACTGCGGTCGCGCCGTGCTCCATCAGCTGTGGATCAGTTTTTCCGCCTGTCAACTCAACTCAGGCCGCAACCTGCCCGGCCGCAAGGTTGTCCGGAGACGGGCGTCATTTTGATGTGCCATTAGCTTCGCGTGATGGTGCGTGATGCTGTCACGTTCCGTCGTCCCGGTATTTCGAGAACCACACGCTCGTCGTCGTCATCAGCTCCATGCTAACGACCGTTATCGTGAGGCTCTGAAACTTTAACACCCCGCCGGGTGACGTGCCGTGGCGAAAGTAGTGCCGACGGGACGGGATTAAAAGTCGTCTTAAACTGTCGTAAAGACGTCACGCGAGTCTCTGCCGGCCCGAGAACTGCACTCCGCGGACGCACGCGAAGAGTGGTTTCACTTTCGTTAGCATATTTTTAAACAAATTTTAACACCAAACACGGTCTGTTCGGTGACGGAGAGGGCCACTAGCCTTTGAAAGGGACTCTACTGCTGGAGCGCAAAGCACAAAACTAGACACTGATCACCCTAGCGGCAGAGGGTCTTTGGATGGTTGGATCTATGCTATCGCCATCAGGACACGCTATAAATAAAGGAACAGCGCAGCTAAGCCACACCAAAAAGGCCTATCTTCGGGTGGAGTACCATGCAGCTCCAGCGCACCGGTGCCGTGAAAGGCAGGGAAGGTTCAATAATAAAAAGGACACACTCCGAATTGGAATGGCGTTTAGAGCGGGCTTCTTCGCCGAACGCTTCTTAAGGCGGAGAGCATGGTTTGGCAATAAAATAATACTTTTTGTGCTAATTTTATCGCATATTGTTCTGCTGCGGTGGGTCGGTCTCAGACACTCGATCCGAAATGTTCCACCGTTCGCTGCCTAACGCTTGTGGGGCTATTTTTGAACGACCCGGCAGAGAGTAATTCTTGCAACGCAAACTGGTGAATCACAAGCCTGCACACGCCAGAGGGACCCGACCGAGGTCGCGCGTAAAATAATAGAACCAACAGTGGGAAGTAAAGTCAATTTCTCAAGAAGATAGCTTCCTCTCTCTCTCTCGGTAGATCGATCACGCCGAGGTGAAGGAACGAACGAACTTCAATCGAGCTTCCCAAGTCCGCGGGCCCCAGCACAGCCTCAACTGATACTAATTGCGGTAATTGAGCATGGTGACGTCAATCGACTCCGGGTCGCGTTTGCTCTGCATATCTCACGTCCGCCGAATGGGTGCGGCGACGATGGGTTCCAAGTTACAAAGAGAGAGGGAGCTACAACAGTTTCATGTGCCGCGAGACCGGGGTCTGCTAGTGAAACCGGCGGGAAGCTGGCCCCGCGGTGTTTCGGACGCTTCGGGAAACCCACGCGCCCACTGGGCGCGAACTGGGTGTCTTAATTGAAAAAGGGTATTCTAGTTAATTAACCCACACGGCCCGCTTCTCTCGGGATGCCCGGAAGCCACGGCGGCGAGAGAAGCTTATCGCTGATGCCAATACTGGACCCAGGGGGCCCCAAGGAAGCGCGATGGCAGAAGTGGAAAATGAAGCTACTAAGAGTTACCATTGTGCCGCTGTTAGGTTCCAGCGCGCCCGGTACTCAACGCGTACTCCACAAGGCAATGGATAGAGGCCCATCTGCGTACCACATTATCGATCGTACAGCATAGCGCTCAAGAGGTCCACGAGTCCGCAATTAACAGTCGACCTTGATTGCGTTAGAGTCTACATTCCTTGTCCAAGCATCGAAGCTTCTTCCTATTTTCCTTCTCCAAGCACTTGGAAGCAGCATCAGACTATGGCAGGAATCGATATCTTGCGCACCACCAACTTACGGCGTTTTAAGTCATTGTTGCGAAGAAAAGGAAATTACTTGATAACGAACGACTTCAGGTCCTCGACTAATTAAGGTCCTCAGCGAGCGAACTTTGCACTTCTGATAAATTGTACCGTGGACTTCTGTGTCGATTGTGGTCCTTAAATAATCTGTCTTCGTGGCTTTACAGTAACGCTTACAGTAACGGTTGCTGTTCGTTGTTGCAAAATGCCCGCCACATTCTTAGCTCATCGGGTCCGCTTGTTCCAACATTTTTATATACTTCACGTGGAAATGGTTATTGTTTTATCCGCTCTACTGTGACGACTCCCAAGCACGTCACGTACATCACGAGTTTTGTCTCATCGCATCTCGCTTCAAAACTGACCGTTAACCACACTTGACGCAACGACCAAAACATGTTTCAATTCCCCCCCGTGTTCGTTCACAATAAACACGGTAAACCACCATGGCGGCGGACAGCACACTGAACCTGGTGGGGGGTTGTGACTGCAAAATGAGTTGGCGAAAAAATCCAGCAAACCGGTCAAGAAAATCGCCGATAGAAACCTGCCCCAAACCCACGATTGCCGGCAGCCGGCCGTTAATTGATTCACGGGGGAATTCGCAATCATTTGCGAACCTTGTGCATTAACGCCACCGATTGTCCGTGTTTCCGAGTGCCTCACAGAGATTCAGGCATCCTCGCGCTCCTTTGTTTACAGAAGGGGTGGGAACCGCGTTTTTGTTACGTCACGGACATGGGGAACACTGCCCCAAAGCTGTGCCCGCTTCAATGTCTAGCTCTCCCCCGAAACGCCGCTTATTTGCGCCAGCGATCGGCAGTCCGCCTCTCGAAAGGGTGTTCTCGAAAGTGGAATAAATAAACAACCGCTCTTTAAAATTAGTAACAGCTGCTGGCGCGCCACACGGCCGTCGAGTGAGTGACACGAAAGTGAAACCTGCGCATCGGTGGCGGGCCAATAAAATAATATCACCATCCGCCAGCGCCATTGCGGTCTAGAATTTTCGATCCACTGCGTCACACGGTCGGTACACAGAGGAGAGTTCCGGAGTTACTGTCCTGCTTTCGGGGAACCGACCGACCCAACCGCTTCTATGCTAATGTTATGTGCCAAAAACAGCGAGTTGCCTCACAAATCACTTCGTCAGCACGCAACCCGCGCTCTCTCTCTCTTTCGCTGCTGCTGGGAATCGGAGCCGACCGTCGGACGTCAGAGACGCGCTAACACAACACAAATACAATATGCATACAGGAAACGGTTAATGCCGGTTCCGCCGAACATCCCAAATGGACATCACCACGGTCGAGATCGGCCACGAAAAACGGATGTGGCCTGTACCGTTAGTTGGCACGCCCGTGGGGCCGACCGTGGTCCCTTGGGGAGTCCCAGCTATGGCCTCAAAAGACAGCATAAGCCACACACCTTCTTTCGCTTCGCTTTATGGGAATAGCAGTAATTAAGGTGTCACCGACACCGACCCCACCGTGAGGTTCGGAACTCTTTTCTTCAATCCCCGGCTCAAGTACTCATCTGGCACAACGTTAGTGTCACCTTCAATGGAAGCCATCAAAACGACGGATCTCTTCAGCGCCTAGAGGGCGCTGCGTAGCACGGTGGCGCGCGGTCGGTGTTCCGGTTCGCTGCCACTTCCGGAAATAGAGAACCGAGGTACATGTGAGACCATACCCGACCGGGGGTAAAGATAGGGTTACTACTCCGATCGTAAATTGGGCCTTTGGGACGTGCCCGTCCGCGATGTACGATGTTTGGGCAGGGCGTTAAATAATCGTTCCCTTTTGGTGCCTTTCGGATAATCAACCGATCCGCGATGCGATATAAAATAGTAACCCCGTCCGATACACACGCGCGCTCAAGACAGGTAACTAAAGTCCACGACGCGGCCATCGGTGCCGCGCGTCCTGGCGCCGTGCCACGGCGCCGCGAAGCCATCACCGCTTCGGTGGTCGTTAGTTAATTGTTGTGTCTGCGGTAAATACCCCCGAGGGAGAGAGCGAGCGTCTCGGACGTGCTCAGACCGGACACCAGCAGTTTCGTCGCCATTAGGAATCGGTGCTGCTGGATGCACCGAGGAGGCCCAGAAAACCGCATCTCGTGGGACCGCAGCATACCACCCGGTTTACCCCGTTTTCTGCAACCAGCAGCCAGCATCGACAGCTACCGCCGCGTATCACAGACGCATTCTTGGGTCTATTTTTGAACCACTGTGGCACGTCCGGACCAGACACCAGACTCGAAACGAATCAAATGACTGCGCTGAGTCCCACCACCGTCGATTGGTTGGTGTCGATCACCGACACCGACGGAACTTCACCGATTCACCGATTTGTCCGCGGGGAGCGATGCACACTGCCGTAACTTTCACCCGTCAGCCCACAGCGGGCGCCACTAACTGGGCCACTCCGAAAAGGCCACACGCCGAACACCCGGTAGCCCTTTTGGCATTCGTTCGTTCGTTCGTTCCAGACCTAACGGCCCATTATCGATTGCCGGGGCTCACTGGCGGCCCAAAAGGCAGGAAAATAACCCCGATAATGCAGTGATCCGCGGGCCGGCTGGTCCCCCGCCCCACCCCCGGACGTCGATTTATGATTGTGACGGAGGGTAATTGTCGTCCCAGTTTCAAGTTTCTCCAAGCCCGAAGGGCTGGGTCGGTGAGTTTTCCCAGGCGGGAACTAAACTTTCCTTTGCTTTCTTCTCGTGAATCAGGGTCCCTTCTTTTCAAGAGAAACGGTCAAAGTTTAATCGAAAAAAAAATGATTAAAATTGAATGTGAAGTAATAAACCTTCGGGGGCACAGCTAATCCACAGACCTGCGTCACCATTGGTCTCTTGGACTGTGCCAATGGGGCGCAAAGGTGTGGCAAAACCCAACTTCGCCCATACCGAAAGAGGACAACAACAAACGGAGAGGGTTCGCTTTTGCATACCGTACTCCACCGCGGATCGAATACTTCTTTCCACTCCGCTCACGGGGGTTTGGGGGGCCATTTGCCAAAAACACCAAACCCATGCCAATTTCACGCAACCGAACCGCGTCGGTGGTGGCCAAAAATGGACGCCACATCGCTCTCTAACGCCATTTCGTCAGACTCCAAATTTAAACGTCTTTTTCGGTGGTTTCCGACGTTCCGACGGGTCGCTTGGAAATTTTTCTTCCAATTTTCCAAGCCAGAGAGAGCGAGAGGGAGTGAGATTGTAGCATCATCGGTCATCTATTTCGAATGTAGCCGGTGTTTGGTGGCCAAAACACCCCCACAGCAGTCCCGCGCATAGAGAAGGGACGACGGGGACCTCTCTCGTCCATCGTGTGCGTGTTTGACAGATTGATTGCACCTGGGGTCCTGACTCGTTTGCCGCTGTCCATCTCTGCTGGAAGTGGCAAAAGTAAACCCCCTAAAAGGCGACCGACCCGCCGCCTCGGGTTGCTCCAATTCTTTGTATTCGCAGAGAGTTCCCCAGACACCATCAAAAGGCGAGCCCCGTGTGATGCTCATGCCCACGAAACCCTTTCACCCGTCGAGTGAGCGGCCCCCGATCGGTGAGTAGGCGTCGTCGTGATTGCCCGCTTTAGAGTGAAGGGCCACCCATCTGCCCACCGGGATCCGCGGAACTAAGATCTGGAGGTCCCGGCGTTGCTGGCCTACCTCGGCTAGGAGAGCAGCGATCAGCCTCATTACACGTAAATCTTCACGGAACGTCACGTCGTCGTCGTTTGTTCTTAGACGCGGGCTTCACTTTTGTAGGCCCATTAAGAAGAGCCCCCCCCGGCAGACCTCTTTTCGGGCCATTCTTCTTCTGCGACTCGTGACGGGTCGCGCGTTTCGATCGAGCATTGTTGCGCCGGTGCTTCCTTGGTGCAGAGCAAAACTTTCCCTTTAATCCGCACACACAGATTCCGCATGGTCACGCCGGTTGCTTCGGATTTACAACTCAACTCCACGGACTCCCCGGATCCGCAAATGAGTAATCAATTATGGATGCAATAAAGTCAGTCAGTCACCATCATCGTGGTCCTGGACACGCGATATCTTCCAAATCGTCATCGCTTCGATATTTACGATCGAAAGGGGCCCCATAAGCCCGTCTCCCGATGCCCGATGATGTTTACGTTCGCTCTCGGGTGTACCTTATCGTCAGATAATCTGTGCGCGGTGCGGGTCTGGATGGGTCTGGATAGGTCTGGAACTTCCAGCGTCTCCAGCAAAGCCAATCATCGCCGTGGCCATCGCGCGCCTTGAACGAGCGCTTGAATTACGACCTTTCTCGCTGGTTCTCTTTCGGAGTCTCGCGAATGCCATACACAAGAAACCCGATTTGAACGTCCACAACCCGACGGGGAATCCAGCAGCCGATCCTCAATGCACAGAAGCAGTGGAAGTGCGACAGCCGTTTCACGATACGAATCGGTTCAGGCTATTTTTAGAACCATTCCAACCAACGCACCCGGCAGGCGGAGAGCATCATCTGAAACGGGGAAAGGTGTCCGCCGAGTTGGGCGGAATTGGATCCCCAAATTACGAAGTCAGTTCAAAGAAGGCTGCAAGAAGATGAGACTCATAACCTTCTGGTATCAGAAACTAACCCTTTCATCGGACAATCTGGACCTGAGCGGCCAAGAATTGTTTCAGCTACTCCCAAAAGCTATGCTAAAAAAAGGAAAAAAGTTCCTAACAACATTATGCTGATCATCACCGATCACTGGCGCAACAGCCCAATTCGATCGACTCCAAACTTTCTTTGTACCGCGAACTGGACGCTCAAATATTGGGCGGAAAATTGTGTGTTTGCCTAAACTACCTTCTCTGCTTGCTCCGTGGGGCCTCATCTCGCTACTCAGCTCGGAGACAGGTCCATTAAGTGGCAACATGAGCTCGATCTCCGCGCACCACAATATCATCGATCCATTAAGCAGCAAGCGGCAGCCCCTCGGCGAGTCTCGGGTTGCATTAATTGTGAAGCGAAACAACGATGCAACAGCGGTCTTGAGTTTCGCGCAGTCCGCTGGCTCCGGTTGCGATCCGGTCGATGGGAGATTGAAACATCATCATGATGCGCCAGCCTGGGAAATCATTTTTCGCACATTATCCACGAGATTGGCCAGCAAATGGCTGGCAGGGAGGTATCTCCTTCCGGGGGTGCGCCACATCCCCCGTCACATGATCGCGGATGGACGATCAATGCTTCCGCCAATCGCCACCCGGCCGGATGCGCCAAAAGTATCGGAAAAATCAAAACAAACACCATGGACCATGGGCGAGAGAAAGCAACACACCTGTCCCTGCGCTAAAGCCGCCGGTGTGGCTGCCGCGAAATTCCTTTCCCAAGCCGACGAAAGAAGGTCATCGATAACGAGCCAATGTTGATGGTGCTGTGAGGCCACAACAAGCCGTAGGTAGGGGTCCTAAATTGAGCATCGGCCACCTGGCCGTTTGACTCCCAGTTTAATGGTGCAAAAAAGGTTTCCAACATGGAAGAGGACAGTGCGGGCAGAAAGCTCCCAGATTGGTGCTTAGTACACGGCCTTTCAATGAGTTTCGATGGCATCTGATAAATCTTTTCCTTATTAATCAATTGTAGATACCATCTTGGCCAGTTGCACTGCCGAGAACTTTGCCTTGGTCCTTCGCAGTCTTCAAACCTTCTTTAAGACATTGAATACCGACACATTCCTGCCGCACCGTGCGCTACACGCATCGCGACCCACCAGCAAGTGAGTTCAAGTTCACCGGAGAAAGGTGCCACATTCCGGTTTCACTGCTTTCCGCCACCTAACAGCGCTATCCCGATGCGTGGTTTATGCTTAGCGTCCGCGGCCGGTAGCGTCGACCGGCTTACCTTTCACTGGGGTGAGCTGAGCCATAAAAACCGTGAGTGAGTACGAAGAAGGTCCATAAAATTCAACCAATTTCCAATAAATAATTCCACGCCCGCCGAGCTAATCGCAGCGTGTGCGCGGACCGCACCGGCTCGATTGGTTCTTGTGCCGCGTAAATAGACTTCGCAGGTGGTGTGTGAAGGGGGGAATCGGGTGGACGTGGGTGTAAATTCGTGAAACGAGTACATTGTTGAGCGGTGCGCGCCGCTAATCGAGTGCCGAGTGCTCGAAGGCACTGTTTGTTAATGTGGAGTTTTGGCTGACGCGCTTTACGCTTCACGCTTCACCGAGGCCGATGATTTTCGTCTAAACAGCTCTCCCCCGGGCGCGCCGATCGTCGGCAGCAGCATAAGCACATCGGAGCATAAACATATAATAACAGCGCCCCCACCGAGCATTCAGAGCG
Source organism: Anopheles bellator (assembly GCF_943735745.2). Taxonomy (NCBI): domain Eukaryota; kingdom Metazoa; phylum Arthropoda; class Insecta; order Diptera; family Culicidae; genus Anopheles; species Anopheles bellator. The sequence goes on along the minus strand of NC_071286.1, from coordinate 75,454,395 downwards.
AATCGGAGAAATGTTTGCTCAATTTCCGGCTGCCGGTTCCGATCGATCCGAGAGCCCTCGTTGGTTCGATTCGAGCCGAGTAAAAGTCACTTTCGACGTCACAGCGCACGCACGATGCTGTGCCGTTGTTTGTTCAAAACGCCCCTCATGGCCCCTGGGGCTGTGTCTGTTTGATTGTGGCAATTTGTGCTCTCTATTAGCAGAAGTCAGCAATTAAACGAAACCTTTTGGAAGGGTTCTCTACCACATCCACACGACCGATAAACCATTTGGCCATTTTTTCGACGCACATAATAAACATTTTTATCACTCCAGAGCATCAGACAACGAAACGGTGCTCCGGATCCTTCAAAAAGTAGAATCGTAAAATGCCACAAATAAAGTTGGCTCTTACCAGATGATCGCTTATCTCTTGACGCGGGGCAATCGGGGCCTTTGGATTCGTCCGACGACATTGGGAGACCAAAATGGTTCCCGCCCGGAGGCAGAGCTGTTCTTTTTTTGTTCAATTAATGAACTTTGCTCGCCAATTAAATTACGCTAGTGTCATTTCACGGACACCCACCGACCGGTCTGCCCCAGTGACAAGCCCCCGGGGCTGGACAGCAATCTGCGACGGCGAGATGCGTACCGCCTTTTATGGCAACGAAGCAATCCGCAAGGCATCCTCCTTGTGGAGGCCAACAACTGACAAGGCGCCGTTTTGCGTACCAATTGGAGTCCCGGCGTCCGAGAAAGTCCAGAAGCCCAAAAGTGAGTGTTTTGCTCGTTGCGCCGTGCGCCAGACCCCACACTTCTTGATTCAATCTCATTAGCGCCTGCAGCGTCATCACCTTAGTGGAGCTGGCCAAACAAACAAAAAATACAAATCCCATCTCGATCAACCGACCTCGATCGCGAAGCCTACGCGAAGGCTCTTCATTAGCGGCCGGGTGTTAGAAATCAGGGGGCCACAACGACACCGAAATCCTATTAATACTATGTTGTGTCTTGTGGCAGACAAGGCGGCGGACGATCGGGATTAGACGATCGGGGCTTTTAAGACATGCTGCGCTGTAAACTAAAAATAAAGCGTTACGCGTTAGGTGTCGCCGTCACCGTCGCCGCTTTTCTGGAAAGCCCCCAGGAGCAACACCATCGCCTGACATGATGGTGCTGCCTGGCTGATGGATTGGCGACAATGCGCTTTGGTTGCTTGAAAAATGGAACCCGTCCCCGGTCTGGCATGTGGTGCCCGGTGCATCTTGGACCAGAGCCTGGATGTCACAGCGAGGCGGGATCATAAATCAATAAAAACCAAAATCCCTCGGTCGGCCCACGTGAAAATCTGGTCACTGGTCTCGCCCAAAACCGCCCATGGGTTGACCACTTTCACGATGATGCGGGGCGATAAAACTGCCACCGGCCACAATTACCTTAATTGGATCCGGAACAGCAGCGGCAGCAGTAAGTGGCGCACGTGAAAGTCTGTACGATGAGCACTTCCTCGCCAGCGCCAGGACACAAAGAACAACCCAACCCGATGCTGGTCCGATGCTGCTGACAATTGAAGAGCGAGAGCGGCACACGACGCGTGGGTTCAACCCCTTCGTAAGCCTCGAAACGCAGGATAGTTCCTCTCCGACTGCGGGGCGCAGGATAAGAAGGGTTGCATCATATTTTATGAACGATGCCCTCCAAGGTTTTGTGCCACGCACGCCACGATGTCCGAGACGGCCAGTCGAGCATGTTTCATTTCCACTCACCTTGAGCCATCCCTCGGGGCGTGCAGAAAAAGAACGACATGCACTTAAAAGCCCGCGCCACACGACCAGAGATCCTTCGTTCGGTGCGCCTCACTCTCCTGGGCTTGGCCCTGCGGCTGGACGCGATCATTTGCCGTTTTATTTCGCGCTCAACCAACACCGCTGGGTGTTGTAAAGCTTTTTTTAAACCATGTCCTCGGGTCCTAATAAGGAAAACATGGTACTACGTTTGAAAAAAACAAGACGAAAAACGGCTTTTTGGGGGGGTGCGCTAAGACATGCCCCGTGTGCCATCTCTGCCGTTTTTATCACCCATCCTGGCTGAGGTCCAATTCGAGAAGAAAGTAATAAAAGGTGACTCTCCCCAAAAACCATCGTCGGTCCTTTCTGGTGGAGCCTCTTGTTTGACAAACCAACGGGACAAGAATGGGCCGTAAACCGGCCGGCTCGAGGGCTATTTTTGCCCATGTTAGGTCAAATATATTTAGCAGTCCCATCGTCGGACTGGGGCATTTGTTGCTCGTAATTCGCAACGCCACGCGAACGTCAAACATATGGGCGCGTTCGGAAGGTGATAAGATAAGGGTAAGAAAAAATAATAATAATCCCGCCGGGAATCGATCGGGAAGAATGCAATCGCCGGCCGACCAGTATCGCCGTGGAGTGAGTTCTCTTCTCCAAACACAAATTGAACCTCCCGCAACGACGAGAAGCCGGCTGAGCGATCGACCGATTGACGTCGAAATGTTTGGCGACATGTTTGGCGACGTGCCACGTGACCATTCGGACAGGACGGCAGCAGTAAGAACGCAAGGGAGACATTTTGAACCCAACATGTTTGACCCCCAAAGTCATCGAAACGCACAGAAAGCTCAAGAGACCGGTCAACGCGAGACTAGTATCGAGTCACTGCAGAGCTTCTCGAGTAACTTTGCGCTAAGCTCTTACATCCCATTGGTCAGCACGATTATCGATTCGGCTGGCCAGGTCAGCTAGCGATGAACGAAACAAATTCACAACATCACAAGGAGCAGCATGCAGAGCAAAAGGAACAAATCTTCACCGGAGATTGCGTAACGTACAACGTCGAATGGCACTCGGCACGTTCAAAACGAGATATCGATTGAAGGTTTCGTCGTCGTCGTAGTCGTCACCAAACATGCCGCCGTCGCCCTTCGCTCGCCCTCGGCCACCGACTCACCGGAGGGAGAACCGGTTCCGGACGATCGTACCATTTTTGGGTACGCCAAGGAGTTGAAATGAAATAAAATAAAACGCATCGCACGAATAGAGCGGACGCAAAAAAATAAACCCGCCAGTCCCAAAAACCCGAAATGAAGCAAAGGTGGTGCCGAATGGTGCGGGGTTGGAAAAGAAAACGCCTGAAAGTCGCGGTTTATTTGTGCGGTGATTTAATATCCCTTTCTTCCAGGCAGGTTGACCCGGGGACTGGGGACTGCCGGGGACGTTTGTTGTTGCGCATAATCGTGGAAAAGCAAGCTTTTTGGAGCAAACCGTTCTGCCATTTCTTTTACGATCACGAGCCGGTTACTAGCAGGGAGCTCTGCATGTATTTTACGCACCAAACATCGATCGCAGGTTCGGTAGGAGCACAAACTGAGACGTAGTACAGCGTCTGGATCGCATTCAAACGGAAATTAGTATCATTCCTTGGATTTGAGTCTTGCTAATAATTAATTTAATTTAATTTAATTATTACAAATGTTCGCCAAAGGCTTAACAAGAACAGCTTACGTACTAAGGACTTAAATACTAGTTAACAATTGAAGATTTAAGTCCCACTTGGGCAAACACCAAAACAGACGCATAAATCTGCACGTTAATAGTGTGATACGCGGATGACCCGTTGCGGACTGCGTCAACCGCGTAAGGGATCGTCGGAGGACGATGCGCTCAGCTCGCCAGTTTTGGCCATCCAAACCCACTCGTCGCCGTCACTCTCGACCTAAACCGGTGCATCATGCGGGCAAAACGGAAACCGGTCCGCGCAGTCGGTTTCCGATTCCGATTCTGCAAAACGAAACAAAAGTTGTGAATCAACTTTGATGCTCCTCTCTCCGTCTCGCGGTCGTGGCTGGGTTTGGGTGCTAAATTATCCACCCACGTCCATCGCCCGTTGTGAGGATCTTTTCCGCAGAGAAGAGCCATTTTTGAACGATAAAATATTAATTTATTCTCCCAACCGCGGTTCGATCCGATTAATCAATGAAGCCAACAAAAAGAGATGGGCATCGCGTAATGGCGCTCTAAAAAGGAGCACTCTTCGGAGGGCAAGGAATGACTGTGTTGAGGTAAAAAATTGAAACGAACCAGGCACCGGGAATCGGGGCGAAATCATGGTAGATTTTGACCTTTCCACAGCCACGGGACCCGGGCGCGCATCGATGCGGGTGTTTTGCATTAAATATTTACGTGCGTCGGCCGTTCTCAACGTAGCCTGTGGATTTTTTTTTGTTCCAGTTTTTGGACTTTGTTGGTCATAAAAATTGATAACGTTGGCTTCTTCATTCAATATTAAATTCATCCATCTCTCAAAATGCGACTAAGAAACGATCCCCAACGCCGATCGTTTAAAACGTTCCGGTTCGAACTGGCCAGGAAATGCGAGAACCGCGAGAAGCGCCACATAAATACGCATTCCCTCGTGGCTCGTTGGGGAATCGAGCACAGCATAAAACCCGGGACGTAATGAAGAAGAAGCTTCGGATAATAATTATAGTTTTTACGCAGTTCGCCGCCCATCTTTTAGCGCATAAACGAGTTCCAAACGCGGGCGAACGGGCTGGCTAATTAGGGGAGAGCAAAACTATATGTTTGCTCACCAGCCCGCGGCCCCCGGGTGAAGGGATCCCGCGTGACACATGTGACCGCATCGCTTGATGCCATTTGACCGACTGGATTTGACGGTCATTTTTCGGACCCGAACGGCTAGCATCCGGATGGAATGGGTCGGACGTCATGCACGGCCTATTATTTACGACTGCATCACACGAGCAGGGTAAGTAATATTGAAATTTGTCAAAACACATGAATTGGCTAGAGTTAGACTGCAAAAATGTCGGTGCGGGATTCTGAACCTAGTGAATCGCAAATCACCTCATCACGACCGAGAGGCTAGCCACCGCCTGGCAATCCCCGAGGCTGCTGATCCGTCACGAGACGTTTTATGCTGCCAAGGTTTGGAGCACGCAGCGAGACAATGGGGGAGCCAACACTTTCCAGCCAGCCGGACTCGGACGGAACGAGCGTCACAGTCAGTAGAGCGGATATAAAGAATCATTAAGCGCACGAGGCAAATTGCCGCTACGGCTGCAATGTATGCCGTGTTCTATGCTACGCCGTTTATATTCAGGCCGGGATTATTTTTTTTCAACCCTTACTGATATCGCTCTGAAAGGCCAAAACGCGTATGCGGAGAGTGTAACAGAACGCGCACTAGTGGATCGATAGGAGACGGTGGAGCTTTAAAAATGGGGTATTAATAGGACAATTCTTCGTATTGAGCCACCTTTTAGCCACACGGCGTACGATAGTTTTACCACGAGCATGAATGAAGTCATATTCGTGACTCATCCTGCCAACGTGCCACTGATTACCACGCCTTCAATCAATTCCTTGAAAATCGGAACCCAAAACAGAACGGGGCCACAAGTCCAGTCAAGAATAGTTCGTGCCAATCTTTCCAACGAAACAATAAGTCAACAAGCCAACCTCAATCCGAGCTACATTTTACATGCAAATAGTCGGTGAATCATGCACCTCAGGGAAGAGGAATGTAGCTGACAACTTGGGGCACTCCAATAACGGTGCCCTGTCACACGTCGCTCTGTCACCGTAAAGAACATTCGCAACCCAAAGGGGAGCAATAAAAGTGCACCACAAAGGGAGCGCCAGGATGCAGATAAAATCAAGCTCAACCGAGCAAAACTTTGCAAAACACGACACAAGACACGCCAAAGTATCCCCCAGTTTCCGTCCCATGAAGGACTGTTCCGCTAATCCCCAGCGACCGAGCGACATTTCCGTCCTCCGAAAGTTACTGTTGCGAAGATGCCGTCATCATTAGACACTGGCTGCAGATCATCATCTTGATGCACAGCACCAAGCCCTGAAACCCCCGGGAGACTTTGCATGCCAAGTGTGGCGGCGTTGGGCGGAACGCGCGAGATTTTGTCTTAATCCGTCATGGAGTTTGATCGAACAGAGAAGTTTGACAATGAACACGCTCTCTGCGCGCGTTTCCGCCATTAAAAGTAAATTATACCGGAATCTGCCCCCGAGAGGAACGCGGCGTTTTAATGGGCTTGTTCCGTCCCCGCACGGTCGCGCGCCGCTCGAGAGTGGTGGTGCCAGTTTTAGTGGCTGTTTTAGGTTGTTCTGCACGGGACGCGGGGCTAGATGCGAATTTCGTGAACATAATGTCTACACCACCCGTTCCAATTACCGTTCCAATTCCCCAACGCCCAGAGAAGAGGCCACTGGAGGACGAATATGTTTCAATTTAGGATATTTCCGCCAAGCGATGACATAAGCACCCGGGTCATTGGAAAAGAAAACATTTTAATTCCGTCCATTTCTTAGTTCCTCAACGGAACGCCGCAACGGACCGCAAGATTGGCGAGGCTGCTCAATTGATACAAGACGGTTGGCCCGCTGGTCTGAGATAGGTCCGGCCGTACCTTGGAAGACGTCTTTGGTGTTTCCTGCGGTAATTGATAGCACTCATAAATCGGGCAAGTATGGCGGTCATGCTGCCGGGAGAACATGATGCTACCGATGTCGAAGTGGTGGGGAATAATTGGACTCGGACTCGGTGCTGAATGGAGGAGTATCACTTTCGAGTGAGCTTACAAATGGACACCCATTAAAGGCGATGATAGATTGGGTGATCGTTTGGGGGAGGTGGCCAGATGAAGACGTTTCCTTGTTAGCACACCTCGAGGACACCCGGAGGCGTCGTCCTTTCGGGAAAGCGATTATCATGGCAAAGGTTAACGATGGTCCAAGTCGAAAGTAATGGAAGTCCCGCAATGATTCATAATTTACCACTCCGATTGACCTTCAAACATTGATATCGTTTGAGCATTGCATGGATTTAATTAAGGCAACTGTGGGTCCCTGCTTGGAATACCTGGCACACACCATTGTAAAATATGGGGCCATTTCGAGAATCTCGCACATGATCCAAGCAAAACGTTGCTCAATATCAACCGTCGAAGCAGCAGGCGTTGTAAAAACGCGATTAAAATATTCCACCACTCGCCGGATGGTGTAATGTTTGGGGCCGTACGCAGAATTTTAGTAACATTTCTGGGGGCCCCGCGGCCATCAACTGAACCGAATTCAACGATGACATCAGCGGACCATCATCATCCCGCTCAGCGGACCTCATCATATCGTGTTTGTGCAAACTTTGGCTACGCTATCGCGCTGCATCGGCGTTCTCACTCTCACGCACACAGCCTCGCGAAGTGAGAGCGTCTTCGGCGAGTGAGCGAAAGGAAAATGGTCTTCGCCGCCGTCTTCTTAGCGATGGTCTCCGCCACAGCGCAAATCTTGGCCGGCGCGCGGGAAACGCGCGGTTGACCTTGGGATGTTTTCGTCGATGGCGAGGAAGAGCCGCCGTGCGCGCAGCAGAACACGTCTTCGCCCCGAATTCTTTGCACCCCGCGGGACCGTCGATGGATACGTGATCGATTTTTTATTAATCCCTTCACCGCACCGTTCCAAGTAGGCGTGGGGTGCGCATTATGATTTAATTGTACGTCTTGCGGCAAGAATCGTGTCGTGGGTAAATGAGCCAATGAAAAAATAAATGCTGATTTTGTAGTCGCGCAGCAACTATATTTAGACGCCGATCAAGATAACAGGACACCACAAGGCGGTGTGGCAAACGGTTATCGGAGAGGGTAATTTCACACGCGACTGAAGAGAGAGCCGGAACGGAATGGGCCGACGCGCTCCCGTCGGTGTGTGGTGTAGGTTAAGTCAACATCTTTCCCCCTATGACCCTAGCTGCACCTCTGGGCCACGTCAGAAAGACAAACTTCACTGATAATTGCAGTGCATTGCGATGCAACGCCCGTTTGATAACAGGACACGCCGGCGCGTTCGTCAAATATTTGAAATGCTGATGGCAAATTGAATTTCAAACATGGGCTCTATTGGAAAACGTGACGCTTCCGGTCGGTACACGGTAAACATGAAATTTTTAACATTTTGTGTTTAAATTCATTCACAAGGAAGTGGTTACGGCAAGGATAAATACTTTGGCGCATTAACATCGATCGTCCGATCTGGACCAAATCCGACCCTAAGAGACCAATGGGTGGAGGTCTTTTTTATGTTGTGAACGAGAGAACGAGACATGGGCAGAGGATCAGCGCAAAAGGGCACACGATTTAGCCGATGTCGACCGATGGACGGGAAAATTGCAATCATTTCTTTCTGCAACTCGCCCCCTCCCCACCTGCCGTGGAATGTTAATATCCTCTCATCCTGACAGCAACACTAACCTGTTTGTTGTTGGATCGTGACTTTTCCGATGCTCCGCCGCCGCCTGCGCCGCCGCCACCGCCGTTAACGATGTTGTTCAGCTTTTCGTTCGATGTTGACGGTTGAATCTGCGCTTGACCTTGCTGCTGCTGTTGCGGTTGTTTCAGTGGCAATGGAACACCTTCCTTCGGGGCCACCGCCACCGCGGACCCATTGTTCTGGGTCTCCTCCAGCGCCATCGTCACTGAGATTCACGCTGATTGCTTCCCGGTAGGAACAATTTCGGTTTTTATCCACAACACACCACTCCGAACCTAGAGTGACTAGTCGGTCACGGATCACGGAAACACGAAAAACTATTACATTATGAGACGTTTAATCGACGCGACGCAAAGGTCACACAGTAACAGGCTACTCGAACGGTGCACGGTGAATGGGGGAAATCGCCCTGCCGCAGGACTGAAATTCTCCGCAGCACCATCAAAGGTAGCCTCGCGAGCACAGGAAAAGCAGAGCCACCGCTGACGGTATCGATTTTTCTTCCACAGGGTGGCGACCCAGCCAAAGACCTTTACTGGCGCACCCTTCTTCACCAACGTACAATTCTAAACAAACACGGACGCACGAATACTGGGCTGTGACTCACGGGCGTCCGGGGACACGCAAAAAACCAACACACCAATGGGGGAAAATACCATTCGCCGCATTTAATAAACGATTTCCGCCCAGTGCCTTTGCACCGAAGGCAATACCGTTGAAACGGGGTTTGTTTCCTTTGTTTCAGTGTTACTATTTTACTGTTTTCTATCGCGGATTTTGTGACGTTTTCTCACAACTACACACCAAAAACTGATTTTAGCTTTTCGCTTAACTGACCGAACAATTCTGCCTCACTCACCGTCACAATCCAAAATAATTTTCACGCAGAGATCCGAGTCGCCCACTTACTCCCGATCCCTCTATCGCTCTCTTTCTCTTGCTCTCTCCTCCTCTGACAATCAATTTTCCACAATTCGCATATTCACGGGCACTTTCACGCATTTCATGGTGAGAAAATGTTGCACAAAACTTCGGCGACCAGAATTGTCTCCCGCGCGTGAGCGTGAGATTTGCTCACCTCACCTGCCCGTGGCTCTCACTTCACTTCAGCTTCGATGTTGCGTGAAGCGTGAAAAACTCCGCTACCACGCAAACAAAGCTTTTCCCGTTAGTTTCGTCCATTAAATGGACGAACGAAAAAGAGGAAAAGCGCACGACGCACAAACAACGGACGCCTTCTCCCGCTTACCTTTACGCACACACAGCCCCAGAACAGACGATACGTTCAAAACGTGTTCGGGAAAATCTAATCCAAAACTTTCTAAATCTAGCGCGCGTTCGTAGAATAATTTGCTTCGTTTGAGGGTTTACAGTGTGTAGTGTTTTCGAGCTGTAATAGAACACGCGAAATAGTTTCGTGTTTTGAAACGCGTTGAACTTGCTCTATGGCGGGAAGAGCTACCGTTTTTCCGCTTCGGTATTTACGCTTGTGGACCTGCTTGCGCTTTTCGAACCGACCGATCCGATAAATAACCCGAACCGGAAAACACGTCCGACTACTTTCAGCGCAAAAGGGTTCTTCGATTTGTTCGACGGGAAATTATCCAGCCGGCGAAACAGTGAAAATCGACCGAAAATGTTACCAAATGAGCACGAAACACAACACACGACCGCACGCTTAATTTTTTGTTTTAAATTGAAAAAAACCCTTTCTCTGAACATTTTCTGACCCGTCTGATTAACTGTTCGATCCGACTGCGTTCCCAGTCTCTGTTTTTTGCCTTCCCGGGAAAGGGATGGCAGACGCTAGAGCGAAATAGCAAATTTCAGATTTCGAGCCTGCTCTGTCAAAAAGCCTTTCGGTGCTGTCAAAAAGCCTTTCGCTGCTGTCAAAAAGCCTTCGGTGCTGTCAAAAAGCCTGTGCATAAAATGCCTAAATTTCCCCATTATGCTGGGATTTATGATGAAAGAACAACTTTTTCTTCTTGTGCGTAATCTTAAAATCAATCGCGGTGGCAGAAAAATGCGGAAATAAAATTAGGCTCTAGTCAACCTTCTCGGGCAACGTGCTGTCGAATCCGTGCTGTCAGCGCGGTGCGTAAACAAACGTGTCAAAATACAACGCGAGAAAGTAACGCAAGAAAAGAAAACCGCTGACGCTGCCCACCTTTGTGCCCGATGGCCAGCAACAGGGCGACGAAGAAGTAAAAGAACCACAAACTAAACAACCCTCCCACCGATCGCCGAACAGCGATGTGCTAAGTCAGCAAAAGTGGCGCAATATTTGGCGGATTGTAACTAGTTCGCAAGCAAATCGTAGTCCAGTCGCGCACGGAACACGCCAAAGGGTTGCGACGAAATGGATGAAGTGGCGATGCTGTTTGCGCTGGTCATCGTGATGCTGGTTGGGTCGTATTTGGCCGGAAACATTCCACTCATCATGTCCCTCTCGGAGGTAAGCTTCGTTCGCTCTAACAGCATCCCACGACCAGCGTGTTGAACGTGTTCTTTGCTTGTTCTAGGAAAAGTTAAAAAACGTTTCCATTTTCGGAGCAGGCCTTCTGGTGGGAACCGCCCTGACCGTTATCATACCGGAAGGCATCCGCTCGCTCTACGACGAACGCTCGCTGGAAAGACACGGTACATCGCCGGGTGGTCTGGCAGAAGCGGCCGGTGAGCACAAGCACAGCGACGACGAGCACTCGGCCACGATAGGGCTTTCACTCGTGCTTGGCTTCGTGTTCATGATGCTCGTCGATCAGGTATCTTCCAGGCGTACGGAAGGCTCCAACGAACGGAACCTTACCGCCACCATCGGTCTGGTGGTGCACGCGGCAGCGGACGGCGTGGCTCTGGGTGCTGCGGCCACCACAAGCCACTCGGACGTGGAGATGATTGTGTTCCTGGCGATCATGTTGCACAAAGCGCCGGCCGCGTTTGGGCTCGTCAGCTTCCTGCTCCACGAAGGTGTCGAGCGGGCCCGGATCCGGAAGCACCTGTTGATTTTCGCTCTGGCGGCACCCGCCCTTACGCTGCTGACGTACTTCGGCATTGGCAGTGAGCAGAAGGAAACGCTCGAATCACTGAACGCGACCGGAATCGCGATGCTGTTCTCGGCCGGAACCTTCCTGTACGTGGCGACGGTTCACGTACTGCCCGAACTTACGCAGCGCAGTGGCCACGGTCACCACGGGCACGGCCATGGGCATCACGGAAACTACAGCTTACTTGAACAACAGCCACCGAGCACGACCGATGTTGTCACCGGGAAACCGGTAGCCGGAGCTGGCACCGGAGGTCCGGGAGGACTACGCAACTGTGAGCTGGCGTTGCTCATTTTGGGCGCTTTGGCACCACTCTTTCTAACGCTGGGTCACCACCACTAATGGAGCACCGTCCGGTCGCCACGAAAATCCCTCCGCCCCTCCAACCTTATCGAACAATGTTGTTTTACGCTGCTCTGAATGTGATTCCAATGGGTTCCAAGTGCAACAACGAAGAACTGCAACATTTTTATGTGACTCAATTTGTTCCAACTACTTTCTGGTCGCTTCTGTACTCGCCAACGGCGAGTGCGTAGACTGTGGTAATAACCGATAGCAATAACTTGTGCCGAGTTGGACCTCTTTAGGTTTTAAGTGTCTTGACGCATTTGCAATTTTATTTTCCTTGTTTTGCTTCGTTGTGCTTTTTTACGAAGGCTGTACCATTAAATTTCTACACTAAACGTGCCCACTAGAAAAGTGAAGGATTAAAGAAATAAGATTTTGAAATTCACTTCAGAATAGCATTTTTTATCCCCCTGGAAAAAAATTCAAAACATTGCCGCCCGTTGGGAATGTCAAACCGCTGACAGCTGGCTGCGAGAACTCTGTGTGCGAGCAAGATAAACTTACAAATATCGATTGACGGCTGCGATTGCGGGCATTGGCGCGAGTGAGACAACTGTATCGACCGTGCTGTCAACCAGTCAACCCGTAAATGGGAAGCGAAAAGTGCGTGTGTATGCTTGCGCACTGGGGGGCCACATGAGGCGTAAAAACTAGCGTCAAATTAATTCGTAATGCCAAACGTGCTTACGTTCGTGTTTTTGGTCCGAGAAAATAGAAGTAGAAGAGAAATAAATTGATTCATGAATATTAATTTAAGTTTTTTTCGATTTTGTTGCTATAGCAGCGAATAAGAACGTATATTGTCCTCTGTAAGCAAAGCGTATGAAAAAAGTATTTACGCTCGGTCGACCCGTAAACGTTTTGACAGAGGCGCAGCAGTTTGGCATTAATCTGTAATGTCAAACACGTTACGTTACGCATCGTCTGTCCCCGCAGTGTCCTGTCCACACAGGCTTCGCGAAGTGGCTAGCAAAAGTGAAGGATAAACGCGAAACAGGCGCTACAGTATTATTGTAATCGGTAATCGCAAAGTCGTCCTGTGCTGGTGGGTGTGTTCGATTGCGTGAAGGCAAGGACACGGAAAACATCGTCGCCTGAAGAGTGTGAGCCTGAATTGTGCCGTGTCCCTCGCTTGGTTCTGGTTACAGATCGATTTCGATTGCGCATCGTGTGTTGTTTCGTGTTTTCTGGCTGAAACACTGCTGACCATTATCATGGCCGACATCGTAAAGGTAATTTCCAGCGACCCTTCCTGCTGCCCTGCCCGAAACACGAAACCAACACGTCGTCCACGCAACTTTTTACTTTTGCATAATCCTGCCCAACGATAACAAGTGGCCGCTGATTCGGGCCAGGAGAAGAGAGGTGGGCTTGAAGATACTTATACTACCCACAGAGAAACAGCTCGATTGTTTCGGCACTGCACATTCACAGACCGTGCTTTACTACGCCCTTATGCTTATCAGTGAAAAAGAAAACGAAAAAACACAGTATCGCGTGTAGGAGTTGAGCGCCACTTGTCTCGGGGCAGGAAGCGGGATAGAGCAAAGGAATGTGCCAGCATTGAGTGTGTCGCACCTTAATTCCGTATCCTTTGCTTCCCAGCTGCAGAAGAATGGAAGGCAAAATAGCCCCAAGAAAATATTGTGTTGTGATGCAATGTTGTTCGCAGTGCTGTTCCGGAAGAAAAACGGTGGTTTTCGGGTTTAACTCATGTTCTCGACATATCTTTCGTTTATTTTCGGATCTTTTCAACGTGCAATCACGATGACCAACGACGACCTTCGACGGCAGATCGCAGGGGCTCACATCCTCATATACGAGGCCTACTACAAACAGGTGAGTTGGTTGCAATGTAGCGCAGGTTACTTGATTCGAATAAATATGGTCCTGCTAAATCAAACGACTTGGAGCGAACACAGGAAGTTGGCGCCGAGGACCACTCAACATAGGTGGCGCTCCTTATGAAGCGCCATACCAAACAATGCGTCACGTATCTGGTCTGGACGTTACACGTTCAAACGAAAAAGGAAACGGAGCGAATTCTTTTCTGATGGAGACGGTGAACATGGACGGTTACAAGTTCCGAATAATAATTGAACTAATTGAACTAATTGAACTTCAAAAGACAGCAACGTTGTTAAAAAACTTCCTTCTTTTTATTGAATTTATGTTCAGTACGTAAATTTCAAGCCATTGATGCGTTAAAGATAGTCTGAGTTTTCTGCCCTAACAATTCATTGCCCTCATTAACGGATTGCTCCTTTTTGTCACAGCTCGACCCACAGGAAACGAACGAAATACCAGCAATGCCTGCGGCCAAGTTCCTCAAAAGATCCGGTCTCAGCGACGTGGTGCTCAGTCGCATCTGGGAGTTGTCAGACCCGAACGGCAACGGATTCCTTACAAAGGAGGGCTTCTTCGTGTCGCTCAAGTTGATCGGTCTGGCACAGGAAGGTTCGGAGATGAACGTCAAAAACGTTTACCAAGAACTGTCGAAACCACCGAAAGTGGTAAGTATTCCGCTTGATTGTGCAAATTGCGTGCCTCACAACTTCATTTTCTTTTCCTCTGCTTCCAGGGTGACTTGCCCAAAGTTCCGGCTCAGGTAAAAATGCTCCCGCCCGAAAGTACCGATTGGTCGATGCGCCCGGAGAAACGCCAGCAGTACGAGCAACTGTTCGAGTCACTGGGCCCCGTGGATGGTCTGCTGCCCGGTGCGAAGGTACGCAACACGCTCATGAACTCGAAGCTGCCAGTGTTGACGCTCGGCCGCATCTGGGATTTGGCTGACCAAGACCGGGACGGTAGCCTGGACAAGCACGAGTTCTGTGTGGCCATGCACCTAGTGTACGAGGCGCTTGATAAGCGTGCCATTCCGGCGGTGCTTCCGCCGCAGCTACAACGCAACTATGCCGCCCCCGGAGCAGCGACGAATGGTAACGGTTCGTTCGATGCTTTCGGTGGCGATGGCTTTGTGGCCAACTTTCCGACCGATATTGCACCACCACCGGTCGTGCCACCACTTCCGGCTGCGCTCAATCGACCACCGTCCGCCGTGGGTGGTGCCATTCCACCGATGATTCCGCCCGTTCCGATGGTTCCCCTTCTGCCGGGTAGCACCGGACCGATCGAAGTGACCAGTTGGGTCGTTTCGCCACTGGAGCGCTGCAAGTATGAGGAAATCTTCAACAAAAGTGACACCGATCGGGACGGGCTCGTGTCGGGTCTCGAGATCAAGGATGTGTTTCTGCAGTCAGGCGTGGCGCAAAACAAACTCGCCCACATCTGGGCCCTCTGCGATACGCATCAGTCGGGCAAACTAAAGCTGGAAGAGTTTTGTCTGGCGATGTGGTTCGTCGATCGCGCCAAGAAGGGTATCGATCCACCGCAAACGTTAGCCCCCAACATGGTGCCACCAAGTTTGAGAAAAAGTTCACTCATTCAGGCTCAGGTACGTGTGGATGTGGTTTCCTTTTTGTCCATGACACTGGTAAATTGGATTGTTACCTATGTGGTTTACCCTTCCTAGGAACCACCGCAACCGACCTACAGCAATCCGGAACTGGAGATGATATCCAAAGAGATAGAAGAGCTGGCCAAAGAGCGTCGTCTGCTGGAGCAGGAAGTAGCGCAGAAGGAGGCCGACGTGCGAATCAAGAGTGGAGAGCTGAGAAGTTTGCAAGTGAGGCTCCGAATCCAGAATCTGCTCAGCCCGGGAATGCACGTCTATTCGAAGGATAATGGTCCGTTTTTACCTTTGTAGAGCGAACTGGACACACTGACGGCCACTCTGAAGCAGCTGGAAAACCAAAAAGGTGAAGCTCAGAAGCGTCTGGATGATCTCAAGAATCAGGTAAGTACGTTGGTGATGGAGCCATGGCCAGTTTTTTTTTCTCGCCAATCCAGAATTTATTCCCTAATCCCGCAGCCAGAGTCTGTTTTGTGGCCCTCTGTGCAAATTGCATAATGGCCACTGCACCACTCGGTTGAACTTGTGTTTTATCTTTATTTATTTAACATAGACTTATCAAAATACCAAACGAATTGCTCGTTTTAAGTAACGCTTCACGTTTCGATAACATCATCTTTATGCTTTATCTTATCACTTCTTTCGAGTGCCACTTTTTTCGACTAACATCGACGTTAACCAGATGGTTGTCCAACGAAAGTATTTGCATTTGAAGCACTTCGGTGTGTAGAGATGCGCCGAAAAAAATCGTGAAACATGAAATTTCAGGAAGACACTGCGGCTCGCTACTAACCAACTACATTCTACCAGCTTTTAAGCATCTAACTCGTCGCTAGAATTCGTCGTAAGAAGATCAAATAACATTTTTAACGCATTAACAACAAATTACTACTACATAATATTTACCGAACTTGAAGAAAAGAATTGAAACACTGCGTGTGCGTTACTGTGTTCCCGTCGTGTGCGTCAATCTTTACTCGTGTCCAATGTCCACTCATTAATTTGTTAGTGTTATTACGGTGCGACAACACTTTTCAAGAAAGTATCCTATTCAAATTGCCAAAGGCATTAAATTGCTAACCCAGAATGCGCTATGACCGGTTGATGGGAACGCATAAGCACTGTAATATAAGGATATGGGGCTAACATTAATCAAAATTAAATAGTATCTAATTTTCATCTCGATTCTTTTTACCCTTTCGTGTAATAATTTTACCACAATTGGTCGCTCCGCAACGTTATTGCAATTGTCCGATTTAACAACTGTCTCGCTATGCAAAACCAAATTTCGTTTGCGATCTGCTTGTGTTGTGGTTCACACCAACTCCGCTCTCCGGGGGAGTGTTTTTCGGTTACCATGTGACCTATGGCTCTATCGTGTGCACGAAACATTCGACTGCCTCTGCCCTCAGCAAGCAGATGTTGATGAGGCCGTGCTGGCGGTAAAACGCAGCATCGGTGACGCCCGTGAACAGGTTGGTTTTATTTTATGATTTACCTCTTTTGTTCCACGCTTTTTCGTTTGTTTGCCCATGTTTTGTGTATGTTCCTTTATGAATTAGTATCTGGTTGAGGTGCGTGCAGTTTGTGTTTACTAACATTGGGTGTAGCTTATTTTTTACTTTTGTTTTGCTTTCAATCTCTCCTCGAATTGTGCCCTATCTCTGGTGGTGGGCTAACAGTGGTCCAGAACTGTATCTTGTTTTCTGTTGTACGTTGTTGTCCGGTCAAAATTGTAAAAAACGTTAAATATTCAATTGAAATATTGCACTGACCGAGCTCGATCGTTCAATCTGTTCCTCAGTCATTCACTCTTCACAGCCTCATCTTTGAACTGTGTTTGTGTCGCATTAAATTCGATTAATTTTATGTTATTTTGCTGCGCGATCTCCGCGGTCCGATTCGATCGTCGTCAATTGAATGACTCTTTTTCTTTTTTCTTCGGTGAATCTGTTCAGTCTTCTACGGCAAGCGCCGACAGTTAGTGTTCAAAAGTTGGTGATGGATGATGGTAGTGCGAAAGTTCGGGTGTCTACAAAAACATTGAAGCTTGTTTTTGGTTGTAGCTACAAAAATGACATAAATACGGCCCGGTCCGTTCTTCTAAGTGACAAAAAATACAAAAATGACCTCTCTTTACGGCCCTATCTTCCCTCTGCTGTTCGTATTTTGACCGGATTGTGATGATTTCGTTATCCTTGATCCCCAGCCGTATCCCCAGTTCCCATCCTTGTCCTTGTTCCACCGTCGGAACCTGCCATGTTAAATGTTCAAAACTGTTTGCACCCGGGTGCCCGATGGCCCACCGGGTTAAATGGTTCACTTAGGCCGATATATACTAATACACGTTTGTTTGGTTAAAGGTGAACAAAATTCGTGACCAGTGCCAGAAGCAGGAGGCCACACTCAAGGAGCAAGAAGGTGAGCTGGACTCGCGTCGTTCCGAGTTGCAGAAACTGAAGGACGAAGAACAGGCGTTGGAGAAGGAGTACCACGCCGGCACAAGAGAGGTCGATCAGCTTACCTCGCAGCTGCAGGACACGCAGCTAGAAATTAGCCAGGTGAAGGCAATGGTCAGCCAGATCCAGGAGTACCAGCGGCAGATGACCGATGCCCTGTCCATGTTCAGAACAGCAATCGAAGAGAACGATCCGATTCTGGTGTCGGATTACTCGCTAAAGATCGAGCCCGAGTTCCGCGAAGCGAAACAAGCGCTCGAGGACAAAGAAGTGGAGAACGCCAACAAGCGTGACCCATTCGGGGACAACAGGGCGAACGGATTCAACGCCGCTGAGGCCGAGACCGGGTTTGGTGATGATTTTAAAACGAACGGTTTCGCGACCCAGTTTGATTCGGGTCCACACGGTGTCAGTAGCGCCGGATTCGGTGATGAAGGATTTGGAGCATTCGACCATTCAAACATGGCTGGCAACAAACCGCACACTGCCGATCCCTTCGCAGCGTCCACCGTCGATCCGTTTGCCGAGCGAAAGGGTAGTGGCACCGAAGCGGTAAAGATCTTGCGCGAAACGGGGGCTCGTGTCGTACGCACTCACTCATTTGTCACTCTGTTTTAGGTGGCCAAAGACGAGTTTGGATGTGATCCGTTTGCCATTCTGCATGCACCTACCACCGGACAAGCGCTTACACCCAGTCCCAGCCGATCGGTTGCTCCACCGCGGCCGGAATCTCCCAGCCCGGCACTACCGCCGAAGAAGGCGAAGCAACCTCCACCGCGGCCGGCTCCACCACGACCAATGCAGGTAATGTTTTGCTTACGATACGATAACAGTTCACGTGTTTGCTGTAGTTACGATTCTCACATTTGGTGATTGTTTCTCTCTCTCTCTCTCTCTCTCTCTCTCTCTCTCTCTCTCTCTATCTCTTCTCTTTCTGTACTTCTTTAATTAATCCAAACATGCAATTTGTATCTAAAACTGACACACCATAACTGATCTGTTACCTAACCTTTGTAATGTGCTCAAAAAACACGAACACTCGCAAACGGTATCTCCGGGTCCTCCGTGCAGGGTCCTACACCTACCAAACCTGCACCGCCGGCGTCGGATGCCTTCGGTGATAGTAGCGGCGGTGGCAGCTTCGCCAACTTTGCCGACTTCGACAATAAGGTAGTTATCAACAATCAGCTAATCTATCGTTTTGGCACGAAACCTAGGTGGACTTGACCACCGGAGCGCCGATGATTCCGGCCTGTTCCGGTCGAAAAAGTCGCAAGTTCTTGTCTGTGTTTTTGTGTTTATCTTTTTCCACCGTTCGCCATCGCCCCTATCGCTCACTGTTACCACCGGCCTTCGGGCCGGCCGGGTCTTTCCATTGCTTGTTTGTCACTTGCCCACACGGAATCTGCACGCGTTAGGCCAACAGTCATTTCAGTTAGGCTAACATTCCGCTTTCAATCCGTTTTTTTAAGATTATGCATGATGGTGCAAACTACCCCTTACCGTCGTGAGTTTCTTTTCGGCGTGTCACAATTGACAATTGTTTACCCTAGCGCAAGTGAAAGAAATTTATATTGTTGCCCTTTTCAATGCTCGCATTTACACTTTGTAAGATAATGTTTCATTTTCTATTTCTTCATTCATTTCCTTGGAATTTACAGCACCCTTTATTAACGATCTAACTGCATGTGTAGATGCGTAGAGTATTGCACGTTAGGAGTAGTGTTAACACCTAGCATAGTTTACTGACCAAATAAACGCTATCTAATCCCCTTATCTTTTCGTGTTTTTTCTTTTATTTTTATCGTATTTGTCTTTAAAACACTAAATTTGGTTCTTTTTTAGGTTTATTGTTCTATTATTTTGGATTCTTTTGAGTTATTTGAAGTTTGTATAGTTTGGAGTTTGTGCTTGCCTCCTTTTGTACGGAATCGCTTTTATAACGTGTCCTCTAGCCTGCAACTGCGTTTGATTTAGTTCCGAATCATGACCACCAATGAATGGATTTGCTTCCGCTCGCCATAATAATCTAACACAACAATTCTTCTCTCTTCTTCTTGCGCACTTCTATCGTCTCATCGCTAATTGCAGTGAATATCATCTTAACAGTAGCTATTAAGACACTAACCAATAACCATGGTGCATGAGTGATACTCTCGAGCAGCAAGAGAGAGAGAGAGAGGGCCTCGTAGTAACGACGCAATGTATAAGATACGAAAACTAATCTACAAAAAAAACCCACAGTGTGTGCCTCCTGCACCAAATAACGCGACAATGCACTATGTAGCTTGAACATTCCTTCCATAACGTTGGACGGCCACTAGAATCTCAGATAACCACCTAGTACTATCGGAAGCGCAGAGTGTCACGGCGTGTCACTTATCGAAGTGTAGACCACTACAGTTTGCATGCCGTTCCCGTTTCTTTCTCGCTACCATCGATTAGGTGAGGCTTCGACGTAAAATATATAGTTTCTCGTATCGCGAAAGTCGGTGCAATATCACACTCGAGGCGAGGTTCCAATCAAATGAAAGTACTCCGAAGGAATATCGGAATTAGTATATCGCAGAACAATGTATGAATTGTTCTTATTGTTTTTCATTCATTGTTGACTCTTGAGCCGAAATGAAAATACCAAGCAAAATTCCTATTCCTCCTCACTAACGAATATCGTGTCATACGAAAGGGACATTATCAAGCTCTACTTACAAAAGCAACAGTGCATACGAAAGTAACTATATTTACCTGACAGATTAGAACGAGGTTGGAAAATAGCTTCAAAATAGATGAATTGCATGCCGATGTGTGAAAGGCCGAATTGGGTTTCCTTATCCTCTTTTGAGTCTGTTTATGAATGCGCAACATGGTGCACTATTTTCCTGTGTTATAGCCACGATTTGTTCGACCAAAGCGGTCGACATAGGAATTGATCTTTCTCTTCGGTCTGGTGATACCAAGTTATGCTTGCCACACCACTTACCACGTATCAATCACTTACAGGATGGCTTCCAAGCTGTCTTCTTGTTTAATTCTATTCGATCATTATTCTATCATTTCGATCAGTTTAACTATGAATAGGTTTTCATATGGTTTTTATCACTCAACCGGCTTCTTTTTTGAACCGGAAATACTTCAACGAACCAGAATGTACCTAGCACTAATATTTCGACACAGGTGGAATGATACATAATTAACGTAACGTAAAAACTAGATATAACCGATTGTTCGAATGGTCATCGCAAAGCAGCACACATTACAGTCTGGTGGCACCCCGAAAGTAGCAGTCGCTGTAGTATCCGAACGGAAGCATGACTCGAGATATTAAAGCATAAGAAAAGTCTATATACAAAGAACCAATTTCACGCGAAACGAAGACGAAGCGGAAGTGGCGGATAAATCACATAACCATAGCTCGAATTAAACAAACGTCATCGTCGTGTAAGGCTACCAGTGGGTGGGCCGCATCCAATTACATTCAAAACCAAACGTTGTTCTTTAGCAATTCCAAATAATGGTGCAATGCATAGTTAATTATGTTACTTATTATAGCAGTGAGTCTTTAACTGGCGGAAGAAAGCTAAATCTATCTAATCTGTGGGATCTTCCGGCAAATATCGCAAATGCAAATCACATTGAGACGAAATGCAAACTCTAAGCCCATTCTACATGATCAATAACACTGTGTTTGTGGAATTCATTGTTATGTTTCTAATCAGCTTCTCTATAAAAGCACTAACCTGTTTTACACTGTACTATCTAATACATGTAGTAAATTCATTGCCAAGCTTTACTGTTGGTCTAGTTTGGATACTTTACTCAACTCACTCTTTTACATCTCTAGCATCACGGTACCGAAGCTGAAACACTAGTTTTGTTTTTGGGCTTTGAGTGTTTTGAGTTGTGCTCAAGGGTACGGTGTTCGCGGGTTGCACCTGTATATGAGTGGCACGATCGTTCATCGAACGCAACCCATTGGCACTAGCAACGAATTCCATCGCATGGCCGTATAAAGCGTCGGACGTATCATCAGAATGAATGCACTAATGACTAATTCTCTTCCATCCGTTAATCGCAATCAAACGTGTCTACTTCTAGTGGTAAATAAGTGTGTGCGTGGAACGATCGTTTATCAGGACTTCCCGGTTCCAGGCCTAAAGGGACACACTCTATTTGCTTCGTCTCGTGTACCGCGCTAACATATCCGAATTAACCGCGCATCATCAAGCTTCTAACGGCAGAAGCTAACTTCTAATCGGTGTGCCAGTCATGTCACAGACCTCCGCACGCTGGTTTAACCTATGTTCGTCTGCGATCGTGGCACCGACAAAAGTAGTCGTTTTATTCTTTCTTTCTTTCGTCTCTGACACGATTACATAAACTCCTTTTCGCACTGTTGTCCTTTTCTTTTTCCTTTTCTCATCTTCGCTTCTCTCTACTTCTTTGATTTCTTTATTGTGTGAGATTAGTTCGTGCCAATACGTTACGCTGATCAGTCTTTAATCCAACCGTTTATCTAAAACCGTTTTCCTTTTCCTTCTCTTTCTTTTTTTGCCCATTTTACCCCTTTTGGCGAATTTTGTTTTCTCTTTTGCTTCTTTTGTTTGCCAATGTTAAAATAAATGCTCCTTATTGTTAAACCTTTTCACTTTTGTTCTCTGGGCGCCATCTCTCGATCATCATTCGTGCGTCATACAATATTGCTTTTCACACTTTGTAAATCGTACAAAACAAAAATTGTGTCGTCTTGCGGCGGCTAAGTAGAATCTGAAGCCGGCCACGGCAATGGCGACATCCATTGCAACGGTGCGGCTTTCTGGTGGTGTTGCGTTGGCTACGCCACCAGTGGTCAGTACCACGATCAACGTGAAAGCTCCGACACCACCGATGAATCAACGCATCGTCATCAGCCCGGCAGTGACGGCGCCAACCCCGGTGGTGGATTTTTCGGACGATCCGTTCAAAGACTATCGGTACGAAGATCCGTTCAACATCGAGGATCCGTTTGCCGATGACAGCCCCACCGCAACCGTTTCGGAAGGTATGAAGCTTGTTTTAGCATTCCTTTTGCCAGTGCACCACGCTTTCTGTTATCTTTTTTTCCCCAAGATCCATTTGCCTGTATCACAAACACGCTGAACAACAATAACGTGGTGAAGAGTTTTGATGCCAAGTTCAACAAATCGGCCCACACATCGATGGAAGAGCTGGATGAACTGTATCGGGGGTTGAGCGCGGACAGTGGAATGTACTCCAAGACTGGCGCTCCAAATATTAACCGCCTGAACAACAACACACTGTCTGGCAGCAGCGGTCGTGGGTCAGTGAATGGTGGACGATCAACGCAACCGGAAACGGCCGATCCGTTCGATGCATTTAACGATAATTTTTCGAAAAACACCAACAAACTGGCCGACCGGCGGAACCAGCTGTTCGACGCGTTTGACGGAACTAGTGGCAATGGAGGAAACAAATCGGCCACCGACTCTGCACTGTTCGATGCATTCCGAGCGCCGCTGGCGACAGTCTCTCCAAACACTGTGCCCTCCTCTTCAACGTCAGCAACGTTCAAATCGTTCGAGGACGAGTTTTCTAACATGGACGCAACCAATCTTGTCAACAACAACACAACGCTTGGGACCAGTGCGGCATTCGGAGGCGCCGATTTCGAGGCCAAATTTGACGATGCATTCAGTGGGTTTGTTGCCGGCGGCACAACGAACGGTACCGGTCAGCGGCCCTATGCTGCAACTCTTCCGGCCCCACCAACCAAAGCAAAGTCCGGTGCCACACTGGCGAACAATGGGTCGTTGAGCGGCAGTCTAAAGAAAGCTTCGGCGGTCAACAGCGATTCGCTCGGCGGTAGGCCCGTGGAACGATTTACGGGCGATTACTCGAAGGGCGACACGTTCGATTCCGATCTGAAGGCGGCCCTCGAGCGATCGTTGGTAGAGAAATGATAAAGTGTTGCCGCCGCCGCTGCCGCTTTTTTGTTTTTTAACCTTCCGTATTACCACCAAATTACCAAAACAGTTTTATCACCCTGACCCCGCGGAGATTTCCAACAAAGAGACCGGGCAATCGGGAGCAACGAGCGTAGGGAACAGGTCCCTTCAAGCGATACATCACCGCTCCACTATCTACCATTTCCTCTGGAATAGACTGACGGACAGCGAAAGATCAATCACAAGTACCGAGGCGAGACAAGAAGTTGAAAACATTTCCATTTTGCGTACGTTAGTTTACAGCGTTTTTTAGGCATTAAGCTTTATATTTTTTTTGTTTTTTTTTGTGTTTTTATTATTTTGTTTTTTGTTTTTGTCGTTTCGTTTGTCTTCAAACGCGCCACCTAAAAGATAGGATAACGGTTCAAGGCACGTTTTGCTGCCTCTGCCTCCGCATTCCACTACTGGAACCGGAGTTTAGTAGTACGATAGGGTACGAATTAGACTATAATTTTACAACCATACCCGAGGGCGATCGCTTGTACGACATGCAATGAATTGGGAAAGTGAACGAATTAAACCGACAAAACGGTGCCAGTTTCAACGAGTCTTCTTAAGTGTAAATAATGTGTCGCATTGCTTGGTGATCATGCTGATCAACGATTAATGAATTCGGCTAGCGAAGAAATTTGAAAGATTTCATGGGGAACACTACAAATCGTACAAATTGCCCGCGCACTTTGCTAGAGCACAGGGTACCAGACATCGAAAGGACAGAAATCTCTCGTTTAGCCAGCGCGAGCGGTTTTTGGGCCACGAGCTCCAACACGATATTAGTATTGCTTTGAGCACTAGAGTGAATTTGCGAAATGAGATTTAAGAACCTGCGTGTAGCGAAGTGAATTTCGTAGTAAAACTGAAGGGCGTTTCGGGAGGGCAAAAATTGCAGAGCAGTAGGGGGCACTACGCAGACGCCCACCACCACTCTACGGCTTCGTTGGTTGTTATGTATATTTTGTCTGTAATAAAGAGGCCCAACACCTGTAGCATCAACGTGTGGTGTAGAAGCTTCTTGTGGGAGGGTGACAACATTATCGGTGCACAGTTTCGTGGCATGCACGCAAAATTAGAAGCCTCCTCTCAAGATACAAAAAACGAATGCTTTACTCTTACTCACAACGCCAACCGGAGCGTTTATGTTATGCACAATGAAGTAAATAAAGAACACTAACTGAACATGAATTTGTGAGCCGTTTCCGTTTATTATCATTGTGTCACCGTTTGGTAATCTCACATTCCGATTAAATATCAATTTTCGTACACAGTTTTGCGCGCAACTTTTCCAGCCCGACCCCGTTGGCTTCGGCGTAGTACGGCAGGGCGCGCATCGTTTCGAGCCACCCGTGAACCCGTGGCCAACGGTCACCATCGATGGGCAAGATGAGATTCAGTGTGCTAACGGTGGCCACAACCGAGAAATCGGCCACCGTAAGATGATCCTCGGCAACGTATTTTGTGCGCTGCAGATACTGTTCCAGTACGTCGATCATCTCGGCGATCGGGTCCGTGTGGCTCGAGCACACGTGCGAAATTTGTCCACGAAAGATTTTGCGCTAGAATGGGGATCATAAATTTAAAAACAAAATCAATAATCTACTCACCGTACCGTACCATCACTTCTGCATCGCGTTGAAACAGGAAACCATTGTTGAAGCATAGACGGTTTAACACTTTCGCCCTCTGCACCGGATCGGACACGGCAAGATCGTCTCCTTCGGGGGCGAACATCTCGCAGAGATACATCAGTATGGCGTGACTGTCGGTGATGGTTAGTTCCTCACCGTGGCACAGGACCGGAACAGTGTGTAATGGATTGATCTACAAAACGGAACGCATCCCTTATTGCCTGCGCCGCAATAGCATCACCACGCGGGGGACTATACCTTAACGAACTCACTCTTCAAATGGTCACCAGCGAAAAGGTTCACGTGCTCATGCTCGATTCGATCCTTTACGCCCAACGCGGCCACCGTCAGCAGGACACTGCGCACCGGAGGGCTTACCTCATCGTAGTAAAAAACCAACCGTTTTTGAGGTGCTTCCATTGCGTCGCTCTTCTGGGTGCTCGGAAGGCCGGAAGAATACTGATCAGCAGAGATCGGCCCGACACCGGTGGCTCACTAAGCAACGATCTACGGACGTTTGATTTGTTTAATTAAAGCTGCGAAATTGGAGCGCATGAGCGTGGTTTGCGGTTTGTGGTGTCCCGTGAATGTCTGTTTAGCGGACGTGTTGAAAAGAAATTTGAGATCTTTGCTTAAGCAGAAACTTGGCCACCACATGCCAAGTGGCAACGTCACGGCGTTTGATGGGCGTCATGAAGCATAAAGATCGAGATACAAAGTTCGTTATTTTATTCTATCTTCCTAATTTTATAATTGAGGCAAATTCACGCCTTTAAAAACCGATCTAATTTTATACACGCATCATCGATCTCGGGCGTCTACCGTTCTATGAGGAGATCAACGGCAGAGGCATCAAGTGGCGCGGCCGTCTAGAGAACTGATCCACAACCCGTTTTGGGAAAAGCAAACACAACTTACCGTGTGCTGCTAATCTGGCCTCAGCCGCCCTCAGGGTGATCTTACAACTGATGAAATGTCGGGACGTGAATAAAGTTCCAAACGGTGGGGTGCCTTATCTGGTTTTCTTCGTTTCTTCGTCTACTGCTTACGACCGCCTGATGTTCTTCCTTGGTTTTACTGTGCGTCACCCGCAAGCACATTTTGGCCATATGTTAAACAGAAGTTGATGGTGTCCGTAGCATGCAGGGAATGAGCATAACGTGGCTAAATGATCATAAATCGGACTCAGAGTTTTACGATTACAGCGGAAACAAAGACGGATCACAGATCGAAAGGACATAGTTCCCCGTCACTCGCTCGCTCGGCGAACAAAATTGGACGCCGCGTTTTCAAGGTCAAGCGAGCAACATATCCATTTCGAACCGTGAATATGTTGCTCGGTTGTGTTTGTAGCATAATTTAAAGGGGGAGTTGTTGGTAAACAATCGCCCGCTTTGGGCCATTCTGGGGCTGTGTGCGTCTTGGTCGGTGACCGTGGCACTGTGTGCGTGAGATGCGTAAATTGTTATGTAGATCTTCGAACATTCGAGGCAAAGTTTTATTGAATGTTCTGGCGACCATGATCTTTACTTCCCTTTGGCCGCATTGGCCAGCCGTAAGGACTCACACATTTCGGAAAACTAGACCGCTCCCTGTTGATTGAACCGATCGTAATCAGGCAGCCGGCTCATCCGATCGATCCAGGCGACTAGCTTCCGGTACTTGGCGCGATCGTCCATCGGGAAAAAGGCTTCCATTGTGGCAATCGTCGCGATGCAGCTCAGATCGGCCAACGTTAGCGTGTTCCCCACGATATAGTCGTCCACCAGGGCATCGTTCAGCAGTTCGTAGCCTTTCCTCAGGTAGTCGATCTTGTGCTGGGGCAATTCCGAAGATCCACCGTAAAGGATTGGTTCCTGTGTTGCGGACACGGAAACGAGGACCTTCTCACTTGCGTCACAAGGGAGGAACTGGGAACCGGTTACTTACGAAGTAGAATCTCAGCCGCGAGAACAGCACGCCGGAGTCGAAGTGTAATGCAGCGTTGATTTTTGCCCTAGTGACCGGATCCTCTGGGTAGAGGTGGGAGTGTTCCTTCTTACCGTACTTCTGCACGAGGTAGATAATGATCGCATGGCTATCCCGGAGAACTATGCCCCCGTCGGCGATCACGGGGATCGTGTGCTGAGGGTTCAGCTTCAGGAATTCGGCTGTTCGATGATCGCCGGCCATCAGGTCGATCGGCACGATATCGAGCGGCAGTCCAAGAAGATGCGCCGTCAACTGGACTGCCCGCCCCGGAGGGCTCAGAGTCGCCGTGTATAGCTTAATGTTCGACATGTGGCCGTTTCGCGGTATAACGTGTAGTGTGGCAGAAACCCGAGTGGTTCCTCAAACATTCCAAATCGATTAGCACTATCTCCAGACAGTATTCGTGCTCCAGTATTTGTGTGATGCCACTCCACGCCAGTACATTATTGTTCAAATGTGCTGCCGAATGTGTTGCTGAGAGATAACACCGGCATCGGAACATCGGGTCAAATGATTTTTCGTCTGTTAAAATGGTACATCAAAGTCTCTATAATGCAAAAGAACGAAAAATATTATATATGTTCAACTGGCAGCCCGTCCAAGAATCGGTTTAGCATCCGCTGGCAACACGAGCAACTGTCAAAGGCCGGTGCGCAGTTTTCAATCATAACCTAACCGCTTAGCAGTGCAACCGAAGCCGAACCAACAAGCTAAAAAGTTACCGTCAACGATAAAAATAGGTAATAAGTAGAACAGAAAATGGAATACAGAGTTTCGCAATAATGAGCTATCACTGTCCACTATACTGTATCGCTGTCCGGAACGAAAAAACAATCGTTTGAAAAGAATCTCCTGCCGCCAAGTATCTACAACAAAAACGTACATTAATACTTCTAAAATTTATTACAGGTACGTTTGCTAAAAACAAGAGGCGGCCTCGACAAATAATGCCTACGAAAAGGATGCTTGAAGGAACGCAAGCAACTTGCGGCAATATTCCTACGCAACATTCTAAACCAGCAACAGAAGCTGGTTCCTTGGAAGCCGTTAACATTTCACCATCATCACCAAGCTCTGCCATCGAATCACCTGAATTCATAAACACAGGATCACCACCAATAATAATGAGATCATCAAACGTATCAGTTTCCAATTCATCCGACGATACCGATTCATCAAGGCGTTCTAGTGAGCCGAAAACCGATCCCGTAGACAGGCTTATAGAATATCTTCAACAACGGAAACAGCCGGATGATGTGGAATTGTTGTTTGCCAGCTGTGCTGAGTCAACCAAAAAACTGAAGCCAGCAAATCAACGAAAAGTTAAATTAGCACTGATGCAGTTAATAGTTAAGCTAGAAAACGAGGAAGATCAGGAAAACCAATAAGCTAGGGCCACAAGAGGCGAAAAACGTAGTGTAAAATCAACCAAAAGCAAATGAAATGTCAAACGTTTTTAGCCTCGTGTTTTTGGCCCGAAAAAATAGAAATCGAAGAGGTAAGTTGATTTCTGAGTAATGTTATCTGTTTTTTAGATTTTGTTGGTACAGCAAAAAAGAACTTACACCATTCTCGGTTTGTAAACAAAGCGTTTGCAAACGGTTTTAACGTGTTTTTTTAGGCATAAACGTTTTCACATAAACGCAAACAATTTGGCATTTATCTGAAACGTTAGTTCGTTAGATTATTACAATCCTAATTGGGGGTTGATGAATAGGTTATTTGTAGAGTTTCTAAATGTGTACAAAATTAAATTCTCAACAATCAATTATAAACTCCACTGCCTCACCCATCTTGTGAACGAGGTGAAAAGATTTGGCCCTTTGAGCAAAAAATCATCGAGAACATTCGACAATGCGCTGGCACCTCTTCGGCAAACACCGGTGCTTGAACAGATTGCCAACACACTGCTCGTTCACTTCACTGCATTGAAAAAAAAGATTAACAACCCTATATATTAACATCCCACTGTGAGCAATCCAAACTCCACAATCTACAAATCTGAACAAACGAGCATCAATTTGTGATCAAATTTCAAACAAGTGCCAGTTTGTCGGTTGACTTGTTGATGTTTTGTTTTGGCCTCTTATTTATATTTTGGACGCTTCGCGAACGTTCGCGAAAGTGTTGAACTGAATTTATAAAAAATTACGAAAGTCTGCCATGTCCTTGGCAACTAAAAAATATAAAGGCGGAGGCATACGATGCCATTTAAAAGCCATTTCCTCGACACT